>NC_137971.1:104477601-104860101 GCF_963924665.1 Micromys minutus
ACTGCTACCCCAGCCTCAGGACGCACCCACTTGTTTGCCTCTTGTTCTCTTTCCCACCACTTGCAGGTATAATATTACAACACCGACACAGTCTGTCTGAAGCACTCTGTACCCCAGTCACAAACCTTAGGAGATACTTGCCTTTTTATGATCAGTAATTTGGAGATTCCCTCTTTCACTTGGTTTAGTAATACTATAGAATGGTTTGCAAAATTCTCTGTACTTTTTATGATTAGAGTTTTAATCTAATGTGACATATAGGATAAGATCTTGATAGACCCCTGAGCCCTTTGTTTTCTTTTGTAGGCTAAGTGAGCATCTATCTTAGTACACATTCTGGTAGCTACGGGCGTTGAGACTCCTCTGTATTCAGAGATTTCATTATGAAGGCCCAGTTGACTAAATCACTGGCTGTGCAATTGACTGAACAACTCAGTCTTCACCCTTCCTCCTGTCCTTGAATGCCCTGCTGTACCAGCTGCTGCTACTTTCATCAGTGGATCTATCACCACTGCTACCACCAGCACCTCCTCCTCCACCACCTCCTCCTCCTCCTCCTCCTCCTCCTCCTCCACCTCCTCCTCCTCCTCCTCTTCCTCCACCACCTCCTCCTCTTCCTCCTCCTACTCCACCTCCTCCTCCTCCTCCTCCTCCTCTTCCTCGTCCTCCACCTCTTCCTCCACCTCCTCCTCTACCTCCTCCTCCTCCACCACCTCCTCCTCTTCCTCCTCCTACTCCACCTCCTCCTCCACCTCCACCTCCTCCTCCATCTCCTCCTCCATCTCCTCCTCCACCTCCTCCACCTCTTCCTCCTCTTCCTCCTCCTACTCCACCTCCTCCTCCACCTCCACCTCCTCCTCCTCCATCTCCTCCTCCATCTCCTCCTCCATCTCCTCCTCCATCTCCTCCTCCTCCATTTCCTCCTCCTCCATTTCCTCCTCCTCCACCTCCTCCTCCACCTCCTCCTCCTCCATTTCCTCCTCCTCCACCTCCACCTCCTCCTCCTCCACCTCTTCCTCCTCCATCTCCTCCTCCTCCTCCTTCTCCACCTCCTCCTCCACCTCCTCCTCCACCTCCTCCTCCACCTCCTCCTCCACCTCCTCCTCCTCCATTTCCTCCTCCTCCACCTCCTCCTCCACCTCCTCCTCCTCCTCTACCTCCTCCTCGTCCACCTCTTCCTCCTCCACCTTCTCCACCTCTTCCACCAAGACCAACCTCATTATAAGAACTGTACAGGCTGTTCTTGTATGTGAGCTTGATGTAAGCTAGAGTGACTAGAGAAGAAACATCAGTTGAAGAAATGTCCCCTATGAGATCCAGGTATAAGGCATCTTCTCAATTAGAGATAGCTGGGGGAGGGTATCATCCCTAGGTTCTGTAAGTCAAGGGTTCTATGAGAAAGCAGGCTGAGTGAACCACGGAGAGCTAGCACCCCTTCATGGCCTCTGCATCAGCTTCTGCCTCCAGGCAGAATAAACCCTTTACTCCCAAGCTCGCTTTTTGGTCATGATGCTTTCATTGTGCAATAGAAATCCTATCATCAAAACAAAAACTCAAAGAATTCCAGTAGTTTTTGAAGTAAAGAACCAAGGACAAAGTCCAGACATATTCTTCTATACTGTAATGTATAGACTTACTTTATCTGCAGCTATGGGTAGAATTTTATATGCAACCTTTTGTGTCTGATCTTCTTCCTTGTAATGTGTTTGGTCATTTGTGTCAGTTTTTTTCTCTAATTTGATAGCATAGGATATTATTACACGGGTACTTTGTCTTTTAGGTATTAATGAATAGGATGCTTAATCTTCATTGGCAACTTGAATGGATTTACACTCAAATAAGAAATACACCTTGCAACTGTCTGTGGAGACACTTTCCCAGAGAAGATTTACTGAGGAGACACACAATCTATTCTAAAGTGGGTGGCAGTGTCTCCTGGCTGAGGCCCTAGAACTAATAAAAGTGAAAAAGAGGAAATTCAGAGGAGTGTTGTCGTTGTTGTTGTCGCTCGGCTCTCTTGAGTTCCTGAAATGTGAATAGCCTTGCGTATTGTATTAGCCACTGCTGAGAGCTGCTCTAATCTTTTCTGCCTGATGTACTCTTGTCTCAAGTATATATTTTTTAAGATTTTATTTCTTTATTTTATGTATGTGAGTGCACTGTCACTCTCTTTACACACTCCAGAAGAGGGCATCAGATCCCATTACAGATGGTTGTGAGCCACCATGGGGTTGCTGGGAATTGAACTCAGGACCTCTGGAAGAGCAGTCAGTGCTCTTAACCACTGAACCATCTCTCCAGCCCCTTGTCTCAAATCTTGAGCTAAAATAAGCCCTTCCTCTTGTCAGCTATTTGGCTAGCGATGAGAAGGACGTTTGGATTTTTCCAGTTTTTAGGTATTGTGAATAGCAACACTGCAGTCATTGATATAGACACCTTGTGTTGGTGTATTCCTAGGTTAATAGTGGAGGAGGTTTGTTAGGGTTTCTGAGTAACTTTTACAGAAGAGATCATGATGCTCTGATTTCCACTGGCAGTATATATGTCTGTAGTCAAGAGCTTGGGCGCACAGCAGCATTGAGGGCAGTAGGTGCTCCTTGTGGAATGTGCAGTGCTCTGTCCTTAGAGCTTCATTTCCCCATGGCTGAAGATTCTCGGCTTAGAGCTCTGTCATGTGTGTGCTTTGTGAAATGCTCACCGTCTTTATTTAAATTAATTTTCCCTCATAAGGTTTATTCACTTCAGTTTTTTTTAAGAGGTGAGTTTTAAGTTTTCAGGTCATCATAAGGCATTAAAAGTAAGCATGAGATTTAATTTTCCCCCTACTTTCTGGATAATGATTTTTGAAAAAATAGTTCTAAAATTTGATGAAGATTACTTTTCTTAAGTTTTTCTGATATTTTGGTGTCATATTCAAGAAATATTTACCTTTCCCAAGGGTACAGCAGTCTTTTGTTCTCTTAAAAGGGTTGATTTTGTTTTCCAGTTAGGAATGGGCCTGTGACCCATGTGGCCTTGATTCTGGATATTGCACGAGCAAACGATCTGATCCGTTCCTTGTCACTGTGATTGCCACCGCTGGTTATTCCTTCTGCGGCTCCACCTCTGCACACAGGAAACTGTTGACTCCCATTCACTGTCTCGCCACCCTGCTGAAGAAGCAATTGGCCATAATTGTCAGGGTTTATTTCTGGGACTTTTGTGGTTCTGATTATGTAAGGTAGAGCAAGCGCGCTGCTTCTCTCTCCTGCAGATTACAACTAAAATCCTCCGGACAGAGCACAGAAAGCAACTGTTTGAAGTCCTGAAGACTCAATAGTGGTGGAAGGATTAGGAGGCCCATCAAAGCTGAAGGGCCATTAATGCTGGAGAATATCTGCCCCACCTCATTTAGTCTCAGCTTGGACTCCTGAGTGGCTCTATTCTTGTTCTGAACAATGGATAGAAGAGTAAAGTGTGCAAGAGAAATCCTGTCTGTGTTTATGGTCAGAGGACTGGAAAGGGTAGCTCCTCAGTAGTTGCTTGGGTGGGAAATTACTGATCCTTCTTTGTTCTGTGTTTTGGGCCCTTGTTTCTCTCTCTCTTTTTTTGGAACCCTGGGGGACCCTAATCCTGAGCCTATTGTTGTGTAATTGTGATCCTAGTGGAAATGCAGAAATATAAAATTCTGAAATCTAAGATTTTTTTCCCCATTGACAAAACAGATTAGAAAAGGGACTTCTGAAATGCAAAAGGCATTCCATCTTTCCCTTTTTCTTTTCTGGAACTTTAAAGAGGGGCATGCAGCTTCAGGGAGCATATCACAGTGTGAGGAATCAGAATGTCACATTTGTGGACAGAGTCAGGATAGGACTGGGCAACAATATGGGAGGCATTATGGAGGGAAAGGAGGTAGACTAAGGTTGCCTAAGTCTGTCTGTAAAGTATCAGACTTGTCCCCGTGATGGTCATGTGTGCCGTTTATCCCGCAAGGACAGTGAAGAGGAGAAAAGCTGAGCAGAAGTATCTCCAGACTCCGCGGTCTGCTCAGGTTACTCCTGAGCTGACATGTGTGAGGCTAGATTGTACAACTGGAAGAATTGGGGGATAAACTGACAAACTCACAGTGTCTAAGTGTAGGTTGTGGCTTTTTGGTTTTGAACCTGATCGAGCTGATGGATTGTGGCCACAGTAGCTCAACATTAAAACCCAAAGCAGCAGTGAATCAGTTGTTAATATTCTTCAGCAGGACTAAAAATGTAAAGATGCAGCCTCAAGGATGCAGACTAGCTTCATCTGACATATCAACACAGGAGATCATAAATTGTTGGATAGAATCGACAAATTGCTAGAATTATAAGACAGCGTCCTAAGACAATGTTTATAATTCTACCATGAAGTCAGGGTAGCATGTTTGAGATGAATAGGAAGACACGTTCTAAGAAAGTATAAGAGCCAAACAGAATGCAACTAAAAAGTAAAATAACTCACTGAAGTAATGAAAAACTGAACATTGAGGTCAGTATCAGAACAGAGAATGACAAGAAAGAATAACTAGGTTCATAGAGAGATGAGCAGTAGGTAGGGACTGGATGAATGTGCTGAGCAGTAGGTAGGGACTGGATGAATGTGTGCTGAGCAGTAGGTAGGGACTGGATGAATGTGCTGAGCAGTAGGTAGGGACTGGATGAATGTGCTGAGCAGTAGGTAGGGACTGGATGAATGTGTGCTGAGCAGTAGGTAGGGACTGGATGAATGTGTGCTGAGCAGTAGGTAGGGACTGGATGAATGTGTGCTGAGCAGTAGGTAGGGACTGGATGAAGCAGCAGCACAGGAGAAGGGCTGCACAACAACAACAACAACAATAGATCTTTTAATGTGGAGAGGTCGGTGTCAGCGCAGGGGACGGGAAGAGTTGATTGCAGAAGGTAGCCAAGGCGCTGCAACCATTAGAGCACTGATGGGCACTGATGGGCACTGATGGGCACTGATGGGCACTGATGGGGTGGCCTGTCCACTTGACTTGTCAGAAGCCAACGACGTGCACAATAGACAGTGGCAGATGGAATTCTAATGGAATGTTGGACCACTAGGCTCTTAAGTTCTGGGGTTTTAATGATTGATGAGTACAATAAAGAGACTATTTATTGAGTCCTTTTATGGAGAATACTCTCTGTGCTTCTCTCTCATTCTTTTCTTCTTCTGTTCCTCTGGTTTTTCTTCTTTACCTTTCCCACAGATGCCATCTTCTTATATTGGTCAAGCTGGTAACTCTCGGTCTCAAGGACATCTCCTATCTGCTTCCTGACTGACTCCTTCTTGAATCTTGCCTGTCTACACCTGGCTCCATAGTTCTAGATGATATTCAAATATTGTTTCTTTTCAAACAAGGATGATTTATTTTTAAAGAGATGATGTATGTTCTCTGTCTGGAGGAGCAGTAATAGGCCTTATCATTCCTACTTAAACATTAGAAATTGCTGGCAAAACATTTGCCAAAAGTAGAAATTTAGAATGGAACTATTAATGTTCTATTGTTTAGCCATATTCATGTGAAGTCTTTGTTTACTGTCTTTCCATACAACTTGCTTACTGAGTTTCTGTGCTCAATTAAAATCATGTAAATTTTTATTTTAATTAAAAATATTTTGATTGTGTATGTGGTGTTGCACACTCACATGTGCAATTGCACATGTGGCAAATGCACGCTTATTGGTACTCAGGGATGTGCATGGGTCCATGTAGCCGTTTAGGTTGGATGTCTTCCTTGATCTCCAATTTGCTTTTCAAGGCAGAGTTTTGCATTTGAAACCAGAGCTCACTGATTTTTATAGTCTAACTATCTAGCTTGCTCCAAGGATCCTCTAGTTTGTTTCCTAAGATCTGGGATTAAAGGTATGGTACCAAGGCCACTGTGCATTTAAGTGGATGCTGGGGATCTAAATTAATGTCCCCAGGCTTGAGTTCCAACAAGTGTTTAACTCACTGAGTCATCTTCCTCACCTCCTCCTCCTCCATGATAGAAGATGGCCTTCCTGTTGTTGTTCTAACTGTTTAAGAGAAAAAGAGTGTGTTCATTGTCTCTTGCTCCTGTGCTGTTGGGTCCCTTCTATATAGTGTTTTTAGTTTTAGAATGTAAGCTGAAGTAATTGTCTGTACCTGGTAAGATCAAACGATTTAAGTCATAATGTCTCAAGTTCACTATGAGTTGTAGAGGATGAGAAACAATGTTTGTGAGTAAGAGTTTTGAGTCTGTAAAGATCTTAGTACCTTCAGCATAGCAACTATTCCTACTGCTTTTTTTTTTTCCGTAATGATTTATCTCAAAAGCAATTTTTATGTTTGTATGTGGGATGTCTTCTGTTTACCGCTGATTGTTTTACTTACTGGAAAATCACATCACATCACATTTGTAGGGAGTAGTTTTTTTTTTTTTTTTTTTTTTTTTTAAGAAAATCATATTAATTTGAAACTATGTTTCAGATGTAAGTGAACAGTAATAATGAATGACACATGGTTTCCTTTCATAAATATTTGCTTAAAACAACATTACTTCACATGGATATTTTCCCATTCAATATTTAACACTTTCTATTAAATATTTTAAATGTTACTTTTCTTTGTCAAATGGAACACAGGCATGTAGATTGCAAATAAAATCAGCATTTGTCCTTGCTATGGCATTGGATGGAAAATTTCTTCCATCCAAAGTTTTACATTGAGTTTATTAAGGCTTAGCTACTCCCAACTCTATAATATGTGCTTGTATAGGATTGAGGCCAAGAGAAGAGAACAAGAGAAAGCTATTAAGTGAAGTGGAGAACTAGGATGTACGTGAATTGTAGGTGCCTGATGTTTTCAACTGATGGAAGCCACTAGTCCCTTAGACTAGTGGAGGGTTAGTAAATGTTCACTTTTAAAAAACGATATAGATTTCACATGTGTGAAAAGCATATGATATTTGGTTGAGAAAACATTTTTTAAAGAAAAACCCTAGTAGTTAAATCACATGATAAAATGAAATGTTTTTTGACAAATTGATTTTTTTCTTTTTCTTTTTTAAGATTTATTTATTTTACATATATAAGTACACTGTAGCTGTTTTCAGACACACAAGAAGAGGGCTTCAGATCCCACTACAGATGGTTGAAAGCTACCATGTGGTTGCTGGGAATTGAAATTAGGACCTCTGCAAGAGCAGCCAGTGCTCTTAACTCCTGAGCCTTCTGTCCAGCCCTGATTTTCTTTGTTTCTCCAATGACTGGAATGGTATTAGCACTGAACTCTGTGAAGCTATATAGTTTGCATAATAGTAACACTGAGAGTGATCTCTGAGTTTAATCTTAACCACTCCTGCTTTAATGTTCAGTGAACATTCTCTAATTAGAATTACTACATTCTTCAAAGATTATATAATTTTGGAATTCAGACAGCATTGTATGTAATGGTGTTTTTACCATTAGAAGTTGTTTTTAGAAATTAAGACCTTGTTTTAGTTATGGTTTTATTACTGTGAAGAGACACCATGACCCCATCAACTCTTATAAACATTCAATTGGGGCTGGCTTATAATTTCAGGATATATACCCTTTTATCGTTATGGTGAGCAGGATGGCAGCTTGCAGGCAGCACCAGGGATACTGTGTGCCATACTAGGCATAGCTTGAGCATACAGGACCTCAAAGCCTCCACAGCGACACACTTCCTCTAATAAGGGCACACCTACTGTAATAATACAACAGACATTTCAATACACGAGTCTGTGGTGGCCATTCTTATTCAAACCACCAAGACCTTTTTCTCTTATATTTATTTGTGAGCTATTTGTGATCCAGTGAATTTGTCAAAAATCCCTTGATAATTTACATGGTGTCACATACATGTTTTACAAAGACATTTGGATATTTAGGTCCTGTATCCTGTATCAGTCTGTGTTACATGATTTCTCCTGTTCAACAAAGTTTTCAAAGTTCAATGGCATATTGCTATGAATGTTGCTTAATATAAAATGCACTATAAGAAATTAGTCTAGGGCTGGAGAGATGGCTCAGTAGTTAGAGCACTGTCTGCTCTCCCAGAGGTCCTGAGTTCAATTCCCAGCAACCACATGGTGGCTCACAACCATCTGTAATAAGATCTGATACTGTCTTCTGGTATGTCTGCAGACAGCTACAGTGTACTCTCTCTCTGTGTGTGTGTGTGTGTGTGTGTGTGTGTGTGTGTGTGTGTGTGTGTATGTGTGTGTTAGTTATAGGATCTCAGATGGCAAGGTATTAAGTGAGAGGACCATGGATGAGAAATAGAGACAAGGACACAATAACTGGGAACAGAAGACCTGCGTAAGCCCATCACTGTGGCAAGCAAGTTTATTTAGAAGTATAGCATCTTATGTACTGGGAGAAAATGGCTGAGATCAGTGGAGAGCTAAGCCAGACAATGTTGTCAAAGAGAACAGGGATACCTTAGAAAGAGCTGCCTTCAGATTGATAACTGCAGCCTAGGAGGAAGAGTTGGGTCTGCAGAAGCTGTAGCCTTGACTACTTACTATGTGCTTCTGACTCTAGCCCCAGACCAGCCTTGCCAAGTTCATTCCTGGGTAAGAATACACACCTAAAGTTCTCTTTGTCCTATCATCAGAGCCTTTGAGAAAGTCTTGTGTCAGTCTGGCTGTGCACACGTTCTATATGGGAAGTATTGTGCTTTCTGGGCTTTCTACTTTGTGTTAACACTTTAATTTCTATGCCCACTGGGATGTCAGAGCTATTAGCATTCCTGTAAGTAAGCATTGGCTTATCATGTATTGATGTATTCAAGATGCAGTTAATAACATTTATTGAAAATCAACTTGTAAATGTTTTTTGCTAAATTGGCATCTTAAATCCTGAGAATACATCAGTTCATTTTTATTATGGGATATTTTATGTTTATAGATAGTATAGAGGATAAATATCCCAGTCACAGAAATCTCACAGTCATCATTTCCATCGTACTGTCAGTGTTTGTCCCCAGCCTTTACCATGTTCTTAGGATGTTCCTAGCTTCTACCATGTTCTTATGATGTCACCAGCCTCTACCAGGTTACTAGGATGCTCCCTAGTAACTTTGAAGCCATTTGCATCACTGAAAACAGTTCCTGCCATTAAATGTTGAAAACTCTCCTTTGAAAAAATATAGACTGTCAATTTTCTCACATAAAATCCCTTCCTTGGCTCCGGGTGTTGGTCAGTGGCAGAGAGCTGTGTGCTTGGCATCCTGAGGCATGGGTTCAGTCCTTAGCACCAAAGAACAAACTAACAAAAAACCCCAACCCAAACAAACAAAACCACCCATAAAACCAAAAGACAAAAAAAAAAAAAAAAAAAAACCCTCCATAAAGCCACAAAACCCCCGTTCAGCAGGATCACCACGGTGGGATGAGATTGTTTCTCATGCGTCTGCCCCTTTCCCTGGATCGTTTATTAAAGTCTGAATCCAAACTAGGGCCTGCATTCCAGGTGGCTAGACATCCTCGACTCCCTTTCCTGGGCTAGCTTCCCATCCCTTCATCTCTTAGTAGATGAAGAAGAGACTTACTGAAGAAGAGACTGAAACTCCCCAGTCTCATGCTGCTGAGCCCATAGTATATGTTGCTTCCTCTTTTAAAGAAGTTTTTTTGTTGCTGTTGTTGTCTATGTTTCCTGGAGGAGAATAGTAGGTGTAACAGTTTGATTCAATCTCAGAGTTAGGATTGTTTTTGTTCCTCTTTCAGGAATACTTTGTACCTAGTTTTGTTTGCTTCCACATGGAGTTACATAATCTGTAGCTGACTTTGCCTGTCTCATTAGCAGTGACTGATGACTCTTCCTGTCAAGACATTTATTAGTAATGAAAAATAGAGTTTTTTTGTTGTTGGTTAGTTTTTCAGTTAGATACTTGCAGAAAAGGGGATAATTCCTCTTAGTTTGTCTTTCATATGGAAATACAGGAGGATAAAGGCTTAATTCTTGTTTACCAGTTTTGAAAATGATGAGCTGACCTCTTAAAACCCTACAAATCTATTCCTTGTAGTTATAAGAAGCATTCACAGTTGGATGGAGGCTTAAAGAATGGTATTATGAAGTTGTGGACTGGAACACCCTTTCTGTCATGTCCAGTCTTTGGTTCTTGATCATTAGTTGGGCCTCTTGGCCAGGGGACACATGTAAGTTAGGTGCTAAATACTTATGAGTCTATGTCGTTTCTGTAAAATTAATGTAAATTCATCTTGTGCACTTAATCAGTCTTATGCTGCCTTTTGACTGACATGTAAGAAGAGTTAAAGGACAGTTATTACATACAATACAAGTCTAATTAAATCAGAACCAGTGTTTACACATGATGTGTTGAAAAATATAGTTATTTCTGTATAATAGGATAAGTACTGTAGTTTTGTAATTTGTAGTGAAGTAGCCATAAAGATACTGTTCAGATGCTCTTGTCTTTAGTTAGCTAAGCCAGGCCTGGTGATACAGCCCTGTAATCTCAGGTACGGTGGAGGATGAGCCAGCTTGATTGCAAATTCATTGTCAACATAGGCTACATACAGAGTTAGTTCAGAGTCAGCCTAGGTAATTCAGACACACAAAGGCTTTGGAGCAGAGCCAGCAGCAGAGTGCTTACTTCGTACCAGGCTTAATTCTGCGCGCTGGGGAAAGGGAGGATTATTTATCCTCTTGGGTTATTGAACCTTTTCAAAATTATAGATTTGCAATGGTTAGTGCTGTCAGAGGCTGGTATGTCTCCTAGGGAGATAAGTCAAATCCAGTAAGAGTTGGTTCATAAAACATCTAAGCTTTATCTCATGTAGAAGGCTCTTAGTGACAACACATGCCAGAGCTTATGCAGCAGAACGTCCTAGAATTGCTCTGAAGTTAATAGTAACAGATCACCATTAGCAGCGGAGAGTAGATACTAAGTCCACAAGCCTGTGGCCATATTTTGATAGTGTTCACATAGGATGGGGTCAGGCGTGGAGAAGTAAAGTCTGTCATGAGGTTCTGTGCTTGGGTTAGAAGTCTTACTGCAGTTTTAATATTCCTCCTTAGTCCACTGTAGCACTCCTGTCCCCTCTCCCATGCTTCAGCAGTCAGAGTTCTTGACCTTCACCACCTCAGCTACTTACACCACTCCGGCTCAGTGTCAGAATGTGGTTCGTTGTTCCAAGTGCAGAAAGACTGCCCAAATACGCTAACTGTGTTTATGTTGTATGAGTGTCTACATGTTTTTGTGTTTCAGGTTTAATTACTTTGCACTTAGATTGTGTTAATTCTTTTGATGGTATTTTATAACTTTAGATGTTGAAGATTGTAACATTTTTTTTTCTACCAGACTAGAAAATTGTTTTAAAAAAATGTCTAGCCATCAAAATGTTTAGCTGTATCAGCAACTTGTTTTTGTGATTAAAATGAGCAGGTCAGAATCCTTTACCATTCTTCATGCCATTCACATTTAAGTTATTAGAATATATTATGATTTTAAATTATGTCAAGAAGTCTTTATATATCTTCATTTATTAAAAATGATTGCCATTTGTGCTACATGATGTTTTTTTAAAAACCCGGTTGTTGATTCCCAGCTGCAGTCACAGAACCTGGTGAGACTGCTTTATGGGCCAGCAGTGGAGGTAACACCCACCAGTTGCTGGGCAGTGGGGATGTTTCTTTGCAGTGCTGCAGAGAGGGCCTCACCTGGGATTATTGTGTCCCGCCCCTTCCAGTGTAGAGGCTGGTGACAAACTAAGTCATGCACTTTTCTACCTTTTTGGAGCTGATTTGAATTCAGGTTTGACATTTTTTACCTTTTCTTTTGTGTTGTTTTTGTTTTGTTAATCACTTGCATCATGTCCCCTTTTTATGCTTCCATTGCATTGTTGAAATTATTAAAACCTGCTACTTGACAGTTTCAAAGTGCGTGGAAATATATAAGGGGAGATTTGGTAGCTTCATTATTTCTCTTTACCCCGTGGACTAAATAAAAGCACTGTTGATAGTGTAAGCTTGTATTCATCTGAACAGTTTTGATTTTCTTCTTTATGTATATTTATACATTTATGTCACTGTACAAAATATACATGTCTGTTTTATAATTATTAAAATGAACAGAGTCTTCATAATATCATTTTTTCACACAAAACAAATGAGAAATGTCTTTTCAGGTAGACTTATGCCAATCTAGTGTATTCTTTGTTGACTTGTATCTGAGAGGACAAATACACCGTAATTTATTTGTTTGTTACTCATAGGTACTTTTGTATATTCTTGGGTAGAATAAATATTCGGAGGAAGAATTGCTAGGTCAAAGGCTGTAGGTATTTTTAAAAATTGATAGGACAAATTTCCTAAGAGTTAAGACTAATGACATCATATATATATAAAGTATTTTTTCATACCTTTCTCAATACTGGTATTTTAACTTTTGTACTTTCTAATAGTTTGAAAAATACCATTTATTCCCCATTTTTTTTTTAGATTTTCTGAATTATATTTTGATTTGCAACATTGTGAAACTTTCAGAAAATACAAGTTATAGTTGCTAATTCTGCTGAAATAAAAAAGTAAATGTGTGTAACTGTGGTAATTCTCCCTGATTAGCCAGGAGCTTTCTCTCTATTATTT
Source organism: Micromys minutus (assembly GCF_963924665.1). NCBI lineage: Eukaryota > Metazoa > Chordata > Mammalia > Rodentia > Muridae > Micromys > Micromys minutus. The sequence continues at coordinate 104,490,213 of NC_137971.1, forward strand.
TGGGATTGTTTCTGTGCACATGTACATTGAATCTGACCTATTCATGCACATTTGCTAAATTGTGCTAACTTGTAGAAACTATACCTTATTTGTTAAACCTGAGAATTTTATGGTTTATATTGTGGGTGTGATTTTGGAAGATTGATTTTATAATAGTGATAAAGCAAGGAATATATAACATATCTTCGGTATTTGATAGAGCGTAATAGACTAGCTCTACTTAAAAAAAAAATTGTGGTCTTCTATGAGGATTGTTTAAGATGAGAAGATGGTCTGCTCTTCAGGGCAGAGCCCTGTTTCTATTCCTGAGTCTCAGCAGTGAGCTCCACACACACTGCTGTCATCAGGGATGAGTAGGCACAAGAGGTACATCGTGTAAGTTCAGTAATAATGGTTTAACATTTCAAATCTGAAGAAATGACATTTCATTAATTGCATTTCATGTTGCTAACATTTTGGAAAATAAAGAGTTATTTTGTGAAATCTTCCTTGGTAGTCAGTTTTGAGGCTTTACCAGTTAGTAATCTTGGCTTCTTGGCTTTGAAATATTCAGATATTTAAAACACTTAATTTCCACTGCTACTTATGTGCATTCAAGGAATCCACAGAAACTCCGTAAAACACATCACAAATGCATTTCTGTTGCAGAAGGCACTACAACAGAAAATAAAATCAATTCAAATGGTCTGTTTAAAACTACAGAATGGGAGATGTAGCTTGTGGAGAAGGGCTTCCACAGCATACGTGAACCCCTAACTTCCATGCCTGACGTTAAGTGAAAGTGATCCACTCTGCTTAGGGCCCTAGAGCCCCTCACGGCCTCTGTACTCTGCAGACACATAAACTTTGATAGTAATAACAGCAGGTAGAATGTTTTGTCAAAAATACAGGTATCTGAAATATGCAAAAAAGATGATAGGCTATATAGTTCGGTTTTGAAAAAATTCTTTATTCAGAGGTAATCTGATGTTATTTAACAATTGTTAGCCATATGAGTCAATGAAAAGTATAAAATCTCTCTAAACCTTGATTTTTTTAAATTTAAAAATAACGATGAAATTTTCACATTTATAAGATAATGAAATCACATACATGAGCTTTTACTTGAAGAACTAAATAATGCCTATAATAAATTTTAACTATTCTGAAAAAAAATTAAAGTTTTATTTCAAAGCAGTGTCAAAAACACAAAACAAAAAAACAAAACAAAACAAAGAAACCGGAATGTCTTGTCAGAGTGGCATTAGTCAGCAAATTTGTTTGGAGAAATATTTCTTGATTTTTTTTTTTAAAGTAAGTGTGCATTATGAAACTGCTAATAAAATCTGACTTTTTAAAAAAAGAATTGTTCTCATTTATGGTGAGTTTATGAAAAACAAGGTTCAAATTGGCACATTAACATTTCACTTGTAAGGGCTCTGGTGACTGACATACATTTCTTAGGTCTGGTATTGTGGCAAACATTTCATTATTTAGCTAATATGTGTGTAGTGTGTGCACACTTGTGTGCTCTGTTGCACATTTAGAGGTCAGAAGTTGCTGTCAGTTGTTCCCCACACCAGGTTTTCAGACAGTCTCTCTGTGAACCTGAACTATACATGTTTTAGCTCTATTGCTTGGTGCCTGCAGATACTCTGGCCCCCAGCACTTGTCTTAGAGATGTATGTCCAGCACTTAATGTGCTTCTGAGTGAGGTGAACTCAGGTCTCTATCCTGTACCCAGGAGACATATCCCTACTCTCAAGTTACCATGGTTTAGATATGCAGTGGGATAAAGCAGTTTTGAGTCTCAGACTTGGGTCTTAGGATAGTCTAATACAAACTGCTTTAATCAGTCATTTCTTCAGGCCAGTCAGACAGCAGCAGATACAAAGTCAGTGTTTCTTCTTAGAGTCAGTTGCCCAGACAGAGAGAGCTGCTATTACAACTGAATATAGTGATAGGTGAGAGATGTATCACATAAACTTGGTATGTTTTTATTTCATGGCCTTGTCAGACAGGACTAGCGTTGATTTACTCCATAAATTCTTTCATAGTTGGAGATATCTCTACACTTCAAAGCTACTGACTCCCTAATAAACATGATCTCCATCTTTGGGAATTCTATCACTGTCAAAATTCTGGTGTATCCTTAGCTCTGTCTGTGAAGATTGTTATAGATTACAACATACAAAATAGAAAATCATGGTGCTTCCAAGAATCGAAAAATGAAAGCATATTTTAACCAAAAACAAGTAAATTTTCTTGTTCTGTTTTTTTTCCTGGTGGTGATTTAGTATTTTGAATACTTGCCATGTAAAATATCCATAGCCATCTTTTGAGTAAGGACGATGTCATTAGCATTAAGGAGACTCAGGATTTCTAATGAGGCTGCAGACCAAATTTTTGGCAAAGGGTACAACAATTAAGGCTTGATTGGAATTGACTTTGTCTTCCAACTTCCCTCATAGCTGCTGACAGAAAGTTCTTAATTTCTTTGCTGACTGTTGTAGAAGGCCCATAGATGTGTCTGACTGAGTCAACCAGAGCCAGTGATTCTGCTAGTCTTCCTGGTCAGCTGGCTCTGGAGACCCTTCGTGTCTGCTTGGAAGGCTGGAATTCCCACAGGGCTTCCATACCCACCGGCCACGAGTTGTTCTCTGGATAACTGAACTCCTTTAGTCCTTAGGCTTAGACTCCAGAAGTACTCCAACAGCTTTGTTGTCTCAGCCCCAAGTAAGCTTAAATAAACATTTGGTTTTAGACTTTCATTGTTGGTCATTTCTTAGTGAAATATTATACTTCATTATTAAGATGTGGGGATAAACCACAGTGGCTAGAACATGGCGTATGCTTCAGTGTATTGTAGAGCCAAGACTGGGCTGTGGTAGAAAAACTCAACTTAAGAAACACTGAGGAGCTATTAGAAATATGTAAACATTTTTCTTTATTTCCTGGATGACAGATGACTAAACAGTCTGGCCTCTATTAAATTTTGTTAATTTTAATTGACAGTGTTTTTAGAGCCCCCCTTCCCAGTCACACACATGTGCATGTATATGAACAGATGTTTATTTGTTTTGAGACAGGGTTTCAAGTAGATCAGGGTGACCTTCACTGGTCTGAGGGGCTGAGGCTGGCCTTATACTCTGGTGGCCCCACCCCACTTCCAGAGTGTGGAGGTTATTCATGTGTACCTTCATGGCTGGCTTCAAGTTTTTCCCATTACTTCATTTTCCTGTTTTTTTTTTTTTTTTTTTTTTTTTTTTTTGCTTACAGGATAGGAAGGCTAATGTCCTCATTGTTCATTTGCTTTCAGAAATTTTATAAGATTCTTTAAATTGGTTATGCATATCTCTTGGAGTGTTTGGTATGATTTAAAAAAGTTGTTAAATTGGTTTTTCCTTAGATATCACGGAATGAAAAAGAAACTCCCTTACATTTAAGGAAACATTTTTCTTGTTCAGGTTAAAAAAATGTTGAGTGATGGCCTGGGAAAACTGCTGTTTTTTGCTCATATTCCTAAAATGAATGTAGTCCTGCCAGAAGACAGCTGACACCTGCGGCTGATAATCCAGATATCACCTGAGCTGAAAAGTCTGAAGTCTTAGTCCGGTTAACTATGTAGTGTGCTGCAAAACTTAACTTCACATTTGCCTTAGCATGAAATACTCTGTACTTTCCCCCAGCCCAATAAATGAGCTCATTGCCACTATTTTTTAAAGTTATTCTTTATTTTTTGAGATTGTCATGAGTTCTATATTACATTACTCCCCTCCAACCTTCCTCCAACCTTCCAGCTTCCACCCAAGTTCCTTCTAAACTCATGGCCTCTTATTCTTTTAAGTACTGTTGTTACATACCTAAGAAGTTGTAAATCCTACATGCCATCAGAATGGCTAAGATTAATAAAAAATTCTAACTGTAAATGCTGGGGAGGATGTAGGGAAAGGGGCTGTCATTTCCTGTTTGGTAGAAGTGCAAACAGATGTAGCCACTGTGGAAGTCAGGGTAGAGACCTTTCAAAAAGCTCGCCCCAGACTCCTCCCACCGCAGAAGAGGTGTTCAGTGCTGTCAGCTGTGCTGTTCTTAACTATTAGCTTTTGGAATTCTCTTTCTTAGTGTTGTTGTGATTCTTTTCATTTTTAAATGTGTGTGTGCATCTTAACACAAGCTAGAGAGCTGGAGAGGAGGGAGCCTCAGTTGAGAAAATGCCTCACGGTTGTGCTATAGGCAGAATTTTAGGCCATTTTCTTAGGTAGTGATTGGGAGAGGCCCCAGGCCATTGTAGGTGAGGCCACCTCTGGGCAGCTCATCCTGGGTTTTATAAGAAATGACATGCAAATTTGTGAAGCGTTCCATATTTTTGCTCAGAAACAACTCACAGGCCATATGAAGCTCAAGAAAAACAAAGGCCAAAAAGTGAAAGCCTCAGTCCTTCTTAGGAAAAAAAATAAGTGTATAGCACCCTCTCAGAGTGTGGTACTCCTGGACCTTAAATCATTAATAATCCAAGAGCTAAGAATGTAGCCTTGTGGCAGTTTTTGGTATTCAAAGATCATTATGCTTAATCTATACACACCAAGAAAACTGACTTGTTTCCATGTCATGTTCTGTCCTACCTGTTCTTTATGCTTATGGTAACTAGTGGGATTTCAATGCATGCTACCAAACCTCTAAAGAATTAAGTACTGACAAAAATATTCATATAGTGTTATGCCAAAATGCCTTTAAAAATCTGCACTCTTTTTAAAAATAAAGTTGTAAGAGAGAAAAAATTAAAAAAAAAAAAAAAAAAGAAAAGATAAAGAGAAAAGCCATCTGAGCAAGCCATGGGAACAGGCCAGTAAGCAGCACCCCGAGCCCCTAAGGCTTCTAAGGACCTGTATTGACTTCCTCTGTTGAGGAACTGTGTTGCGGAAGCAGAAGTGGATTAAACACTTCCCTGGCCAAGTGGTCATGGTGTTTGATCACAGCAGTAGTAACCCTAAAAGAATGGGATTCTTATTACATTGTCTCCTATAGTCTCAAAATCCTGGGTTCAAATAACACTCTTGTCTCTGCTTTCCATAAGCAGAAACATAAACAAGATCCCATATACAACACAGCCCTGAAATTTATGTGGTTTAGCTTTCTGGACAAATACCTGTTCTTTCCTTTTCCATTCCTCCTTCCTTTTTCTCTTGTTTTTTTGATGGAAGTCTGTCAAAATGATACATTTAGAATTCATTTCCCTGCTTGCACAGAAATCCTTGTTTGTATGTCTGTTACTGACAGCCTGCATTTGGAGGGAGTGTCCCTCTTAAAGCTATGTTCTTTAGTGATCAAAGCGACTAAGACTGGAAGACATTTCAAAGACGTGGGAAATTTGTCTGATATCATTGAGATGTTCTCAAATAGCCTTCATTACTTACACAGCCTATCCTGTGGTTATCGTTGACTTGAATAGAATGAAATGATTCCATTGGTTAGAATTATTATTAAAATAACTTCTGAATTTCCCTTTGTGGTTATAGTTGGAGGATAAAATCATGTTTATATGAATAATTATGGCATTTTGAAAGTTTTTAACTTTGAGATTTCACAGCGATGAAAGTTTTACAAACTATTACCTTAAATACTGGGTTAATGTTACAGATTTTGAACAAACCAAACTTACACTGTCATTTAGCAAACATTAGAAAGCTATGCGCAGTAGTTGGTGTATCCCCGGCACATCGTGAGGATGTAAAGGAACTATACAGCCGCCAGAGTGCACATTGCCTGCCTTGTTGTAGAGCTGACATGGCTTTACACTGGGCTGAGTGCCGGCAGGAGGGTCTCTGGTTTTTTCAGGGCATTTGATTGAGAGCGTAAAAACCAGGCTTATGAAAGGTCTCTTTGGAGCTGTCAGGAAACAGTCCAGGAATAATGCAATGTGTACACTCTAGCCAATGAGTTTTATGTAAGACAAAGCCCTGATTGGGTAAAATTCCCAATAAAACCTGACCTTTCAGACTCTAATGCATAATCTTTTATTTGGAAATGTAGTATTCTCTGAGCCTTTAAAATATGTAAAAGAAAGTAAAAATTATTATTTGGGAGTTAATTTAAATTGCCTTAAGAATACTTGCATTTTTAGGACACACATTACCTTTGGTAAAATGTTGGTGACTGTTACAAGGGTGATTTGCAGCCTTAAAGAGGTATTTATGCTTAGTAATATTTACTTGCAATCCAGAAAGAACAAAAATACTTTATTTAGCCTAAGGTCGATATGAACAAAATTTTTATATTTATTAACACAAAAAGAAAGTGCAACAGTTACAGGAGTCTATATTCTGTGATTTTTTTTTAATGTAAAAGTGTCTAATTATCTTAAGTGGGAAAGAATTTGATTTCCTTTTTTTTTTTAGCTTGCCATAAGCATTTCTTTAAAAATTACATACTCTGTATTTACATTTGAGATGTTATCCCTTTACCCTGAAGCCACTCCCCTCCCCCGTCCTCCAGTTGCCTACACAAAGGTGCACTCCCTTCTGGTCCCCCTCTCCACCCCATTGCCCTGGCATTCCCCTACACTGGGAAAACACGCCCTCTCTGGAACAAAAGTCTCTTCTCACATTGATGGCAGACACTATCTTCAGCTACAGACGCAACTGGATCAATGGTCTCTCAAAGTGCGCACAAAGTTGGTGTTTTACTCCATGGGAGTTTTGGAGGGTTTGGATGGTTGATAATGTTGTTTTTCCCATGAGGTTGCAACCCCTTTCAGCTCCTTAGGTCCTTTCTTTAGCAACCTCATTGGGGTCCCCGAGTTCATTCCGGTAGTTAGCTGCAAGCATGCACAGCTGTGTCTCCATGACTCTTACATAGTCCCTGAGGAGGCATCTCTGTCTGGTTCCTGCTAGTTAAGTACTTTTTGGGATCAGCTGTAGTGCTTGGATTTGGTGACTGCATATGGGGTAGATCCCTAGGTGAGGCGGCTCCTGAGTGATCTTTTCTTCAATCCCTGTTCCTCTATTTGACCTTGCATTTTATCCCAAGAGTTTTGTTCTCTTTTCTAAGAAGGACTGAGGCATCCCCATTTTGGCCTTTCTTCTTTTTGAGCTTCATAATGTTTGTGAATTCTTTCTTGGGTATTGGATATTCTGAGCTTTCTAGGGCTAGTATCTGCTTATCAGTGAGTGCATACCATGTGTGTTCTCTTGTGCTTGGATTACTTCACTCAGGATGATAATTTCTAGTTCCATCTATTTGCCTACAAATTACACAAAGTCATTGTTTCTAATAGCTGAGTAGTACTCCATTGTGTAAATATACCACACTTTCTGTATGCATTCATCTGTTGATGGACATCTGGGTTCTTTCCAGCTTCTGGCTATTATAAATAAAGCTGCTATAAACATGGTGGAGCATGTGTCTTTGTTATATACTGGAGCATCTTTGGGGTATATGTCCAGGAGTGGAATAGCTGGGTTTTCAGGTAGTACTGTGTCTAGTTTTCTGAGGAACTGCCAGACTGGTTTCCAGAGTGGTTGTACCAGCTTAAAACCCACCAACAGTGGAGGAGTGTTTCTCTTTCTCCACAACCTCCCCAGCATCTGCTGTCACCTGAGAATTTTTTTTTTTTTTTTTAAATCTCAGCCATTCTAACTCTTGTGAGGTGGAATCTCAGCGTTGTTTTAATTTGCATTTCCATGATGACTAGATATGTTGAGCATTTCTTTAGGTGCTCTCAGCCATTCAGTGTTCCTCAGCTGAGAATTCTTTGTTTAGCTCTGTACCCCATTTTTTAATAGGGTTATTTGATTCTCTATAGTCTAGCTTCTTGAGTTATTTCTATATATTGGATACTAGCCTTCTATCAGATGTAGAATTGGTAAAGGTCCTTTTCCAATCTGTTGGCTGCTGTTAGGACAGTGTCCTTAGCTTTACAGAAGCTTTGGAATTTCATGAAGTCCCATTTGTCGATTCTTGATCTTAGAGAATAAGCCATTGGTGTTCTGTTCAGGAAGTATTCCCCTGTGCCTATGTGTTCTAACCTCTTCCCCAACTTTCTCTTCTGATAGTTTCAGTGTACCTGGCTTATATGGAGATCTTTGGTCAACTTGGACTTGAGCTTTGTACAAGGAGATAGGAGCGAATCAATTTGCATTCATCTGCATACTTACTGCCAGTTGAACCAACACCATTTGATGAAGAGGCTGTCCTTTTCCCATTGAATGTTTTTAGCTCCTTTGTCAAAAATGAAGTGACCATAGGTGTGTAGGTTCATTTCTTGGTCCTTAATTCTGTTCCATTGATCTACCTGCCTATCTCTGTACCAATACCATGTGGTTTTTATTACAATGGCTTTGAAATATAGCTTGAGATCAGGTATGGTGATTCCCTAAGAAGTGTTTTTATTCTTGAGAATAGATTTTGCTATTCTAGGTTTTTTTGTTATTTTAAATGAATTTGCAAATTGCTTTTTCCAACTGTATGAAAAATTGAGTTTGAATTTTGATGGGGATTGTATTGAATCTGTAAATTACTTTTGGCAAGATGGCCATTTTTACAATGTTGATCCTTCCAATTCATGAGCATTGGAGATCTTTCCATCTTCTGAGATCTTGTTCAATTTTCTTCTATAGAATGTTGAAGTTCTTGTCATACAGATCTTTCACTTGCTTGGTTAGATCACTCCAAGGTATTTTATATTTTTTGTGACTATTGTGAAGGGTATCAATTCCCTAACTTCTTTCTCAGCCTGTTTATCCATTGCATAGAGGAAGGGGGTTGATTTGTTTGAGTAAATTTTATAGCCAGCCACTTTGCTGAAGTTGTTTATTAGTTGTAAAAGTTCTCTGGTTGAATTTTAGCATCTGCAAATAGTGATATTTTTACTTCTTCTTTTCCAGTGTGAATCTCTTTAGTTTCTTTTTATTGTCTAATTGCTCTGGCCAGGACTTCAGTACTATATTGAATAGGTAGGGGGACAGTGGGCAGCCTTGTCTAGTCCCTGATTTTAATGGGATTGCTTCAAGTTTCTCTCCATTTAGTTTAATGTTGGCTACTGTTTGCCGTATATTGCTTTTACTGTGTTTAGGTATGGGCCTTGGATTCCTGATCCTTCCAAGACTTTTATCATTAAGGAGTGCTGAATTTTTTTTCAAATGCTTTCTCAGCATCTAGTGAGAGGATCATATGGTTTTTTTTTTCTTTGAGTTTGTTTATATGGTGGATTACGTTGATGGATTTTTGTATGTTAAACCATCCCTGCATCCCTGGGATAAAGCCTACTTGGTCATGGTGGATGATTGTTTTGATGTGTTCTTGGATTTGGTTTACATTACTTTTGGGCAGTGCATACCTTAGGTCTAGGTATTATAGCGAAGGATATACAAAACATCGCAGAAGTGCAGGACACAAGTCATCATAGCTTTTGAAGAGTATTTAGAATGGATCACCAGGGAAACACACTTGCTACCATGCCTGATCTTGGAACTCGGATGGTTTGGAAGAGAAAGCCTACTCCAGAAATGTCATCCCTGCTTTTCTTATGCATATGCATATGTGTGTGTTCATGTCCACACACTAATGTAAAGGCTATCTCAAGATGCTCTGATTTGGAAGCCTAGTTTAGGAACATCTGTGTGGGAAACAGCTATCTAAAGACTAGACCTTTCAAATCTGAGTCTGCGCTTTGACACTCCTGACCTTTAAAGCATCTCTACTTTGTAGAGTTAAAAGTAAAGACCGCGTAGACTAAGAAGCTGAACTTACTTAAATGCTTAAAAACCCGAGTACACATTGACTTTTATCCACCTTCCATTCCTTAAAGGCATCCAAATAAAGGAATTTAATCTAGGCAGCAATATTTTAGTACTAATAATTTCTAAACGCAGCACAAAGAATCAGTTGTAAGAACACTACCACCTTGTAAACGACTAACAGTGGCCAGCCATGTGAAAATAGGCCAGTTATTTAACTATATCAAATGAGTAGGAAGTTCTACAGTTCTCTGATGGGAGTTCTAGCTAAGTATTAGTAGCAAGTTTTTGCTTGTTTTTTGTGTGTTTTGTTTTTAATGAGAATGTTTTTCTCTTGATTCACAGCACAATATCTTAAAGTCTGAGGTTAGTGGCAGTTCTGGAATCTTTATAACTTTGTCACCACATGAACAAGAGAATGCTAAGGAGCAAGTCTGTATAGTGCTCTTCCTTATGTTTACATTAAAAGCACCTATGGAGCAGAGGGTATGTGGCAGGTTTTATAAATATTAAACCAAGAATGCAAAAATATTGTCAGTTAAATTATTTAAACTTATTCCTTATTTGAAAAAAAATATGGAGACTTAGGTTTGAAAATACCATTATTTATTTCAGTTTGAATTTATGCCTAAATTATGGACCTATAGTTTTAAAATTATAGCTAGATGAAAGTTTTTGCAATAATTTTCTGTGGCCATCAGCATGCAGGCTGCTGGCTGATATAATGAGAGAAATACAACTTGCATGTTTATGTTTCTCCTGTATGATAATTATCTTTATGTTTTAGATTTTCCCTCATTCCATACATTTACCATACGACGGGATCCTTCATGTCCATGTATGTTTCTTGGTAAAAAAAAAAAAAAAAACAGTTCCCAACACAAACTGGAATGAAGAAAGGAACAGCTAGCACGGCTTTGTTCTACTTTCTGTATTTGGGCAAAAAGTATGAGTCAGACCCCCTCTAATGGAAATCAGTTTGTGAGTCAGTACTGCAAAGGCTTTGAGTTCTGTGGTCCATTTTCTGTAGGCTGTGGTGTCTTTAATGGGAGACATGTAATATAATGTAAATGGTTAATGTAGATGACTTTATCTATATTTATACTTTGGGTGCGGAGCAAGAAGCTGACCTCAGGCTCTGTTTCCAAGCATTGTACTGAAGTACTGTAACATTATCTTTGGGAATTTGGACTCTCACTGGATAATGAACTTTAAATTGTTTTTTGAACAGCTTTGTACAGAAAGGGACATGTTCAGTCTAAATTACATTGGGTGCTTGGCTAGAATGTGCTTCTTTTTTCCTTTCTAACTATTTTCCTTTAGTTGAGGAACTCTGCTCTTTTGTCAGCATTGAAGACAAATTTCTTAAGTCTAGACATAGGGACCTCCTTGAGCATGCTATTACAAGTGGTTCACCGTTTCTGAATAGGGCAGGTTAGAGGGAGTGTTAAAGGAGAGAAACCTCCTTGCAGTGACCTCATTGAGAAAGTGTATTCATGTCAAAAACTAATCTAGTACAGCTGCAAGATTAACTGTGTGGAGAAGCTATAAACATAGGCAGTTGTGACCCGTCCTCAGAGCTGTTTCCTGTTCCAGCATCGACTCTGGCATTGCTGAGAACACTGATGGACTGTCACTTGTTCAACAGAGCTATAGTAGGAGCATGTGGGGGTGGGGTAACTCAGCTCCTGCAGTCTGAATTCTAGCTGAGGCCATGAACAAGCCGGAGCCAGTCTAAGTAGAGGAGAATAGAAAATAAAAGAACTTGAGTTTTAAGTTATGAGCGAATTTTGCCATTTTCACATTTCAATTCTTCTTTGACCCCTTTGCTATAATGGAATTTTAATCTTCAATGTAATTTGCTTCTTTAACTATATTAATAAATGTTTTAATGTACTCATAAAATTTGAAATTATTGATCTTTCTCAAGTACTTGTGTTACAGAAATAAAATAAAGTTTCAGACTATATAGACATATTTAATTTTATTTTTAAAGGAAATATTTTACTCAAATATATCTAATTAATACGGAAATTCCAAAGGCTTTGAACTTTGTCTGAAATACATCAAAATTTTAATAGAAAAATAATAAATATGGATATTTGCATTATTTTAATAGGTTGTTGAGAATCTTAGAATTCTAGACTGTTGAAGTTACATGATTTCAGATTAAAATTTATTTTCTTGTCCATTTACTGGTCTTACGCTTTAGAGTAAAACGGTTTAAAGCAAAACTGAGTGGAATACAAGTTTTGTTTGTATTCTTCGCCTTTCTCTCTGCACGGCCTCTTTCGTCTTCACCTACAGTAGTGTGGCTGTGACACACCAGAGTGCTGCATCGACAGCTCAGGGCTCCCAGTCCCCATGGAAGGACATAGCTCTATTCCAAGTCATGGTAGTAGGAGTTGAGTTTCATTTACATTTGCATGCAGATTTTCAGATTTTGATCACAGAATCTATATGAAAAATAGTGTCAGTGAATGCAGAGACATGTGGTTGGTGGCTCATGGGCTGAGGATAAGTTGAGTGCTTAGTTCTGGACAGAAAATTTATGCAATAAGGTTTCAGGAGCAGAATAAGGGACAGAATCTAAGAGCCAGAAGATAGGAACAAGGGCTGTGGGATGTTGTCTTCTGGGCATGGCTCAGCTAAGCCAGTCACAGCTCAGTAGTGCTGTGATTAACTTCACATGGTCTTTACACGAAGGACAGTCAGCAATCAGGGATCGTGTGTCTGGTGTGGGGCTGGTGTACAATAACTTAGGTATTGGTAGGCATCTGCATACTCTAGTGTTAAATCTGAAACATGCACAATTATTAATGCGTGAAACTGATAATAAAATTCCTAAAGTGGTGGCTGTGGCTCTAACATTGTATTTAGAATTGATTTCTTTGTAAGTTTGTTACACTAAACAGTGTCATAGCCAGCTTTTAAAACTATGAGTTATTTGACATTTGTGATATTAATGTCCTGGGGCCTAAGAGTTACATAGATGAAAAATAAGATCTCTTAATATTTGTATATTCTAAAATAGAGCTTAGCTGAATACGGCATGGTTTTATTCTTGGTTTGCCTCTCATCTTCAGTCTGGACCACATTCTCCACTAACTTACTTTCCTAGTGTGTTTCCAGGTGAGGGATGAGGATGGGGGAGCTCAGCTCAACAGTGCATGCACTGGTGCTAGTATCCCTGTTACAGGGATGGATGCTGGGACTCTGTGTATCCCTGTTACAGGGATGGATGCTGGGACTCTGTGTATCCCTGTTACAGAGGATGGATGCTGGGACTCTGTGTATCCCTGTTACAGAGGATGGATGCTGGGACTCTGTGTATCCCTGTTACAGAGGATGGATGCTGGGACTCTGTGTATCCCTGTTACAGGGATGGATGCTGGGACTCCGTGTATCCCTGTTACAGGGATGGATGCTGGGACTCTCTGTATCCCTGTTACAGAGGATGGATGCTGGGACTCTGTGTATCCCTGTTACAGGGATGGATGCTGGGACTCTGTGTATCCCTGTTACAGGGATGGATGCTGGGACTCTGTGTATCCCTGTTACAGGGATGGATGCTGGGACTCTGTGTATCCCTGTTACAGGGATGGATGCTGGGACTCTGTGTATCCCTGTTACAGAGGATGGATGCTGGGACTCTGTGTATCCCTGTTACAGAGGATGGATGCTGGGACTCTGTGTATCCCTGTTACAGAGGATGGATGCTGGGACTCTGTGTATCCCTGTTACAGGGATGGATGCTGGGACTCCGTGTATCCCTGTTACAGGGATGGATGCTGGGACTCTCTGTATCCCTGTTACAGAGGATGGATGCTGGGACTCTGTGTATCCCTGTTACAGGGATGGATGCTGGGACTCTGTGTATCCCTGTTACAGGGATGGATGCTGGGACTCTGTGTATCCCTGTTACAGGGATGGATGCTGGGACTCTGTGTATCCCTGTTACAGAGGATGGATGCTGGGACTCTGTGTATCCCTGTTACAGAGGATGGATGCTGGGACTCTGTGTATCCCTGTTACAGGGATGGATGCTGGGACTCCGTGTATCCCTGTTACAGAGGATGGATGCTGGGACTCTGTATCCCTGTTACAGGGATGGATGCTGGGACTCTGTATCCCTGTTACAGAGGATGGATGCTGGGACTCTGTGTATCCCTGTTACAGGGATGGATGCTGGGACTCTGTGTATCCCTGTTACAGAGGATGGATGCTGGGACTCTGTGTATCCCTGTTACAGAGGATGGATGCTGGGACTCTGTATCCCTGTTACAGAGGATGGATGCTGGGACTCCATGTATCCCTGTTACAGGGATGGATGCTGGGACTCTGTGTATCTCTGTTACAGGGATGGATGCTGGGACTCTGTGTATCCCTGTTACAGAGGATGGATGCTGGGACTCCATGTATCCCTGTTACAGAGGATGGATGCTGGGACTCTGTGTATCTCTGTTACAGAGGATGGATGCTGGGACTCCATGTATCCCTGTTACAGAGGATGGATGCTGGGACTCCGTGTATCCCTGTTACAGAGGATGGATGCTGGGACTCTGTGTATCCCTGTTACAGGGATGGATGCTGGGACTCCGTGTATCCCTGTTACAGAGGATGGATGCTGGGACTCTGTGTATCCCTGTTACAGAGGATGGATGCTGGGACTCTGTATCCCTGTTACAGGGATGGATGCTGGGACTCTGTGTATCCCTGTTACAGAGGATGGATGCTGGGACTCTGTGTATCCCTGTTACAGAGGATGGATGCTGGGACTCTGTATCCCTGTTACAGAGGATGGATGCTGGGACTCCATGTATCCCTGTTACAGGGATGGATGCTGGGACTCTGTGTATCCCTGTTACAGGGATGGATGCTGGGACTCTGTGTATCCCTGTTACAGAGGATGGATGCTGGGACTCTGTGTATCCCTGTTACAGGGATGGATGCTGGGACTCCATGTATCCCTGTTACAGAGGATGGATGCTGGGACTCTGTGTATCTCTGTTACAGAGGATGGATGCTGGGACTCCATGTATCCCTGTTACAGAGGATGGATGCTGGGACTCTGTGTATCCCTGTTACAGGGATGGATGCTGGGACTCTGTGTATCCCTGTTACAGAGGATGGATGCTGGGACTCTACGCTGCTGCTCTTTCCTCTCTATCACTAGGTTTACCTGCCCTGCAGGTAGCAGTGCCTACAAACAGCTGGTTATTTGAAATGAGACATTCTGTGATGTTTCAAGTGAAACTCTGCTTTGGAGATGCACTTTTTAAAGTGAAGAATTTACAGGAACCTGATCTTTCAGGATCTTGCTTTGATCTGAATGTTTGGCAAGAGGCCAGAGTTTTGTCTTCTGGATAATGCTTTGCTTCACTGTTTAGGAACACAAGAAAGGTTGTTTGCATAGAGTTGATGAAATTTGATATGGCAAAGATTTGTCTTAAGCACAGATTACATCAAGACTGCAGAGAAGCAAACAGCAGGACACATAACTAAGAGACCTCACCTGTTTTGTTTTCACACAAAGTATAAATTACTCCCATAATTAATCATCAATAGCAACCCAGTAATGAAATAGTGTAAGAAGGACGCTCACAGGAAAGGTCGATTTTAGTGTTTTATCTACACTGTATCTGTTAGCAATATTTCCAAGAAGGTAGCCAGAAATCTCTGTTTAAAATATTAAAATATAATGTTGTTTAAGGATTTTTATTATATCCACACAGTGCATTTGACCCAAACAAGGTGGTTAGTGTACCTGAATTTAATGTTTTGGTATTTTAATAAATACTAATAGTTTTACAACTCTATAGTAGGTACTATTACTGTGGGCATTTCAGTTTATCACCACTTACTATAGATGCTTACAAATACTTATTATTTTATGAATATTTTACAATTTTAATTCTTCTTTTAAAATTTTAAAATGTAGACTTGGGGCTGGTGTGCTTGTGCACAGTAAGGGCTTGAGCACCAGGTTCCAGCATTTTCCAGAGGAACATGTTGCTTTTGGCATATGAGGTTGGTGATGAAGTTGGGATTTTGTTGGTTCATTTAAATAACCAACTATCCTCCTCCTGCTCTGCTGACATGTACTGTCTACTAACAAAGGTTGTATCCATTGACTTCATTGCTGTGAGACCTCGAGTGAGTGTATTTATTGACCCTCTCTGGTAATGTCCCCCCAGTATGGGAAACAGGTGTATAATAACAGTGATTCATGTGCTTTTGACAGGAGAAAAACCCTCCCATTTGTATAAAATTAAGTTTGATGTACCGCAAAGATTCAGTACTCGAAAGTGAATTTGCTAGTGAAGCTGGCCTACATAAAGCCTTTGGCTTCAAATAAAAGTGCAGTTTTTTAAATTTAACAACTTTATTTTAAAAACAAAGAAAATTTACAGATTTTAAGAGCATTTTGCATAAAAGTATATGAATACATTTTTGTCAGTACTTGATTTTTTTAAAGGTTTGAAAATATTCATTAAAATCTTACTAGTTACAATGAGCATAAAGTACATGCAAAACAAGATGTAACCTGTTGGTTTTTTTTTTTTTTTTTAATTTTTGTATCCATTCATCTACTGAAGGACATCTGGGTTCTTTCCAGCTTCTGGCTATTATAAATAGGGCTGCTATGAACATTGGGGTGCATGTGTCTTTGTTGTATGTTGGAGCGTCTCTGGGGTATATGCCCAGAAGTGGAATAGCTGGGTCTTCAGGTAGTACTATGTCCAATTTTCTGAGGAATCGCTAGACTGATTTCCAGAGTGGTTGTACCAGTTTACAACCCCACCAACAGTGGATCCTGTCTCTGAATTCTCACTAGCTTCTGGTGTCATCTGAATTTTTGATCTTAGCCATTCTGACTGGTGTAAGGTGGAATCTCAGGGTTGTTTTGATTTGCATTTCCCTGATGGCTAAGGATGTCAAGCACTTCCTTAGATGCTTCTCAGCCATTTGATATTCCTCAATTGAGAGCTTTTTGTTTAGTTCTGTACCCCATTTTTTTATAGGGTTGTTTGATTCTCTGGTGTCTAACTTCTTGAGTTCTTTGTATACCTTGAATATTAGGCCTCTATCAGATGTGGGGTTGGTAAAGATCTTCTCCCACTCTGTTGGCTGCCTTTTTGTTTTCTTGAGTGTCCTTAGCCTTACAGACACTTTGCAATCTCATTAAGTCCCAATTGTCAATATTTGACCTTAGAGCTAGAGCTATTGGTGTTATGTTTAGGAAATTTTCTCCTGTGGCTTTGTGTTCTAAGGTTACTACTTGCAACACAGTCTCACCAGGCCTGTGTTCCTGGATCTCTGCTGTTCCCAGTGGCTGAAAGTGCACTTTTGTGCCTGACTTAGCTATTGCACATTTTTCTTTTCCACAAGAAACTGTAACTGTGCATCTCTTGACACATTTGTGAAAGACACACAACAAACTAAAAATATATATTGTTAATCTAACACAGAGGTTCTCAACCTTCTGACGCTGTGCCTCTTTACTATAGTTCTTCATATTGTGGTGACTATAAACCCTAAGATTATCATCATTGCTACTTCCTACGTGTGACTTTGCTACAGTATGAGTTGTAATGTAAATATCTGATTTCCCATGCTTTTAGGTGATCCCAGAGAAATGTTGTTCAACCCTGGAAGGAGTCATGTGACTCACAGGCTGAGAACAGCTGATCTAAAGGATCAAATTTGTTCTTTCAGGTCTGGAATAGTGTTTAACTAAAAGACAATTGAAAATACTGATAATTCCAAGATAACTTTGTTTTATGTAGAAAAATTAAGTCATCTAAAAAAGGGAAAACCCAAAGTTCTCAGATCAAAGTTCATCAGTGCCTAGTGACAGAGAATTTACCTAATATCTATAAGGCTGTGGATTTGAACTATAGTACCAAAAAAGCATAATAAAAATATTTTGTTGTAATGCAAATGGTGACTTTTCCTTTATTATATTCTAGCTCATTGTACTTTGATCTTATGTTTACCATAAATCTTATTGCAGTCTTAGAGATTTTATTGTCCAGGAAAACTGTTCATTGATAAAGGCCTGCGGATTAGCCAAAGTAGAGTGAGAAGTACCTTACCTTATCTTGGGTAGAACATTCCTAGGTTTTTTGGTTTTATACACAGTTTATGACAGTGCGATTTTTATTTGATCAATTAATCTTTTTGCTTAAAAATGCTTTAATACTAATATTTTAGGTAATTAGTTTTTTTGGATATATGAAGTTAATTACATCCATAAAACACAAAATGATGTATAGCATTATAAAATAATTTTCTCTTTAAGCTATTTTAGTATGTATTCTCTAAATGGGGAATTTATATGCTTCAATTTTATACTTTCAAACATATTTTAAAATACAGCAATAAAGATTTTAGAAATCAGTTACATGTAATTCATCATACATAGTTAAGGACATACTTACATGTACATAATAAATGTGAAAAAAAAGAGCTGTAAGTGTTTTCAGTGAAGCATGCCATTTATTCCACCAGTATGTGAGTAGATCTTTAAATATAATCAACCTCAAAATTGACTGCCTATTTAAATGCATAAGGGTCAGGACTCCTGCAGCTAGAACGTGAACACACAGGCTGCACTGAAGGCTCAGTGGTTAAGAGCGTGCACTGAGCTTGCTGGGACTGGAGGTGAGGTTTCAGTGCTCACAGCGGGCAGCTCAGTCACTGTCACTACATGTAGAGGGTCCTCTGCCTTCATCTGGTGTGTTTGGGCACCATCAGCAAGTGTGCATACTTCACACACAGACACATGCTCATGAAGATAAAGCTGTAAAAGTGAAAATGTTAAATTTCCTGGACTTATATGGAGACCAGTGTTAATGTAGTTCTCTCATATTCTCTGGGGTGGTTTGGAGACTCCTTGACGAAAGGAGTATTGAATGTTGAGGTTGTTTGTCTGCCCCGTGTAGCTCTGATCTGTACATTGTCTTGTGTTTTGAAGGGATGCTGTCTTAGTCACTGTTGTGAAGAGACATTGTGAGCACACAGTTCTCACGGCTGTGCTCACAGCTGCAGAGTTAGTTCATGATCAGCATGGTGGCACACAGACAGACATGAGGATAGAGAAGAGCTTAGTTTTACATCCAGACACAGAGAGACAGACAGACAGACAAAGACTGACTGGGCCTGGGTTGGGCTTCTGACCCTCCAGCCTGGCCATACATACTGCAGGAAGACCACAACTCCTAATCTTTCTAAGTAGTGTCACTTCATGATTCAAATATACAAGCTTTTGGGGCCCATATTTTACTGAACCACGATAGCTGATTTTTTACAAAACAAGAAATCAAGCTTAGAATTCCATATATACTAGAGAAAAAGGCATATTTTACTGTAATAACTGTATAGAATGAATTTCAAGCAGCATTGTTTAAAATAGAATTTACTACTATTCTGAGATGTATTTAAACAAGGACGGACAGTGGTCTTTCCTCATCAGTAGATAAGTAGTCATTTGGAAGATCATATGGCCTCATGATGTTCCACATTTTAGACTGTAAATTCTGCGCTGCAAAGATTCTTCTAGAGCAGTGGTTTCAACTGGGTGAATCTTTGTTCTTTTCAGGAAATACCTGGTTATCATCAGTGATGAGGTGAGGTAGGGGCTGCTCTCTAGTGTAGACATCAGAAACGTTCTAAACATCCTATGGTGCTGGACACCTGCATTCCCCAGACACTAGCGTCAGCATTGAGAAACAAAGATGAAGGGATTAGGCTGAGTAAGTGATGTAGATTCCAGTCCATTTTATCTTTGTAACTAGTCCAGGCTTAACGTCACTAGGGCAGCTGATACTGACCTTAAGCATATATGAAGTAGGAAATGCTTGAAAATACATTTGTGATGCTCATCAAATCTGTTGCTCTGTGCGACATCTGACATTGTGGGGCATTTGTCCTTCATAGAGTATCAGTGGAGGTGAGAGTAAAACTCTCAGTAAGTTCTCCACCTTCAGTTCCAGGGGGATTGAACTCAGGATTGTGAGAGGAGGGGGAGGAGAAGAGGAGAGAGGATAACATGGAGGAAAGGAGAGAGAGGAGGAAACAGGAGGGGGAGGGACAGAGGGAGGGAGAGGAGGAGAGGCTGGCAGGACCAGACCTTTTGGTGTGCTTTTTCTTGTAAAGATACTAGCGCTTGGGTTAGGGTTCAACATTGAGACCTTGTTTATCTTAGAACCTTAAGATCCTGCCCAATTCATTCATTCAGGAGTGAACTTAATAATTTCTAGAGAGGACAAAAATCATTCTGAAAAGAAGTGATTGACCATTAGTTTTATTGACATACTATTAACTTTATTTATATCTTGATTGTTAGCTATGTTTTTATATTGCTCAGCAGTTTGGTTTTATTTACATGTCTACTGAAATGAAATAATCATGTGGTAGTTTTGCGAGGAAGCTTGGTGGTATAAATAAACTGCTCTGCTGTGTGTTATGGTTTAGTGACAGAACATCTAAAACAAGAGTGTGTGTCACTGTATTGTAATGGCAGAAAGCCTTCCCCTCA
This sequence comes from Micromys minutus, assembly GCF_963924665.1. NCBI lineage: Eukaryota > Metazoa > Chordata > Mammalia > Rodentia > Muridae > Micromys > Micromys minutus. The sequence goes on from NC_137971.1 coordinate 104,510,469, forward strand.
GTCTTTTCTTGCTGTAGACTGAGTAGGCCATTGGAAATTAGGTTTTTCTTAGGTAATTTTTAAAGCACATAAAGGTCTCAGTTCTAGTGAAATTTTTATAGTAGCATAATTAACAACTTCTTAGTTTTCATTAAGAATTGCCAACTTTGTATGTTTTTCTTTTTTTTAAGCATTAAATCATGGTTCTGCAAAATGTCTATTTATATGTTTTGGCTCCTAACTGCACTAGTGTGAGTGAAATGTACGCTTAGGACAGCTTAAACACTGAGGCTGTGTACCCCAGGAGCCACCTGCCTTCCTGAGGGGCATTTTCCATGAAAATATTAATCAGACTATTTGTTGTTAGAGACAGAATTTCCATGTGAAAATTTGGCTAACATATATGTATACTGCACCATTTGCCATACTCTGTGTATAATGCACTAAAAAGAACACATTTAGAAATGTTCTTCAGAAGTTTCCAGTTTCCCAATTAGTCTGGTTTATGGTTACCAATTAAAATGTGAAGGCCGAGAAGTCTAGGGCATATCAATTTCATACTGCATTTGCTGGTATTCCAGTTTATTTGTGAGAATTGTACTCTCTGACGTCCATCTTCTTCCCAGGGGACTGTGTGGAATTGTTCTGTCTACCAGTTCACCGCTTGTTAATCTCATTCACCTCTGCATATGGAGACAGCAGTGTCATTGTATCGTTGAGACTTGGTTTCACATGTCCTCGAAATATTCTACAGTTTTAGTCTAAGCCAGCCTGAACTCCCAAATTCTGTGATCATAGGCATTAGCCATCACACCCTGGCTCCACAGATAGATGAAACAGTTTGTTTGAGAAGATTTGCCTTTCTAAGTTGTATGATGCCTTTAAAATTAGGCATCATAAAGTATCTGGGTGAGAAAAATAACTGTGTCTATAATTTATATTAGAGAATAAACTTACTGTACTTGGTCTTAGCCACAAAGTGTATGTCCATTCTGTCTGTGTATTCAATCACCTATATTTTTATGGTACTACTTTAGACTGTAGCCAAGACCAAGTACATAACAATGATACTGGCATTTTTGTTTTCTTTCTAAACTTTTTACTGACTCTGAGGTTCACATCATGCATCCCAGCCCCACTCATCTCCCTGTTTCCTTGTATCCACCCTCTGCCCTTATAAATTCCCACTAAAAGAAAAAAAAAGCAAGTAAAAAAACAGAAAGCATCTTATAGAAATTATAGTGTACCCCAAATATACTGCTCTGCCCACACATCTTGCAATGAAACATTGGTCTGGCTCCAGACCACTGGCTTTTATGACACCATTAATTTTGGATCCTCATCAGAACTCCTCCCTGTTTTACTGTTGTTGCCCTGTGTCACGGAGACCCTGCAGCTTTGGATTGGCAGGACTGGCCCTTCACATGCTCCAACAGTTCATATATGACAGATTTTGGGTGGGCCAACTCAAAGCCCTGGGTCTGTGCCTGGGAGGTGTCTGAGCTGGTCAGCCTGCTGGTCTCCGTATCCCACTCCCAGGGTGAGCTCTCTAGCACTGCTCCGGCTAGTCCACCTAATGAGGTCATCTACAGGGTGCAGGACAGCTCTCCTGCCCCCATGCTGGCAGGCTTTCAGCTTCTTCATACTGCTCAGTAGAGGCCTGGGGGCCACTCTCCAGTGAACTGCAGCTGTCTGGGTCTGGGCCAGATCTTCTGAGCTCACACCTTCAGGGCATGCTCACCCACACGCCCTCCACCGTGGCCATCTCTACTGTGCTGCCCATGTGAGGTGAAGGGCCCTCTCTCCTGAGTACTACACCTGGTGGGAGGCTGGGCCAATGAGGTGAGATACTGGCATTTTAAAAGGAAAACTAAAATGGGTGTTTTCACAGAAGGACACAGGAAAGCAAACTAAAAGTTGCCAACCTGCTACTTCCTACCTGAAAAGAACACACAGATTAAACGTACTAAGAGAGAGCTGACTGACACCTCTGCCCAGTTTTCCCCACCTGCCACCCACCCTATGGTCTTGTGTAGTCCAGGCTTTGCTGTATTACCTTGAACTTTTGATCCTCCTGCCTCCATCTCCCAAGTGTTGGTAATTCAAACCTGTGTCAACAGGCTTGGTTTATGCAGCTCGAGTTTTATGCTACATTTCCAGCCTGTTTCTACTTTATCTTTTAGTGATATCTTCTGGAGAAATAAACTCAATCTAGAGAACATCCCCCCATCCCCACCCCGCAGCTTTATAAAATGCTTTTTGGGCTGATCATAATGATGGAGCTAAAAGATGAAGTGAGAATATTTTTTCAACCTAAAACCTGCCTCCTATTAACTTCAATCTTCATGAAAAGATAAGGCAGATGTTATACTTAGATTTGTATGCATCTTATTTTGAACTTATTCAGAAAGTAGGGAAATTCTTTCCTTTGGTGCAGAAATACAAAAGACAGGTATGTATGTGTCTGCTTATTCCATTAACCTATACACAGTGAATGTTAATATCCATAGCATGCCTTCTGTAAGATATCTTCAGAGATCAGTGCCTAAGCTTATGCTTTTGAGTATACGCAGACATCAAACCATCTTGGTACGTTTTAGGTCAGATAGACAGATTCATTGGTAGGAAGGCTTACACCATACTGAAGATCACGACCATACGCAGCTGCCATACGCAGTGGTAGATAAAGGTCTTTCCTGTCTTTCCATCTCCTTTAATAATTTTGGAATTAGGAAATGATGCTGAATAATTGTGAATTCATACTTGTATTATGTTGTTTTCTGTTATTTTGTTTTCACTACTAATACAAGAGCTAGTGAGAGTTTCAGAGCCATCAATGGTGATTTTTTTCTTTCTTTTACAGTTTTATTTACAACCTCTTTGGGGGAGGGTAGGACACTGACAAATCATTCAGATCACTATGTAGTATTTAAAATTGATCGTGCCATATTGTTAATTGGAGAAGGGGAGTTGGGGTGGGTAATGGAAGAAAAGGTGTTCCCCCTGAAACTAGAGTTACAGACAGTTGTAAGTTTGTATGAGTACTAGGAACAGAACGCAGAGACTACAACCTAAGAGCACTGAACACTCGTAACCACTATGCCATCTTCCAGCCTGGCAAGTATTTACTGACTGTTTATAATCTACTAGTGACTATGGTTAGGCTTTCTATATATTTATTATATTATTAGCATTTCATCCATGTAGTTTATACAACTGGCATTATAATGTTGATAACTGAACAAATTAAGTGATGATTATTTGTTAATTTGAAGGAAGTTACAAAGTATAAAGTTAAAAGTGTGTCAATTCATACTTTATATTCAGAGTTACAATATGTGCACTGCTTTAACTTTGTCACACTAGGCAATGAATATGCAACTAGCTGTCCAGAGATGTTCAGTTGGCCTTGTGTCATGATGAAGGGGCTTATGCCTGTCTATTTGGGATGGTGACTGTTCTTCTATACAGCTGTTGATTGCTTCAGGTACAGCACTAATGTGAATGAGAAGATAAATTTAATGTTTTCGTCATTCATTTTACTTCAGTGACCATGCTCTGCTATTTCTGACCAAAATACATTAGCAGTGGCTGCACTTACTAAGCGAAACAACAGAACAGCTGAAAGAATCGCTGATACATAAACCAGTGTTGGGCATCAAGGGCACTGGTACCATGACACAAGAAACAAACGGACTGCGGTGTATTGTTGCCCTAGCTTAATGTGTTGAGATGGTTCTCAGTCAAGGGTCAAGGAGGAGTCACTAGATGAGGACTTCGTGAGGAAATAAACTGGACAGTGTTCACAGAACAGAAGGCTGGGGTAGAAAGCACTCATTATGGGTTAGGACATTACATGAGGAAACGCTCACGCCTCAGAAGGTGCAACCTAAAAGATTAAGTTCTTCTGAACTGCACGCAGGGCATTCAGGCAGTTGGGAGAAGGGTTTTACTTCCTGTTGTAGGCAATGTTAGACTGATGTGGCACTGGGTAAACACGTGCACTCAGGAATGGGAGAACTAGCTCCACAGCCCTCACGGTGCAGTCCGTCCTAAAGTAGTTTCTAAAAAGTTCTGAAAAGATAAAGTTGTTCCCCAGACATTTCTTTATGTACCAGAACAAAGCTTAAGATTGGTGGGAATTCAGAAATTCCCAGAAGCCTCAAAATAAAGCTCAGAAGCCAGGCGTCTAGTACTGAGAGGTGAGAAACAGGACCTCTGACTCACAGTAGATAACCCAGTCCACGCAAGCAGAGCAGAGAACCGATTAGCAGACGAGGACATTGGAAGTGTTGTTATACCTATAGTTTTAAAAAAGTTAGAGACATGGAAATAGAAAAAAACCGAAGTCACATTTCTAGAGATGAAAATTTATTGTTGTGATAATTGTAAATTATACATTGTAGAAGAAAAATCCAAATGACTGTCAATGTAAAACAATTTGAGAAACAGTCCAAAATGATTCATAGAGAAAAAGAGATTTTTTTTTTTTTTCCCAGAATAAAGATTGCATCCATGAATTCTGGGTGAATTTCAGATAACCGACTATTATGTAATTAGATTTTCTAATGGAGAAGACAGCAGAACAGGAAAAAAAAAAAAACCCATTTGTTCAAATAATGTGTGAAAGGTTTCAGTGTTATTGAGACTGAAAAACTTACATATTTAAGATACTTAATGGAGCCCCAGTCTAAACAAGTTCTTGAGGGTAAAGGATCACTAGAAAGCACATTACAGTCCACACTGCCAACAGCAGTGAGAGAAGGTGACCCATCAAGCCAGAGTTCTATACCAAGCAAGAATAGTTTTCCAGTAGTGGAAACATTTCAGACACAGTTTGAAGGAAAAGCAATTAAGATGCGGTGTTAACTTTGATACACACCTGGGCTTTGGTGACTGTAGTGACATGACACAGCTGGGAAGAAAGGGACTGGAGTGTGACCAGTGAAGTTTCCATAGATTAAGTGGTACAGAGTGATGGGGATGTGGATTAGAAATTCAAAGATCCTACAGAAAATGCCAAAATGGGCAACCAATGAGAGGAAGTAGCACCATTAATTCAGTTAATTGGAATAAAGGTAAACAAGAAAATAGAAGAGACATTATTGAAGTCAAAGATACTTTTAATGTAAATATAACAGTAGGTACATCAAATATATAAACAGCCCAGATAGTCTAATTAAGAGATAGATCCTTACCAGAAAAAGTGTCTTTATTCCTAGCACTTTGCATGTTGGATAAAAAGGCAGGCAGATCTCTAAAGTCAAAATCATCCTGGTCTAGAATGAGTTCCAGACTAGCCAAGTCTATGCAGTACACACAGAGAGCCCATGTGCAAAAAACTCACAAGGAGAGAAACACACAGGTGTTGCCTATGAGCAGAACACTTTTTGTGTAATGAGCACAAAGAGTGAAAAATCTGGGAACACTAACAAGATAAAAGAGACTTCAGTCACCAGGTAGTGAGAACACTGTAGACACCTCCTTGGGTGTAATGAACATACCTTGCCTTTATTATGCCACCATGGAGTAAGCACCCTGTAGAATCTGAGAACTAGCGTTTGGTTAAATACTGACCAGATGCAGTGTAACAGCTATTCCACCATCCATCTTTAAGTGTGTGTGTGTGTGTGTGTGTGTTTATTCTGAAGTTCTCTTCAAGTCCAAGCTTCTATTATTTGTAGCATAGGATATTTTTCATCATCCACACAAAGATGCACTTTTTTTTTTTTTTTTTTTTTTGGAAAAAATACTTTATTGAACTTAACAATGATTTAATTCACCACAGTAGATGGAAAAACACTTAAAATATGTCTGTTATGGTTTGGAGCTTAAATGTTCTTAGAGATTCAGGGGTTGCATATATAGTGACTAGCCTCTTGGCTTTTGAGAGATAATAGACCTTTAAGAACAGGGCTTCTGAGAGGAAGTCACAGGGTTTGCGTCTGCTGACAGTACACTGCTACCCTGACCCCTTTGTAAAAATACTTGTCTTTATTGTTGACGTCTCTTTATTCTTCCTTATTTTCCTCTATAACCCATGCCACTGCCTGACATTTTCTATCCCCTTTTCTTATACGACTTAAGGCTTATTTCACGGGCGCAGTTGCCTTCGTGTGATGCTTGTACATTGTAATTAAGAGTCTGGAGCATCTTAGGTATTCAATAAATAACCATAGAATAAACAAGCTTTTACAGTTTGTTGTGTCTAGATTCTTCACCATGCAAAAGAGCAACCTTCAGCTGTTGAAGATTTAAATGTTTCTAATTGTTTAAAAATAAGATATCTGATTTTATATATATCTGGTCTTGGATTTTATAGAGAGGTCACTTTTGTGAGGATCAGTATTAACAGTCTGCCGAATGCCTGGCTCTTTTACAATCATCTTTCCATTGATTCTGTTAATCTAAGTGACATACTATCCTTTATTACAGATTAGCATTAGAAAATCCTAGGATGTATCTAACATTCCACAAAAGTAATATCAAGTCAAGGTCTGTTTAATTCCAAAGTTTCAAGTGAATTATTTGTAAATATATTTTTTCAGATAGTAAACCATGAGTAGTTTTTGTTGTTTTTGTTTGTTTGTTTAAGACAGGATTTTTCTGTGTAGCCCCTCATGTCCTGGAATTCACTTTGTAGACCAGGCTAGCCTTGAACTCACAGAGATTCTCCTGCCTCTGCTTCTAGAGTGCTGGGATTAATGAATGTGCCAACAATTCCCAACTCTGAGTAGTTTTAATATATTAGGATAATATACTAAATTGTCATAATAGTTGTTTAAATAGTCATCATTTAACACACAGAGATAGAAAGAGACAGAGAGAGACAGACAGACACAGAGAGACAGAGAGACAAATAGACAGACGGACTGACTGCCTGAATGACTGACCAACTGGGTATTTTCTTTTGTAAAGTTGGAGAAGCTGCCCAAAGCCGGTAGAATGATAGGGAATAAAATCAAATTTTCTGATCTGGGTAATGTATAGCAAGTAATAGCCAGTACAAGAATACATGGACTTGGCTTTATTATTTTATTTATTTATTTACAGGTATTGTTAAACCAATATTTTCACAGTTAGTATTTTGATTTCATAATCGTCACTTCTGATGACTTGTATAAATACATAGTACAAAATTGTAGAAAATGTGTTTGGAGTTATTTTAGAAGCTGTTGCAAATTCTATTCTAATCCTAATGCATAATTTATTGGTCAAGTATTAGGAAATTCAAGTTAGGAACTCAAGCAGAAATTTTCAAAGTTAAACACTAACATGATAAAATAATAATTTGATACTTAGATATTGAAATATGATAGTAGGAGGATATTAGAAGATGGTTTTAATAATTAACCTGGCCAAGTGCCAGAAATATCTTGGATTTAATATTATTTGATTTTGAATTAAATATTGGTTGTTGCATATTTGGAAAACTTTTACTGTTGCAAAATTTTGCCAGTTACTTCATATAATATATAGTCCTAGTCTATAGTTTGAGGATCTGGGTTCTTATAGGCAAGTTTTACAGGTATTTATTGTTGAACCCTGTTCTCACCCATCTAGTTCATATCAGTCACATGGGTATATAGGTTTGTTTATAGCTTTGTGTATATAGTTGGCCTTATATATTAGAGGGTTTTATATCCATGAATTCAATCACCTGCTGATTGAAATATTAGTAACATTTGGTAATCTCTACTGAATATAGTCCTTTTTTTATTCCCTCAAAAATACAGACTAGCATCTATATAGATTGAATATATATGTTTTCCAGCCTATTATAAGTAATAATGTAGATAGTATAAAGTATGAGAGGATGTGTGTAAATCATATGCAGATAGTATGCTATTTAATATAAGAGATTTGATCATTTACTATGCATGTATCTGTAGGATAGTTGCCTGGATTATTTTTACGATCACTCTTTCATAGATACCGGGTGAAGATGTATATAGTATAATTACATATACTTACAAGTCTGTTCCTGCCTTAGTGCAGTAGTTTTGGGAGGTCCATAGTCTGGTGAGTTGGCAGTTGTGATGGGAACATCTATGTCATTGCATCGTATAAACGTGAGGATGTCAGTCAGTACCTTTTGCAAATAATTTGTTTCCTCCTTGTTGCAGGTCCTTTTGTTCTGCATCACAGCGGCCATGTACATGTTCTTTTTCAGGTATGCTCTGTTCACCGATTTACTTCAGTATCACATAGTGTCCAATTCCTTTCAACTGTAGTATGCTCTCCCCACGTATTTATCTGCAGTAAAGGGAATGGATTCCTGCTCACTTAACCCCAAGACTTTAAAGGTAAATCCTACTACCTTGTTAGTAAAGAAAGTAGAAAGAGGAGAAACGTTTTGGAGGAATGTGTTAGTTTGACTCAAATATGAATACAAAGCGTGTCTGTAACCGTCCTGTGACCAGAACAATATTGAAAATGATTCTTGATTAGGGAGAATATATTCCTTCATAATCTTTACTTTCAGCCATACTAATTACTTCCCATTATAGTCCTTGTATGATACTCCTTTGGATAATTTTTATTGACTTTTTGGTGGTCAGTCATAGAAAGAATGTCGAAGCTTTAACATTTGTTCTTAGTTGATACAGGCAGTGGCTGACTTCTGGAGGACATAGTTTCAAATAAATTAAACCATACAAATAATATAAAGTAGGGATTTATTACTAGAACATCCTAACAAATATTTAATAAAGCACAACATGATAATTTTAATTTCTTTTCTTTTACGTTCTCAAAACTAGTTTATGAGAACAAAGCATTATAATGTTGCTGTTGCCAGGGAAGGTATCAGATAGAGACAGAATAATATAGCTATGTGGCAGGAAGGACTTCATCTTTAAAGAGCTGTTAAAGATGCCAAGCATCTTATTTTTTAAGATTTATTTCCCTATTTTATGTATATGAGTCCACTGTCTCTGTCTTCAGACACACCAGAAGAGGGCATCAGGTTTCATTACACATGGTTGTGAGCCACCATGTGGTTGCTGGGAATTGAACTCAGGACCTCTGGAAGAGCAGTAGGTGCTCTAACCACTGGGCCATCTCTCCAGCCCGATGCAGAGCATCTTTATAGCAGGTATTAGTGATAGAAAACATTGGAGCTTTGTGGTGTTTGCGACATGTGTCCTCTCTCCCGCCCAGTTTGTCTTCCCTTTCTTCCTTTGGATTCTGTTTTGATCAGACCCAGAGCCTTGTGTTTGCCAGGCCCTTACTCCACACTGACTCACACACCCTGCTTAGGATTCCTGCTGTGTGTGCCTGCTGCTGTTCTCTGTAGCCTGCTGGCTCTGGTGCTTTAATGAATCTAATTTGGTAAGCTCAATTAGAAGCCATGAACTGGTCTCATCAGTTTCCCCAGATCCTCAGTCTGTGTCAGTGATATTATTCTGACTGTTACAGAAAACAAACCATAGTCTGCCTTTATAACTTAGTGTCCCGACTCGTCTGATGATATGCCATACCTGTCAGGGAGATCAGTTTCCAGATTGTTTCAAAGTTAGGAAGGCTACCTTTGCTGCCCTGCAGAGGAGCCAAGTGTGAAAGTCCTTACAGCTCGTAAGTGGAAGCAGTCCTTCCCAAGTGACTGCTCAGTCAGCAAGTATATTTAATGCTTAGCATTTCTTAGCCATAAGATGTCTGTGGCTTAAAAGCATATTGCATGTTGAATACATGGACAAATCTCCAGTTTGTTGCCTGGTTGTAGGAAATTATATTTTGAAAACTGCTGCCATTAGCCTAGTATTTTTCATGCAGAAGGAAAATAAATATGTGTTTGGGTTCAGAGCTACAGAACCATTCCTGCTTCAGTTACAAATGTCTGAGGTAAAAACAACAGTTCAAAATACTTTCCAGAAGTCTCAATACAAGGTTTAGGAGCCAAGATAAACACCTTCAATTTTCTGAGGAAAAGGGGCTATTTTTCTCCCCAAAGAAGTTCTGTCACTGAATTCATAGTGTTCTTGGCAGAAGTCTGTTTGAATAACTCAGCAAGGGCACTGCTGAATGGTAAAACAGCCCTTTAGAAAGTACTACAACCAAACAAGCAGTGTGCTGTGCTTTTCTCCTCCTGGCTTGTGTCTGCAGTGAGGACATTTTACATGGCATTTGTCAAGTCCTCTGGCCTTTTAATATAAACAAGGTACTTGTGGACATATTTATTCAATTTATTGTTAGTATCTTAAAGCTAATTGCATGAAATTGGATAATTAAATATTAAATGATATTGTCCTTGGGTCTACTTTGAATGGTTAATGTCTTTTGGCAAGAGGATAAAGGAACATTTTCATGTGCCAGTAAATCATCTTATGGTTTTATCCTGATGTATAACTTGGAAAGAGGAAACTGAGACCCATTTCAATAAAGATAAAATGTACCAGCGTGATTTCTCTTTTTAAAGAAAGAACTCGAAGGAGTAATTTCATAATTTTTTTCTGATGAAATCCATGTCTCTGATGTGAGAATTTTAAAAGAAACCAGCACACTGAGTTTGGTATTCCAAACTCTGCTTACCTAAATGCCAAAGGAAGCACTTCACCTTCACAGGTCCCTTAGATTTTAAAATACTTCACGTGCGTTATCTCGTATATGGTGACTGATTTCCACAGGCTTCTGTTAAAAGAGAAGCCTGGAGCACTTCGGTGTCTGGCCAGGGAAGTAATGGCTGACGGTGGTCGTCTCGTTCCGTCTTTGGCCGGCTGCCTGCCTGCTGGAGGGATCTGGGTTTATTGATCCTACCTTCCCTGGATTCTAGTGGAAGTTCAAGTACAAAGCAGGATGAAGCGTGGTTTGGAGATGCTTTGAAAGGTGCACTTCAAATGTCCCAGGAGGCATTCCTGATGCCTTGCCTCTTAGTCAGCAAGCACACATCTATCCCAAGGGTGTGGCCTGCTGCTGTCTGCAGGCTACCAGGAGTGAGGGGTAAGAGCTGACGGGAAGCCATCTCCACACACTGGTTATGTTCCAGCAGATGTTAGTGGGCAAACAGTGTGTGCATCTGAAAGCACAAAAGTTCTGGCTGTAGCCTCAGTTGGCCTGGAGTTCCCTGTATAGCTTAGGTAGGCCTCAGACGTAGAGCTGTTCTCCTGTGTCAGACTCCTCTATTTGTGAGCATTTCAGGCCATGAATCACTGTATAGGATTTAGGATCAAGATGTTTTTATAGTTGTATGGGAATTTTTTTATTTGAAATCTGAAAGAATCAACAAAAACCACAGTCAAACATCTAGCACTTAATCCTGTTGAAAAATAAGGTTAGGAATGATAATTAAACACAGGTGTTGTGTCATTCAGAGTCTCTGTATGCAGTGTTGCTACTCTTTTTTTCTTCCTGGTTTTCGTAAACGTCTATTTTATCATTGGTGGGCAGCACATTTAACAGTTAGGTACATTTAAATAATGTGTAAGGCCGTATGACGGCAGCACTGACAACGAGATAACCATCCAACTAGAAACCAGGCAGCGGGTGACTGTCTGAGGATTTAAAACTCAGCTCTTGCCTAACCATCCTTTGATGTGATCACCTTCTGGGGTGGGGAGGAGCCTGCTGGTCGCTTGGAAATGTAAACATATTAAGGCCAAATCTTCTGATAATCATTCCCAGAGGTTTCAAGGTAAGCCCACGTTTGTGGCCTCCATCTACCAGAGCAGAGTGTATGCTTCACACCAGGCCTCAGAGTCTGAGTATAGCCCACTCCACTTAGCTAGAGCTGTTGACCTTGCTGAAATAGAGGCGGTGGGATCCAGCTGGTATTTAGCTGCAATGCCAAAGCGAGTGCAGTTGGTACCTGGTGTCCAAGCAAGGTTTACTGAAGTGCCACAGTCTTCACATAACTTCCTATAAATTGATCCTCCAAATTCTGTCCCATTATTACATTTGTGTGTAGCTGGAAGTACCCAGTTCTGTAGCCGACCGAAAAGTTACTCCTTGTCAGCTTTGACTGTCAAAGGTCCGTCTCAAACCTTGACAAATCTGGTCTTCAGCTGCAGTGTCTGTCCCCAGTGAAATCGGTGTTCCATTTCTCTTTGAACGTTACATCATGCTCACACCATTTGTACTTGGTCTCCAAGGTCCCACTGACTTTACCAGTGTCTGTATTACATGAGCCAGATGTTGAAAATTCCACACCGCTGCATGACTTAGTTTTCACATCCAAATCCTCTGTTGAAATCTCTGGCAGCTTTGCCAAGGTCAGCATAGGGTGGAGGGATACACATTGGCCGTGGACATACCGGCACACAACACTCAGCCATGGCGAAGTCTGGGGGAAAAGGTGATCTGCGGGTGTCCTGAGCACCCCTGCTGTGCTGCACTGCACAAACTGTAAATAATTGTGTGTGTGTGTGTGTGTGTGTGTGTGTGTGTGTGTGTGCCCATGTGTAGGTCCAGGACAACTTATAGAAGTTGGTTCTTTCCTCACCAGGTGGGTTCTGGGTATCAGGTCCAGGATGTTGAGTGTGGAGAGGCACCTTTACCCGCCACCCCTATCTCCTCATTCGCAGGCTTTGTTTGTGGCTGAGTCACTTGACTAGGGAGGTGTTTGCTTGTGAGGTGAACTAGTCGATGTGAACGATGCTTTTAAGTTCTGAACTCTCAACCTTCTCTGCCCAGCCTTCCTAGGAGACAGGAAAGTGGCTCTCCCATTTTCATTTGTCATCCAGCACCTCAGAGTAAATGGTGATTGTTACCATATTTCAGTCTTCTGAAAATACAGGACGGAAGGAGAATACAGCGTGGGCTTTTGCCATCTGGGGACACTCAGGAGGTCTGGGTCTCAGCTGTTCTGTGTCCTTCTGCTGTGGCAAGCATGTATGCAGTCCTTGAGCTGGGACTCAGTCACACACCACAAAGGGCTGATACTAATACTTAGCTGACAGAAAGCAATTGAACTGATATTTGGTTCACAGAAGTTTGGGTCCTTTCTTTAAGATTTATTTATTTACTGTATATGAGCACACTGTCACTCTCTTCAGACACACCAGAAGGGGGCATCAGATCCCATTACAGATGGTTGTGAGCCACCATGTGGCTGCTGGGAATTGAACTCAGGACCTCTGGAAGATCAGTCGGTGCTCTTAACCACTGAGCCATCTCTCCAGCCCCAGAAGTTTGGATCCTTATACTGGAAGTACAATGCCACCCCGAATTCTATTTGTTCCCCAGATGTTAAAAATGCCCCTTTTATTGTATGATTTTACAATTATTGTTGGTAAGCTTCTTTGCCAAGTGTTTAGATAAAATATCTGTCTTTGTTCATAAATCCCAGGGAAATGGCCAGTGCAGCGTTGTAACACCTAATATTCACTGACTACCATGTCATTTTAAGTGTGCCAGACGTGTCATGAGAACATTCTTGAACTGAATTAAATTTGTTACTTTTGCCTTATCTTTTATTCATGTTTTCAGAAGAAATCTTGGCATACATTTATGATCACTTCCAGTTTCCATCAGGAACTGATTGCTTTATAAAATATACGCGTAGGTCTACTGAGGGTTTATTGATAGTAGCTATGGGTCCATTGAGGTGGCTCAGCAGGCGAAGGAATTTGCCATGAAGTCTGATATCCTGAATTCAGTTCTGCCCCTACATGGGAAAGGGAGAAAATTGATGTCCAGAATTTGTCCTCTGGCCTCCACAAGTTTACACAAACATCATAATTCATTTAAAAAACTGTGCCATCTAAGAATTCTGGTTGTTTCATCTGCACACTGTGGATCTAGTTTTAAGCTCACTAATATAGTCAAATGCCATTCAAATTCAATCTTCTAAAATCAGTGGTAGGTTAATTTTTGTTAAATATTCAGTTTATTAGCTTTGCAGACACACTGTTTTTTCTTTGTTGCTTGTTTTGTATTAAAGTTCATCTTGTTGAAAAGTAATTGGCTAGAGCTGCAGACAGATTTATAAAACATGATGGAATGCTGTTTTTCAAAGCCATGGCCTAGGACTTTCAAATGGGTCACCATGGAGAGTACAGTTTTAAATGATTATGTCCCGTATCAAATTGGTCGTCGTACTAACAAATAGTAGTTGAAATATGAAACTTTCCCATAAGAAATTGGAACTTTTCTAACAGCTGTTGTGAAAGTTGAACTAGAAATTTTACTGTGTCTCTAAAACACTGGCTGCCATCATCCTCCTGTGAGACCTTTCTCTGTTGGAATTCCATTTCCGTTGCACTTAGACCTAAGTTTTTCTTGTTCAGTCAAGAATTAAGTAGCTACCCAAATAAAGTTCTGTTTTAGGTAAAGGAACCCCTTTTTAAGCATACGCCTTTTGGTTAGCTGTCCTTCGATACTGGAGTCTGCAGCTCTGATGCCGAGCTCTCTGTCCCGCTGGTTCTCTCACTGTGTTCTCTGATCCTAGCTGTTGAGCCTTTTGCTTGAATTCAGCATCTCCCCAGTACCTTCTCTCCACTTCCTCTTCCCCACGAGTCTTTTCTGTGAGAGGGACTAACACATCCGATCTGTCTGGTGAGCTGGCTTTGTCCTTCCACTGTCCATAGTATGATTCTGTGCCCAAGTTTATTCAGAGTACACAGTGCTTTTAAGGTGCTGGTTTACCCTGGTTAGGACCTGTCTGTACCGTCCTTGTGTTAGTGACACCATGACTGTAGAATGGTGCCCAAAGCTTGATTTCTGGGTGTGTAACTGGATTTGAAGCAGTTAAGTGAGGATAGAATTCAGCGAACCTAGGGACAGGTATTTGTTTGAGTTTTATCACTTTAAAAGGAATCATAGCTAATGGGGCCTTTCTGGGTGAAGAGCCTCTCTGCCCATTGTGACGTAAGTGTCAGCATCAGTCTGACTCCTGGAGCCTCAGTGAAACTGCCTTCTTTGTGGCTCTGAGAAGGCCGTTGAGTGTAAACTTTGATAACAGAAAGCTTTATCTAGCTAGTATTTACTGAGTGCTTATTGTGTACAAGGCTCTCTACTAGCTGTTTTATAAATATCCTGGAATAAAACTTACCACAACTTAAGAAGAACTGGTGCTGACCGCCTTACAGGTAAGAAGAATGTATAGTGTGACACTTGTGTAATTACCAAAGACTGCACAGCTAGAAACACAGCGTAGATTTGAATTCTGTTCTCATCATTGTTCCATTACCTACAAAACCAGGACTTCCCAGTGTTGTAAACCATCATCTAAAATCATCTAAAGTATATGGAATATGTCAGCATATACATAAATACATATATGTGCTGACACACACATATGCATACATACATACACACACATATATATATACATATACATATGTATATATATATATATATATATATATACACGCATTTGTATGTATATGCTGCTCAAAGCTAGAGGCAACTGGCCTAGAGATTCCATTTGGGCTTGTTAGAAGCATCCCTTCCTCCACCATCAAGCCTATTCTAAATGGCAAGGGGACGAGAACATACTCATTGTCTACAATAGTGTCTCCCTGGAAAAGGAATAGTGAGAGACAAATGCCCCGTCATAGTGAGACAGGTGCACTCGGGGCCCATATTTCCATGGATTGTCTGGTAGGAGCTTGAAAGAGCTGATGTTTCTCATTTGGGTTACGTTCCTTTCTGTGACTTGGGTTTTCCCCATTTTTGTCCACATTTTTAATGGCAATAATCACACAAAATTGATTTTACTTGGGAAATGTTTTTAGCATGTTCTTTGGTAACTGAAAGGAATGGTACCATCTGTAAGTTATATGGCATGTGACATGTAGTCTGGTGAGACAGTGGCGTGATCTTATAATAAATCCAACTCGCACTGCAAATGTCTCCACTAGGGAGCACAGCAGATGCTTCATTCACAAGTGGTATTTAAGAAGCTCTTAAAGGTCATTTCATCCTAATCACAATTATCAGAGGAGGTCAGAAGGGCGGTACTGAAGATGACATGGAGACAGAGTTGTAGCATCAGAAACGGGTTTGAGGTGTGAGTATGTTGAAAAGAAAGGCAGGCTTAAAGAAAGGGAGGCTTAGAGGCAAGAGGCAAGGTGGAGAGAATATGCTGGTTCCTTCCAGACACTACCTTTTGTCTTTCAGATTACTTGTCCACATTTGCCTTTTGCTGTTCTGACTTGTCACTGCAATGAGATCTCCACCCTTTGAGACTTCGGAATTTCTCAGATGCCATCAGAAACAAACAGCCTTCCTCTAATGGAGCGTTACTGTTCTGACAAGGCTATGGCATTTCGCCCCCTTCTCTTAAGAACCTTTCCCTAGTTTTCCTAAGATGGTTCGGCCTTGACACTTTTCTTTCTCTATTCTTTCCTCTACCTCTTCTTCATTGACTTGTTTCTTGAATCATCCTTTGGTGTTTCTGTGTGTGTATTTGATACTCTGTTTTTGGACCTTAGCGTTTCTCAGTGCTTATACTGTCTCTTGGTAAATTGCACACATTTCTGAGTGTTCAGTTACCATCTGTATAGTAATGCTACCTAGTCTGTTTAGGTCTACCTAACTTTCAAAGCCACATTTCGCTAGTGACATGGTTATTTTACTGCTTCTCGGACTGAAGTCTCACTAGTGGGACTTAGCATCTCAAGTTCAGTGATTCTAGCCCTACTTGCAACTCCAGATCTCTGTCAGGTAACAGAAATGCCACGCACCGAGCTGGAAATGCAGAGACTGAATAGCCCCATGTTCTGCCTCTGTCTCTACTGTCCCTGCTCAGTGCTCAGCTACACTGACTATGCCATCCTTTCCTCACTTCCTGCTTCTGCCCTCTCCTCTCCAGTTCCTCTTGTAACCACAGCAACAAACACACAGCCAATTACGGTCCTGTACTTCAGTTTAAATCTAATCTTTTACTTTTAAGAATCTCTGTTTTAATTTATGTTTCTGCAAATCTCCACAGCATAGGACACACACTTGTGGGTGCCTGCAAAGGCCCAAAGAGAGTGTCAGATCTCATGGAGCTGTGGTAATAGGCAGTTTTGAGTCTTCTGATATGGGGACTGGGAATTGAATTTAGGTCCCACAAGAATAGCCAGCATTGTTTCTCAGTCACCACTGAGTCTTCTTTCCAGCCCCTGACTCCTGGTAGTATGTGACTAGCAAAGCAGAAATTTGAGCCAGTTGCCTGGATTTGAATAAAACTTACGTGGGATCGTGGGCAAGTTACTTACCTTACCATCGTTTCATCTCTTCCGTGTGTTTAAAGGAAGTTATTTAGAAGCTAGAGTTATAGCTGGAATTGAATGACCATTTACCTAATGAGCAGTGATTACTTAATAAAGGTAAATTCTTTTTATTGCAATTGTTATCTAATTAAAATTTTATTTTATTTGAAATCCAGTCTACTGTATCTATATAGCCTCGAATTATTTAATGGCTTGTAGACTGTCTTAATTATAACATGATCATTGTATGGTTATGTTGATTGCCACCCACACAAGGCTTTTAGTAGGCAGTGGATCAAATTCACTTTTTTGTTTTCCTGTTCAGAAGCATGATTATGGCGTTCATATTTGTATGTATAAATTCTGCATATTTAATATCACAAAAATACTGTATTCCACCAAGTCTTGCAGGATAATTCAGTCACTGACAAAAATGTATCTTTAGATAAATCCCACTTCTCCATAATATTACATTTAAGGACATGGTGCTTCCTTGTCTACAATGCCACATTGTTACCACCTGAGATTAGAGGCAACAATTGGCTGAAATTGTAGCAGAGATTTAAAAAAAAAATCACATAATTTTATTTATAATCTACGTTAAAAACAGTTCAAATGTACCATTGAATTCTCTCTAAATGGTGACATTTCTACATTTCATAATACACTGTTGAGACACCGATGGTGAGTGTACCTTTACAGAGTAAAGGCCAGTGGGGCCTCAGCAGTGAGCGCTAGGCCGATGGGAGACCACACCTCTACAACACAGGGTTGACAATGGGAGACCACACCTCTACAACACAGGGTTGACAGCACCTGAGGGTTGACGTCTTGAAGCACTAGAATACACGCAAGTACAAGCACGCGCACGCACAGTAAGATATGCTACTGTATGAGATCATCTGACACCAAGACTTCAGGTTCTAAAGTAATTAAGTCTGCTTTGTTAGCATACCTGGACAAATAAAAGATTCTGTCTGGATGGAGGAATATTCCTATAATTCTAGAACCAAGAGGCTGAGGCAGAACAAACACCATGAGTTCAGGGCTAGTTTGAGCTAACAGTGAATTGAAGGCTTGCCTGAGCTACAGTATGAGACCTTGTCTCAAAACATTTTTTTTTATTTTATTCTTTTTTTTCTTTTATTGGATATTTTTTAAATTTACATTTCAAATGTTATCCCCTTTCCTGGTTTCTCCTCCTGAAACCCCTATCCCATCCTCCATCTCTGCTTCTATGAGAGTGCTCCCCCACCCACCCACCACTCCCTTCCGCCTCCCTGCCCTGGCATTCCCCTACACTGGGGCATAGAGTCTTCACAGAACCAAGGGCTTCTCCTCCTTTTGATACCCAACAAGGCCATATGCAGTTGGAGCCATGGGTTCCTCCATGTGTACTCTTTGGTTGGTGTTTTAGTCTGTGGGATCTCTGTTGGTTGATAATGTTGTTCTTCCTACGGGGTTGCAAACCCCTTCAGCTCTTTCCGTCCTTTCTCTAACTCCTCCACTGGGGACCCCATTCTCAGTTCAATGGTTGGATGCTAGCATCTGCCTCTGTATTTGTCAGGCTCTGGCAGAGCCTCTCAGGAGGCAGCTATACCAGACTCCTGTCAGCAAGCACTGCAGTAGTGTCTGGGTTTGGTGTCTGTTTATGGATGGATCCCCAGGTTGGGTAGTCTCTGGATGGTCTTTTCTTCAGTCTCTGCTCCATACTTTGTCTCCATATTTCATCCTGTGAGTATTTTGTTCCCCCTTCTAAGAAGGACTGAAGCATCCACACTTTGGCCTTCCTTCTTCTTGAGCTACATGTGGTCTGCGAATTGTATCTTAGCTGTTATTTTCACATCACATTAAACATCAGCATTATGCACAGCAAACAGAAGTGTGGTTGGCATAACTATTTAAAACTGCTCTCTTTGAAGGCATTTGTAAGGGACATGGTTATTCACAGTAGGAAACGAGCTGCTGGCTTCATAGAGCAGTCACTTGTTTAGATTAAAACTTTTACAGTTGTAAAGTTTACCACACATGAGAAGTGCTGTGTTATGTGCACCTGATTTCTGCTAATAAATACTGTCTTACAATGCCGAAGAAAGGAAAATATTCATATTTCCTATTTTTCATATTACAATTAGAATACTTTTAATCAGCATAAATGCTTTTTTCTTATTAAAATGTTATTTTAAAAAAGCATTTGTGAGCTGGAGAGATGGCTCAGTAGTTAAGAGCACTAACTGCTCTTCCAGAGGACCTGAGTTCAATTCCCATCAACCACATGGTGGCTCATAACCATCTGTAATGAGATCTGATGCCTTCTTCTGGTGTGTCTGAAGACAGCTACAGTGTGCTCATACAAATATAATAATAAATAAATCTTTAAAAAAACATTTGTTTACTTCTAGCATTAGATTTTATTTATTTAGATTTAAATAAGTATATTCAATTCTGGTAACACAGTGTGAATATTTCAAGTCAAACTAAGTATTATCTTCTACAGTACTAACAATCTAAGTATTCCCTATCCAGTCTGTTCTAGTAAAGTAAGCGGGACAGTTATAAGATGGAAAAATCTGTCAGAACTCCTGATTTAACAGAACTGCAGGATTATTTAATGTATATGATTAAGATTCCTGTCACCTAGATATTATGGGATAAAAACTATGATTTACTTGTATAGAAAAATATTTTTGGCATTAGCAATTACTGATTAGAACTGGATACCTAGGATATGAGCAAGAATCTGTATCCATATGTATTTCCTGGGAAACAGCCAGGCCACTGAAATATTTCCTAACAGTTCATTGACTTTCCAACGAGAAGGATTTCACATTGAGGTCAGTTCTTTTGGAAGGAAGAAATTAGAGCAGAGCAAATAATATTTAATCCTCATCTTACAAACTAGTAGTGAGAAATCTAGCTGGGGGCCAAGAATTTTCTTCCCACACAGTGTCTGTGGTGCTCTTAGCATCTCTGTACTCTGGTGGCACAGTTGCTAAAGTACTTGAGAATATTATCTGCCAAATTCATTAAGCAGGTATGGAGAAATCCCTGAGTCAGACCAAGTTCTTGTTATCCATGAAGAGTTCTGAACTTCTTTTTCTCTTAATGAGAATAACTTGGATGCTTTGAGAGCCCTCTACCATATGTCACTCAAATAGAATACTTATTCCTCCTCCCTTACCCATTTGCACTGAGTCTAAGAGCAAATTTTAATAGAAGTCTTAAAACCTCCAGAAAATAATTGGTATCTTTGATTTAAAGAATAAAACATTCTTTCAGACACATTAACCATCAGTGGCCATTGTGAAAAGGAAAGTGAGAGGCACAGTGAGTGGATCTAGAAGTGGTTTTATGTCCTTCTGTCCTGTTCCACATCCTCAGAGAGAAAGTGACACCCACAGCATTTCTCATTTCTCCCATCCCCTTAGACGTGTTATTAGCCAGAGTGTAAGAAATGACAGAGACGATCATAACACTGTTTACTTTCCATTGGGCACCTTCTCTGTTTATTTAGATGCTCTGTAAGATCATGAATTTAATGAGAAGACTCCTCAACTCTGAATTGAAAATGTGGACCTTTTGCTGAAAGATTAGATTGAAAACTGTTTCTGTTTTTTAACAGACTGAATATTTTCATGACTCGGAATAATAAAATGGAAATATTTACTTTGAGGATAAGCCAATTTATATATTGTTGGACATAACACAGACCACCCAGGCCTGAACCCTACTGTTTATAGTTACGGATCTTAAAGTCCATATGCTCTTGATGAGTAAGACCTATCTCTGTTCCAACTAGAAAGTCTCCTGTCTGCAAAGGGCAATGACTTCACCTTCCCCACCTCATTCCTACCCCTGCCTAGTAAAATTCTGTAGAGCAGATTCTTTTATTTCTGCAACTCACTAATGGTGGCACTGCAGGGCTTCTCTTAAAGGACGGGTGCGGCTGGAGACACTGAAGGGGTGCTTACTTGCCTCCAGGCAGTCTTTGATAACATTCGAAGCTTCATTTTTCTTTATCCTTGTTTACAAAATCTTAGATTTTATTTTTATTTTTAAAACTTTTATTAGTTCTATTTTCTTCAGCATTTCTATTGAGTTTTCCCTTCATGCCCTGAACTGACTTTGATATTCATTCAGGTTTATTTGTGTTCTTTCTGAATCATTCAGGGGTTTAATTGTGTTCCTTTTGTTTTTTACCGAATCTTCTCATGACTACTGGTTTTAATTCTCTGTTTGGGCTTTCATCCAAGTCACTGCCTCTGCAGGCTCTCCAACAGAGGTGATACTGTTCCCACTCTCTCAGACTTCTTACATTTCTGCACTGGAACTTGTACATCTGGAATTAGCTCGTTGACTGAAGGGTTTTGTGGTTTTTGGTTTTTTGGTTTGTTTTTCATGTTAGCTCCATTCTTTCAGTTGAGACATTTGCAGTGTCCTATGAGATTAGGTTGTAAAGGATTGAGTTGTTCTGTCCCCATAAACTGATTGGGTTTTAGTTCAGTACCTAAACTCCCAGTCCACAGTCTCTTAGGAAGGACATTTGATAGCATCCACAGTACCAAGGTCACTGTAGCCCGTTAATTGCAGAAGCAACTACAGCTGGACAGGCCCAGTATGAACGATAGTAGTCAGTTACAGACTCAAGTAGTCAGTAACAGTAGTCAGTTACAGACTCAAGTAGTCAGTGACAGTAGTCAGTTACAGACTCAAGCCTTTAACTGCCGAACCTGAAGGGTGAAAGTGCAGTGTGGGCTCAGGTAACTGGTTGGTGAGATTAGGGATGGACGGGTGAGTGTAGCTAACTATTGTGTCATCTGAGACAGGAGGAGGAGGTAAGTAGATGGTGGGTGTTCGAACCGAGGGTCTCAGCATTGTTAAAGCTATGGGGAGTTGGAGCTAAGAAGAGGACAGAATAGGGAGGAAAGCAGAAATGAGATAGGAATTGAAAGACTGTGTGTGGAATAATAGAGTATTCAGTAAGAAGTCCAAAACTTCA
The DNA here is from genome assembly GCF_963924665.1 of Micromys minutus. Taxonomy (NCBI): domain Eukaryota; kingdom Metazoa; phylum Chordata; class Mammalia; order Rodentia; family Muridae; genus Micromys; species Micromys minutus. The sequence goes on from NC_137971.1 coordinate 104,532,582, forward strand.
CACACACAAAAACTAATTAACCAATATATAAAGAAGCAAAATAATTAAGATAATTTATGTGAGAGTGAAATTTTCATTTAAAAGACAGTAAAATGTAAAAATAGATTTTTAAAAAGAAATTACAGCATCAGTCAGCACCCTCTCACTGTGAGTCATTAGCAAACTGAACTGATGGGGGAGGGGGAGAGCAGCTGTGGCTCCAGTTCAAACCTGTTAAACCAGATTTGCTGGCATGCATTATCCTGGTGTTTAAACCAGTTACCTTGTAGGTTGTGTTTCTACTCAGCTGTCAGTGGGTATCAGCTTTTCCATGGGTTTTCCCAGCCTTCAGCGTGGGCTTATGCTTTGAGGAAATGCCCAGCCATTATTCTGTATGTAGTGGGTGGCCATCCTTTACCAGTTCAGCTAAAATGTTCATTTTAACAGGGTTCTGGCGCTCGTCCCCACCCTCCACTTTAGTGTAGCTGCAAATCAGGCCCAATCATTCACGTGTCCTGAGTTCAGCAGCTGCTTTTTAGTTACTACCCTACCTCCACCCTCATTTTCTGCCCAGGCAGTTGCAAGGCACTTCCTTTTTGGACCATTGCTTCCGTGGTACCCACAGAGAATCTTAGCTTCAGGTGTGTGGATCACAGATGTCCCCCTTCACACACCCCTTGTCATTACTTGTCTTTGTGCCCACTTCAGCCCTGGGTTGTATTTCCCCAGCCTTTCTTTCTTTGACCCGGTCTTGAGGTAGGAGGAAGTGTCTCCTTGGTAGTCCCTGCTGTCCTCAGATTTGTGCCAGTCAGTGGGGGAATCTCCTGAGCGCTGCTTTGGGTAAGTCTTTGGTTTTAGCTGTCATCGCTTAAGCTTATGACTTAATGAGCAGACGCTCCATGGACCTCTATTTCCATTTTACCCACAGACCGCTCGTTTTGTAATTCCTGGTAGCGCTTGACTTCAGCACTACTATACTTTCTGCAGCTTTTGTTTTGTTTTGTTGTTTTTTTAAAATTTCAGCTCCATCTCTTCTCCATTGATATTTTTGTTCTGACCACTGATTAACCCCTTTAATGACTGTGGCTATAAAATAATAGAACAGACTTCCTATTCAGATGATCCGACTTACGATGGAATTGTGCTTACGAAAGCCCACTGTGAAAATGAACAAGTAAAAAATACAGTCCATCCAACTTGTGCAGTGGTGTAGCCCAGTACACTCAGAGCATTGGCGTTTTTCACTGTGACTGCAACACTCACTGGGAAATAGGGCTCACTGCCCTTACCGAGCATCAAAGGAGACTCTCTAATCAGTAGTCAAGGAAAAGAAGAAAAGCCAAACTTTGAGTTGTGATTCATTTTAAATGCTATAACAAACCATTGTTAAAGGCTGTTTCATTGAGCCTGAGTCATTGCTTGGAACTATAACTAATTTTTAAAACTGTAATTATTGATTATGAAAAAAATAAAACACCTGAATACCAAGAGAAGAAAATACTACAAATGCTGGGGAAGATGGTCTAAGGAAAAAGAAAAAAAAAAAATAGCTTAAAATGTTCTGAATGAATGCCTACCATATTCTAGGCTAGGATCTTGAGAGATGATTTACACACCAGCCATCCTCTAGTGTAGTGGTTCGAAACCTGTGGGTTGAGATCTCTTCAGCAAACTTGTATCTCCAACAATATTTTCATTATGATTCACAGCTTTAGCAAAATTACAAATATGAAGTAGCCACAAAAATCTTTTTATGGTTGGGGGTCATATGAGAACTATATTAAAGGACCATAGCATAAGAAGGTTAGCATATAGAACTAGTGTACTATACACATCTGCTCACTCTGCTTATGGAAACTGAGAAAACAGGCTTCAACTTGTATGTCAGAGACCAGGCTGTGCGGTACAGCAAGACTCCCTCCCCGAGCACTTAAAACTAAAACTAGAGAGAGTGGAGAGATGTCTCACCAGTAAAGAGCTCAGCCAATTCCCAGCACCACATGGAGGCTCACACCTGTTTGTGACTGGAGTCTTACAGCACCCAGTGCCCCATTCTGCTGTGCAAGTGCACATGCAGACAAATCCCATCTACATAAAATAGATCTTAAAACAGCAACAGCAACAAAACTGAACTAAAACTAGGTGGGAGAGGGATGGCCAGTGACTCAGCACTTGCTGGGACTGGAGAGATGGCCCAGTGTTGAAGAGCCCTTGCTGTCCTGGTAGAGGACCAGATCTAGTCCTGCATCTGGCACCTGCGCGCTCATGCACAAATGTACGGAGACACATGTACTTCCATTTCTGTGAAGGGCCTCAAAGGTAACAGGCATGTCAATAATTTTCTTTTGTTCTGTTTTGTTTTTTTCTTACTGTTTTATTTTACCTCTCTGCCATTGTTTGATAAACTATGTACTTTGGACACTTGAGTTTTGTACTAATTATGTAGAGAGAGGTGCTTTGAATAAAATGAGTGAAATCAGTGCTTTAAATATGGATTTCAGACGCAAAGTCTCTGAAATGTATTTCTTTTCTTTCTTTTTCTTTTCTTTTCTTTTTCTTTTTCTTTCTTTCTCTCTCTTTTTTTTTTTTTTTTTTTTCTTTTTGTTCTGGTGAAAGGCTTTCAGGCCAGTCTCAGTTGAGAAAGTGAAAGGTTTTGCTTTCTGAGCTAGAAATGTCAGCAGGACTTGCAGCTCTGAAATGAAATTCTTCCCAACTCCTGGTTTGCTTCCCACACTCCCTTAGGCCAGACAGGCCACTCCACCAGCTGCTTCAGTGTCAATCTCTGAGTTATGCCACAGCTTTCAGGAATAAATCCAGCCTCATTTCTCACATCCTCCCAAATGTGGCGTAAAACAGTTTCAGCCTGTTTTTCCCTCAAGGCTGCCTTCCCTGGTGACAAGGTTCAGCTTCTTCACCTCCCTGTGGGCCGCTTACACTCTCCTATCAAAGATTGTGCCAAGCCGTTCCCATCTTCACACTTTTTGTTTTGTAACAAGAACCAAAATATTCTGAGTATAATAGCCTTGTACTAAAGCACAAAGTTTCTGTGGCAGAAATTCCATACAGACCAAATGTAGAATTCTTAAACTCACATGTGTTCTTTCAGTTCTGTGTCCCCTCACTTCAGAAGTCTGAAGGCGTTGATATTCCCATAGTAAAGGAACGAGATTTCTGATGAAGCCGTCTCCATTTAGAGAACTCTAAGGTGTATCTGTTGTGTTTCTAGGTAAATAAAATGATTCAGTGTTTGTACTGAAATAGTATTTAAGAAGTCTTTGTTTCTGTGTCCAGGCCCTTACAGTTTGTCTACTAGAAAGATACATGAGTGTTACTACATTGGATAGTTGCATTTCAAAGAAACAAACACTGGGATCTTGTCTGGTGAGCTCAGTGGGGCCTTATCTGTCTTCACTTGATTCTCCTTTCAGTCTCCCGGGCTCTTGCCTCTGAAGCATGACTTCCCCATTTCTACCAGGTGTACAAGTAGAATAAGGCGTGGCTCACAGTCAAAAGTAAATTCCTGTGTTTACCAGACAATAATTCCAGTGTTTGTTTCTTTGACATTACAGTTGTCCAATGTAATAATTAATACTCATGTATCTCTTTTCTAGTAGCAACTTGCACAGGCTTTTTGAGTCCAAAGCCAGCCTACCAGACACTAGGCTGGTGGGCAAACCCAGTTGTAGCAAACCTTCATCTGAAGGGTGTGGAGCTCTGAGGCACTGCTGCCCACACTGCAAACACAGCAAGCATAGATTGCATTTGTGTCTGGCAGGACACTCAAACCTCAGAAACTGTCCACACATGCAGGTGTGTTGGAAAGCAATGCCGTTGTTACCAAGTCTCAAGAGTGGAAGAAACCAAGCACCTCTGGATTTTAAACTTTTCACCTCATTTTACTTTTCTCCTGCACCCCACAGAGACCCCTACTCATGCAGCAGGGACAGTTTGAAATAAATAATTGCTTTATTTCTTTTCACCATTTTGATGTACGTATGTAGTAGAAAATGATGAATTGAAAGAAATTGTGGGCATGAGATGAGCCAGTTTTGGAAGAAAGAACTAGATGGAAGTCTTTAGAATGTGCTCATAGCTTAGCTTTATCCATCTTAAAGGGTCATTAAAGATGACCCCGAGTACACATGCACATGGAAGCCTGTGTGCAGACACAGGCACCTCCTGCTGTCTCTGCACCCTAACTTTCATAGCATCTCAGAATGTTTTGAATCATTTCTGGGAGTAGGCTTGTTAATGTTCTATGCTACTTTCTTGTTAATTGTTCGATAGTATGCTTTTCTGAAGATGCCATTATATTTTTCCTTTTGAAGCTAGTAAAGTGCGGCTGTTTTTCTAAAACTCAGCCTTTTAACAAATGCTGAATGCAGTTCCCCTTCACATTCACTGTACTTACTCACATAATATACACACAGAAATGATACTGATGAATCTGGAGCTAGGTGAGCCACCTTGACTTTAAATATTTGAGTATTTAGTTCCCTCACTAGTATTAAATATACCTTTATGTTGAGAGATTGAGAGTTATGCAGTATCCTACATAGAATATATAAGGAGATATGTTTTGTGCTCTTTTAATAAGTATTCCAATCTGTCATATGCAAATTTAGTACATATTAAATAATTCGTTGTGCTCTTTTAATAAGTATTCCAATCTGTCATATGCAAATTTAGTACATATTAAATAATTCGTTATTTAACCCGAAGCTGACCATATCAAGTTTGAGTGAACTGTGAATTTGCAGCTGATACCTTATGTCAGGAATTTTAAGTTGTGAAGCTTTTCATTTTGCATTTATTTATTTAATCTGTTTGTATATTCGTGCATGTGTGTACTACGGTGTGCTTAGAGAGAGCATATCTCTCGTATTTCTATCATGATTAGCAGAGACCAGCTCCGGACACCCTGCCTGGCACCAGACACCCTTGCTGAGCCACCACGCTGTGAGCCACCACGCTGTGAGCCACCTCACTGGTTCAGGCTGTAAAGAGTCTTAACGACCATTCAGTTCACCCTCTTTATTTTTTCGTTTGAAAAATCCCAGGCTCAGAAACAAATTTCTCTTTTAAGTTCCTACAATAAGGTAAGGAAAGGGAATTAAAAGTCAGTTGGTTGGATTCTAACAACAAGTCTAAAATGGTAGATGAGTATTTACCAGAAGGATTAGTGAAGTAAGCCTGTCAGTGTTGACAGTAGGCCACATGTCAGGATTCACGTCTAGAGCCAAGCCCATCCTTGGTACAGAAAGTCAGGGTAACCCTGAGACTTTTCTGAGAGCTGAAGTCTGTGCCTCCAGTGAGGGAAACCAAGTAGCAGCATCCGGCTCTTTCTTGTATTGGCAATTGTCAGTGCTAAACCCCTGTCACCTATGGAACACCTTCGGGTAGCTTTGCTGTGTTGAACGACACAGGGTCCTACAGTTGCAGTTGGTCTTTCATGTCTCCACTTCTCACTGAGGCAGGTTAAAAGTAGTAGATGTTGTGTTTACAGTGAGAATGGGTTTTGTTTGGTTTTGTCATGGTTAGCTTTATGAATGCAAATGGTTTTGCTTAGCCAGTCTTGGTGTATGGGCATTGTGACCTCACTTAACCCAGTGGGCTGAGGTAGTAGGGTCATAAGGACAAGTCCTGCCTGGGTAACTTGATAAGAATCTGAGTAAAACAGGATTTTAAAAGGAGACTAGCGATATAGCTCACTAGTAGAGCATGCTTTAGTCATGTGTGAGGTGTCTAAAAAAATCTATGTTCAGATCCCCCTACTGGAAACAAAATCAACTAAGTAAAAATGGTTTTAATCTAGTTTTTGGCCTGATATAGCTCTAGTCTTAGCAAAGTATAGCAGAGTATAATACTTGGTTGTTTTATAAAAATGTAATATACATACGACTATATATAATTTGAAGATGTGCTGCAAATTTGGAAAAGTCTTCAATTTATGGTACTGAGTTAACATTATGCAGAAACCAACACTTTACAGGGTGTACTGGCTGGTTTTGTGTCAACTTGACACAAGCTGGAGTTAATCACAGAGAAAGGAGCTTCAGTTGAGAAAATGCCTCCATGAGATCCAGTTGTAAGGCATTTTCTCAACTAGTGATCAAGGGGGAGGGCCCAGCCTATTGTGGGTGGTGCCATCCCTGGGCTGGTGGTCCTGAGTTTTATAAGAAAACAGGCTGAGCAAGCCAGTAAGTGACATCCCTCCATGGCCTCTGCATCAGCTCCTGCTTCCTGACCTCCTTTGGTGATGAACAGCAATGTGGAAATTGTAAGCTGAATAAACTCTTTCCTCCCCAGCTTGCTTCTTGGTCATGATGTTTGTGCAGGAATAGAAACCCTGACTAAGATGTAGGGTCATGCACTGGGTTAAGTGTGTGGCAACTTACCTTCTTGGGTTTGATTACAGAAACTAAGAAAGCTTTGTCTAAATATGAGAGAATGAGGGAGATGGGGGGGGTGGTGGGAGAGGGAGGGAGGAAGTGGGGAGAGCTGCCTCCCCAAAGCTTCCTTCAGACACACTGGGAAACAGTTCCCTAGCATCCCCTGCTGCCCTCCAAACAGACTCCTGCGCCTTGTTCCCTATCACTACTAGCTCCAAATCTCCCTTGCAGTGCGCCGTGCTGTGGCTCTGGCCTGCAGACTCCATCTGTCCCGTGAGGATGGGACCTTCACGGAGGGAGCTGATCTACTTCTTCCTTCTTTCCCAGGGCTGTTTTCTGATTATTTTCATGGCTTATTCTCTCTCTAGGGCGCATATGTCAACTATGTGTTGGCTTTTACAACTTTCATTCATTTACTCACTGACCTATGTTTACTTTATTGTTCTTGTCGTAAGCATCATGCACTTGAAATGGAGCCTTCCACCGTCCCAGGAAGTTTTCTTGTTCTCTTGCCTCTTGGTTTCTTGTTTTTCACCTCTGCTTCCCTCAAACTAGAACAATGTGGATCTACTTTCAGTCATTAGAGGTTTGGTTTCTTTTTTCTAGAATTTACTAAGAATGTAATTATATATAGTGTCTCTTTAACTGACCGGCCTTCTCTCAGCATTGTTTTAAAAGTGTTTACCTTTAAGAACAGTTCACTTGCCTCTTATAATCGCTGAGCACTGTTCTCTCACGGCTCTGCCACACACAGTCATGTCCTCATGTGCTGATGCAGGTCACTTTCATCTGACAGCTAATGCTTCACGCATGTCTACTTGCAATTTGGGATCACTGTATGCGCAGCTGATTTGTATATGTATTTCAGAAAGAGGCCTTTAATGATGAAGGATGGTAAATGGATATGGTATTGGTTTCAGGAAGACATTGTCTATTTCACGTTCCTGTTGTGCGTGTAAAGTGGTGGTTACAGTGCTTAGTCTCTGTAACCGTGATGGCTGCAGGAACAGGAGGATAGGCTCTGTCATCTACCGTTTCAGTTGGAGAACCAGAGACCGAGGTTAAACAGCCTTCTCGTGAATCTGTAACCCTATCCTGACTCTAACTCAGTAATTACCTGTTGACAAATGAATAATTGCTCAAACAAATATTTGCTTCGGCATTCAGTGGGAGTAGTGTTACTTACACAGACTGAAGGGAAGGCAGCTCCTCCCTCTGTGAGGACACTTTCTGTTGCCCTTCCTTCTGCCCACTCTCAGTTATACGCACACACTGAAATCTGGACCTGTATTATAGTTGGTGGCAATGAAGGCTTTGGGGACAGTGCCCTATTAGAGAGAGGTTCCTATTACTACACTAAAGCTCTGGGGCTTTGATTCTTTACAAGTAATATCACCTACTTATATTTATAGTCAATTAAGTTTGATATTTTACCTTATATTCGTTTTTCTGTAGTCCAGTTACTTTTAGCCATATCTGAGTTTTTTATTTAACACTTCATCTTTTATCTAAAAGACAAAATAAAGTAGCAATACACCGTTTGGATGTTTTTAATATTTGTTGATTTCAACAGAATTTAGTTGGTAGGTTAGTATTTTGGAACCTTAAGTAGATATTACTAATGCTATTACATTTAAAAAACAAAAATGAGATAGAGTCAGCCAGCCTCCTCCTTATTGGAAGGGGCCTTTCTCCTAGAGCTGAGATTCACTCTTACGTCCACATGGCCTGTGCCACTTTCTCACCCCTGCCCTCACCACCATACCGACCGACCATCTTACACCTCCACTGTTCCTGACCCTAATTACCTCTTGTTCCAAGGGCTCTGTATGCCTTCCTCCTCGTCTGTGTCGCCTTTTGCATTATGCTGTCCGTGCCCTTGATAGGGAGGCCACGGTTGGCTATTCCTCTGTCTCGCTTTGCTCCCTCATGCTGCACGCTACAGGTTTTTCTGTACCATGCTGCTCTTACTTATTCCTGTGACACTTCTCTGGATGTGACACTGTGGCAGGATAGTGCTGGTGGTTGCTCACAGCACTTGAGGACTTTCAGGGTACGAATGAATGCACAATGATGAAGCAGTGCCAGCAGTGCCCCAGCACGCAGACATTTTGGTGTCATGTCCTTTGCTGGACTGCGTTCCTGGTAGAGCAAACATGCCTGGCAGCAGTGGCCTTGCCTTTTAGACTTGATAGATTTGTGTTACGATAGCGGTTATTTCATTGGTGGTTGTAAGAACACCTGTGCAGGAGGAGAGAGAGGCTGGAGCCCTCAGTTTCAGACTCACATGCTCATGGCCCTGGGCTCCGCAGAATGAATAAATTAAAGGAGCTTTGTGTGATGGGTGAGTGCTAGGAGCTGTTGATAGGTATTCAAGTATCAGACTCAGAACTAAGTTGATCCAAAAGTGAAAATTGACAAGCCCCAGAGTTTCTGCTATAGAAATGAACCCAAGATACTTGGTGCCCAATTAGGAATATAATAGCTTTACAACCGAAAGATTCTTTAAATTTCTGTATAGATTATATTTTTCTTTCAACGTATTTTTGGTAAGTGTTCTGTCTGCTGTGCAACATTGTTGCCAGTTCAGTGTAACGCAAATGCTCTGAACTGTCATAAAGAAAGAACCTTAAACTGTACGCAGTGTGTGCGTAACTGTAAGTACTTAATGTGCTATAGAAAAGCCCGTTACCAGAAAGATCTTTAACCACCTGCTTGAAACTAATATGACAATCATGGACTGGTGGTATCATGCTCTGTAGAAAAGAGGAATTTTGTTTTGAGTTTCTTTAAATATTCTTTAAATAAACATAATTGGTTCTCAGCAGTAACATGTTTGGCCATAATAGTTCACAGGTGCTGCTGTTGAAACTGCTCTTCAGAATGTGGCTCCTCCCTAGGAAAGCACCCATTCTCTCTCCTGCTTACACTGTGCCTGGAGTTGTGATGTGCTTTGGCTGAGTAGTTGTAAGTGGAAGTGACTTGAATTAGAAGCAGTAGTCCAGTCCTGTGTGGTACATTGTCTTTCTTTCTCCCCTGACAACCCTCATTCATCCCAGATGGACATCTCTCTATCACACTAAGACACAAAATAAAGATGGCCTCTCGTCGACCAATAGCCAGCCCGTGTTGCACGTGCGGCATGAGCGTAGGGTGAGCCTCTGTGTTAGAAACCACTGGGATTTTGTTTCTGCAACGTTCCCCAGCCCCCTAGTTCCCAAGCGTTAGCATGGATCTGCATGAGGACCGCATGGAGAATTTCTTGTAACACAGTTGGAGTCTGTGCCTGTAGTAGGTCCGTGATAGTGACCAAGGCGGTGCGCTTCTCATATGGAAAGTAGCTGTTGTTTGGGGGATGGGAGGGAAGGTAGACAGTGCAAACATAGCCTCAAGTCTTGACCAAAGCATGCTTTCAGGCAAACCATGGGTTGAAAGTGTGGAGCTGAGTACCTGTTCCTTTAAAACATGCCCTTTGTAGCATGTGAAGTTTGCTTAGCACCAGTTGAATGACTGCCACTGTCTTGCTTTGCATCTGTAGTTTCCTTAGGACACTTACAGATGCTAATTGGTCTATGGTATTTCTTCTTCATAATTGGAACTCAAGCCAGAGAGTTAGCCATTTGGGATAGACTTTCTGTTGTCTTCTGATAGAACCAAATTATTTTCGAGGGGACTTCACTTCTCTGGCATATATATCTCAATAGTGAGAGACTAATGTTAATATTTTCAGATAGCTGATCATTTTATCACTGTGAAAACTAAGTTGCTATATTAATGACATAGATGCCTATATATATATATATATATATATATATATATATATATATATATATGATTTATTTAAAACATTTGGTTTTATCTTTTTCTTAGCATTTATGGAAGGAGGAAAAAATTCATAGTATTTACCAGTCTTGGGGTCCTTTAAAAAACTCACCATTGTAATTAATTCCATTTACTGCAAATAGTTTTATGTCTAACAGTGCTGTGAATCTGAGGTACTTGTTAAATTTTTCTTGGACTTAAGTGAAAAGTAATTTCGATCTTACTCCCAGTACATTTAATGTGTCAAGTGGGAGGGACTGGTGAGGAGCTGCGGCCAGGCCCTCCATTTTATCTTCAGGCTTGGCCTCCTCTGCTCTATAGAAATGTGGCCCATTGACACCTCTCTTGGGGTGATTCTTGACTCCCAAGCCATTGCAAGAAGCTCTTGTAGTATGGATTTTAGGCAAAAGCTGCTCAAAGTTTGTCCACGTATAAGGAGAAATCAGATTCTGTTGGAGATGTGGCTGTGTGTTTAAGCCCAGCTGTTTCTGATTTGTAATGTGGGACACAGCAGAAGGCAGTGCACAGTAATTATTTGGAGGTTCACACTTGGTTCCTGCAAGTGCTGCCTGCCTCAGCAGCATTCTTTGAGTTCTTGGGGACCAACCCATTCCCCAGGGCTCTAGGCATGAAATGAGTGTATGAAAAAATATTCATCAGAGTCAAAAGCAGTGTTGTTGATTCACTTGAAAGTTCATGAAGAGGATTTATTGGGGCTATTTGGAGTTAGGATTGCTCATGGAAACAAACTTTCCCAATTTAATTATTGCTGTCCTAGTTCTGGATTGCTGTGTGTGAGGTAACTTACAATAAGAACACATGGTCTATTCTGTTTTTCATGTTAAGTGGTATATGCAGGCTGAGACAAAGCTCTATCAGTCTTTTGTTTTATTTACTTTTAGTTTTTTTTTTAATTAACTGATTTATTTTATGTGAGTACACTGTTGACACCCCAGAAGAGGGCAGCAGATCCCATCACAGATGGTTGTGAGCCACCATGTGGTTGCTGGGAATTGAACTCAAGACCTCTAGAAGAGCAGTCAGTGCTCTTAACCCCTGAGCCATTTCTGCAGCCCACAAAGCTCTGGCTTATTATCCAAACAGTAATAGGTGCAAGGAGAAGGCCATGCTGTTTACATTTAGGCAAGGAAATGTTTTAACCACAAATATCACAAGTCTGAAATAGTAACTTTGTAGCAGTCAGTTTAATCCATTTGCATATGCATTTATGATGAAGCCATTACAGTTTTAAAACAAATATGAAATGCAATTTATTCCATTCCAATTTTTCTTGTCATTGCATGATAAGCAAATGTAATAAAACATTACAGTTATTGGTTAAATTTTACATATTGAATTATAATTTAGTACTAATATATATTCCTACTTTTGAAAATGAGGTAGAAAATGAACTATAAAACTTTTTATTTTGTGAGATTAAAATCTTAATTCATTAAAAAATAAACTAAAAACTTTGTTGTAGATTTATTTTCTCATTTATTTTAAATATGTGCATGTTTTGCCTGTGTGTATCTATGTACACTACACGTGTGCCTAGTGCCCATGGCGGTCACAAAAGGCTGTTGGCGTCTCTTGGAACTGGAGTTGGGTTTGAGCTGCTGTCTCCACACCGGGAACTGAACCAAGACTCTCTTCAAGGGAAATGAGTGCTCTAAACCACTGAGCTCTCTCTTCAAGCGAGTATCCTTTAGAATAACCTGATGCCTAAATCTGAGGCATTTAAGTGTATGCAATCATCTTTTTAGGCTTTAAGAACTTTCCATTGGATTTATTCCAGATTAATTTGTGATTTTGGTGCCAGTGATGAAATAAAAATTCAAAATTTCCACAACACATAGCTGTTGTTGTCATTGGTCATTGTTTCCATAGTGCCAGTGGACGTCTCAGCATCTGAACTCTGAACTGCTTCTTTAAAACAGTTCTGATTTGTTTTCCTTTTCCTCTCTGTGCTGAGTGTGGTTTCTGTGAGTCACAATTTAAACCTAAGGTTAGGAGTGATGGTTCCAGTACCTAAGACACTGTGCAGGGATGCCCGCATTCCCCAGTTTACCAGCAAGTTGCCTGCTATGTAGCAGATGCTCAGCCAGTGATCATTGAACAGATTAAGATTGTTAGCTACATTTAATCGTTCGGTATCGTGGAAATGGTTCAGTGAGTCAGAACCAGCGTAGAGCAGTTGAAATATGATAAATGCTCTCTCCCCATATTTTGGTGTATGTGTATATAAACAGTAATTGAACCTTACAGTTTTTTTCAAGGTTGGTTAAAAAAAATCATGACTGTATCTATAAACCTTGTAGAGATTTTTTCATAACACGCATTTTCCATAAAGAAATATAAGTGAAATTTAGAGAATATTTTGTATTGATTACATTAACTGAATCATTGAAAACTGAGCAGAGAAACAATTTCTGTTCTCATTGATTTTGGTGTCCTGGGGGCTGTAGACGGAGGCGGAAGTGGCAGGTCACACACCCCATCATCCTGTGTCATAGTGACCGATGCAAAAACATTTTATAATTTTGTGAAACTGTAGAACTATAGAAACAAACATCAAAACTCAGATATCATGGTTTTTACTTAACAGAGTACAACACAGCAGTTTCTTAATGACATGTCGAATTCCTTGTAAAATGCATCTTTAAGAGGAAAACTTTCCAAAAATGTTGCTTCCTGAGTACAAGTTCTTCCAGGAGTGGTTCTGTAGTGACACCTGCTGGTGACGTGTTGTAAAGAGCATCACAGAATCTCACGGAAGTCATTTCACAGGAATTAGGCTTGGGAGGGAAAAGGACATTTTTGTGCAGAATTGTTACTTTTACTATTATTTATATATCTAACTCAACATTTGAACATTTGGTCAAGAATGTTATTTTAGTAACATAAGTATTATCCCTCTCTGTGCTTCTCGAAATGCAGCGTGTAGTTCCAACCTGAGTCTTTGATAATAGTTGTATATCAACTGAGGTTTTTGCTGCAGAGCTCAAAACCCTTCTCCTTTGTCTTCATTGGCCTTTTCTTGTTAGCACAGAGCTCTGCAGAAGCAGATCAGGGCCTGGATTATGCTAGTTTGTATCATGTGCACAGACTAAGTAGCAAGTTTAGGCATACATGAGTTGAATGCATTAGCTTTATGGGCAGTTGAAAATAAAATGAGACTTTAGAGGGTAATAATTGTTGAAAAAGTCTTGGTGTTGGAGCCTACAGGTAAATCATGTGTGCATGCACATGCACAGCTGACACGTTTCTACACTGTACTTGTTTCCTTAGTGTGGTTGTGTCTAGTCTCCAGTGTGTACTCAGTGACAATGAGCCGTCCTCCACGGCCCTCGGACCTTCCTAGCCAGCTGCCTGCATCTTCCACTATCTGCTGTTCAGCTCAGTCAATTCTCACACTTATATTTCCAAAACAAAGTTCATCACTCCCTGAGTCCTATACAGTTTCTCACACCAGTAAAGAGCCACCGTGTTCTCTTTGCTTTAACTCAGATTTGTCAGTAGGCATCAAGTTCTCTCTTGTTTGCTCCACATTCAAACTATCAGGATATTTTGGTTGCTCACCTTTGACATATATTCTCCTTTCCCTTCCAACTGTGGTCACCTTCTCTAGGCTTCTAGCTTTGCCTTCTGTTGTCTGTTTTCCATTCGGCAGCCAAAATACTTCTCATATAACTTAAGAGAGATCATCCTCTACTGAGATCCTTCCAAAGAGTCTCTCTGCATGGTAGACACTCCCTCCATTTTCCATGGCTGTATTTCCTACCTCAGCGCCATCATTCACCTCTTCCCCTTGGTTCTAGCCACTTTGGTGGTCTGTTCTCTCCGCTGTGGGACTCAGCACAGCTCTGTACTTGGTGCTTCAAATTGACATCCCTTCCTCAATTCCTTAAAGTTTGTGACCGACTATCATCCTTTGCCTTCTTAAAGAGACTACTTGACCCGTTATATATGTAAAAAGGGAAAACCCAGATCCTTCCTCCCCTGCCTTGTGGGTTTTTTTTTTTTTTCTTTTTTATGTCCACAGTAATTATTCTGGGTCTTTAGACTTCGTTGAATCTCTCCCAAAAGGTGTATGTCAGATGAAAATGTGATGTACTTGTGCCCATGGATGCGTAGTGGAACCTAAGCCATCCTACAAATACAGACGTGCCCAATATGTGATAAATACTTAAGTGGAGACTGGATTTGATCCTCATTGGAATCACCAAGGCCCTAGCAAAGTGAAGAACTTTGTAGTGGGTCTGCCTTGTTGAAGTCTTTATATCATGCCTTCTACATGGAACATAGATTTCAGTAATGTTTCACAGTTAATACCTGCACAGTGCCCGCAGTGTCAGAATGTGGGGCCACATTTTAAACATTCTTCTGGCAGAATAATTACTTTATTGTTCTTTTGAACCCTCAGTTACCTTAATAAACCTTATACACATGAATAAGAGAAAGAATATCCCCTTTGAGTACATGTTAAGATTTTATCAGAATGAAGTGCTTCCCACGGGGTTCTGTTGAAGAGCCAGGCCTCCATCATAATGAAACTGCAAATTTATTTCTATACATCCCTTACGCTTGAAAGCTGCTTTTTGTTGTGTGGTCTGCAATTAAATGTATTGTGCAGGGCCACAAATATGCCTTGCTGACTAGACCGAGTTGTCAGAATCTTTTAACTCTTCAACACTGCACAAATGGTCATCTTTTAACAATAACACCCCAAAGCCAGAATTTGTTCCTAGATGTACGTAATCTTTTAATTGATCTACTGCTTTCTTTTCCCAGTCGGTGGGCTCCTTGCCCACTCCTTCACCACTCCACCAATCCAGATTGTGGGTTTTAAATTACTGTGAAACACTTTCTTCTGGTAGGAAAAGATAAGTTTAAGTAATGTAATTTCCCCAGGCACACTCTTACTTTACTTTATAAGTTCTTTTGCCTTTGTGCACATTCTGTGTAGATATTTATGTCATGTATTACCTAAATGTAAATTTGGTCACATTTTCCACTGTCAGCACAACCACTGCATCAGACCTGCTGTCTTAGATGTTGTAAAACATCCTCACATGGCTAAAAGATTTGCTAAGATTCCAGGTCACATACAGTAAGGTTTGTTTTAAAATTAAGGCAGTTGTTTTGTATATTTTCTTTATGGCTTGTCATACAAGTGACAGGCAGCATGAGCTGTCGTCCACTTACATTTGAAGACACACTTTTTACATCTGAGTCTATGAGACTGTCATTTTGTCATTAATCTTTATAGATTTTTTTCCAAGAGATTTTAATAATAAATACTCAAACTCCCTTTATGACTGATTATATCCAAGGTTCCTTGTGGCTGTAACCTTTTTGTTGGAAGGACTTTTGAGTATTTCTAATGTCTTTAAGTCCATTTTTAAATACTTGTTGTTGGCCTACATCTCCACCAGCTAAAGACAATACAATTAGCTGGACAATGGGAAGGAGACATGTTTGATTATTCAGATTATCATTGCCACTACCCCTTATGCACTTGGAATTCTGAGTCCTCTTAGTCTGTTAGTACTGTGACCTCCATGAGGTAAGGTTTTTGCTGGTCTTGAGCCCCCGTGAAAGCTCAAATGCACACAAGCCTGTACCGAGGCACTGTTGTTATCTAAGGAAACAAGACTAAATCACCCAAACTGCACAGCAGTAATATCGTTCAGGAAACACTACTTGGATTCTCCTCCTCCCAGTCTCAGTCTGTGCCTGATGTGCCGTGTGTGAGCTCCTCAGGGATTGGACTCAGGAGTGAAGAGTGTCTTCGCCTTGTTTCAGATCAGATGGAACTGTTAGAAGACTGACTGTATCTCCCTTACCCTGTGTCCGAGATCTTTAGTGTACTAGGTGCTTTCTGGAAGGTGACTTGCTGTATTTTTCATTGCTTATGTCATTACCAAAAATTTCCACACGTTCAACCATTTTTAGGAAGGAATGCTATTTTATGTACTACTTTATATTCCAAAACATGTCGTTTTATGATTGCAAATTTTTGTTTTAGGTGCAAAGATGGCTTAAAAGGCTTTACATTTTCTGCACTTAGGTAAGTAACATTCTGTCTCTGTGTTGAGAGAAGTTGCAAGCTAACCTTTTAAAAATACTGAGTGTATATAATTCCAATAAAGATTTGTTCATTTAATTTTTAATTATAAAATGTGTAGTTATAAAAGTCACAATATTATTTCCTTGCATTTGTGGATAGTTTATTAAGTAATTTCTTAGACTGGGTTGAGTTATATCAGACTCATGGATTTTCAAACACAATGGGTCTCAAGTATTCATAGAGCATCTGATTAGTAATTGGCCTATTATGTACTGTCTAAATGTTAGTTATTACCAATATTTCATAATTCAAAACATCTTAACAAAACAGACATTGTCTTGCAACCACTCTGCAATGTTTGTCCTCTGTTTAATGGAATGTTTTGCTGACATCTCACTGTACACACTAAATCCAAGTCCCACGGTTTCCCAGTTTGTGATTTTATTTTTCAGTGTCCATGGAATACTTGCCTAGCGAAGTTTGGTAGCATGGTGTTCCCTGCAAGTATCAGAGAGAAAAGTTAGGGCGTGATTTAGGGTTGGAATCATCGTCTTATATGGTTCTTCTGAGGAGCTTGCACATCAGGT
The DNA here is from genome assembly GCF_963924665.1 of Micromys minutus. Taxonomy (NCBI): domain Eukaryota; kingdom Metazoa; phylum Chordata; class Mammalia; order Rodentia; family Muridae; genus Micromys; species Micromys minutus. The sequence continues at coordinate 104,549,435 of NC_137971.1, forward strand.
GCTTTAGTGCAGGGCTCACACTAGTGAGCATTCAGATCACAGACTCTCCCTCCATCTTTCGGGGGATGTGAATTTGAGGCATAGTTTTAGGTAAGGAAAAATGAAGAAATGCTTTGTTCATAGAGGTGTCTCAAAATGTCTGTTTTAGCAGGTGGTATCAGTGCTGAAGACTGAAGGGTCAGGCTAGGGAGAGATGATTTGGACTTGATACGTGGGTAGTAGACACCTAATGGTGTCTGAAGCAGGTGGCTAACAATGACTTCGAAAGCCAAGTCCAGCAGAAGTATGTGAGACATGGGCAGACGGAGAGCTAGAGGCAGGAGGCTGAGTATGGTGATTTCTGGGATAAAGAGAAGATTCAAGGGAGAACTCACAGATGGAAGAAGGTGAAGACCAGTGGACTGTATTTTCTCTCTTACAACCTGACTCCCAGTCTAGCACTGAAAGCTAAGTGTGCAGAGGAGGTTGGTATTTACCTACAGATGGCATGGCATGGCAGGAGACTGTCGGTCTTTCGGGATTTAGTGATGGAGCGTGCCTGGAATGTGTGAGGCCCTGGGTACAATTCCCAGAGGGTGTGAGGAGAAGAAGGGAAGAAAAATTTGGTAGTAAATCTTTGATGGCTAGATTTCTAAAGCCATGGTGCATGTAAAATGTTTTACTTTACTTTTTTTCCTTAAGAGATATATGAGAAAAAACTTTTTCTTTTGTCCTTAAATGATGATAAAGTCCAAAAGATGATTTCCTTGCGATGCAACCTTGCCTCACTTCCCTAAGATTCTAACCAAATGCTTGGAAAACATTGAGATACTTCAGGTAGTGTTGTGTCTCTTCCTGGCACGCACTTTGAATCAGGGCTTAGTTGTGATTGTTTGCGTCTAACTCTTCCGTGTCACAGGACAATGATCTAGACAAGGGTTTGTCGTTACAGGAATTCTTGTTGACGTTGTTAAGTATTGCAGATTTTCTGCCTTTCACAGGTCAGCCTTCTTCTGCCTGTCCTCCTTCATAGATGCGGAAAGGCATCGGTTCCCAGTTCCTGCCTCACTCTCTGTCTTTATTCCTATCCACAACTCGAAAAGCAACTGTGTTGGTTCTGGCTGAGATATACAACCAAAAACTCCTGTCCCTCTTTTGTAATTTCAGCACAGTTTTAATGAGTACTGTCCTGTCCACAGCCTCAGAAGGCAGAAGTATATCTGGCTCACTCTTCGGTATGGTCTCCACACAGTCCATGTCCCATGGCAAAGTCAAAGCTTAACCAAATAACTTCTGAGTGGCTGTTGCTCAGTTCTCATACGGTGTATGCAGCATTTGTATGGTACATGGCCTTCCACTAAACAGGGTGGATTTCATTTTATATTGCTTGTTTTGCCATTGATTACTCTCAGATACTTAAAGATGCCACATAATTTTAATACCAAAAGCTAGATTCTGTTTTAATAGTCTGGTTTCATTGTCAAGGCACAGTAGGTGAATGTACATAGGTCTTAGCAGCTTCCTAAAGTATTACCTGGCACAAGTTTCTGTTCTGCATGTCCCCATTGATGCCTGTGTGATCGTTGTTACAGACCCACACAGTGATTTTACAGCCTGTCAAAACAGTCAACATTCAACATTAATTAAAGAAGGGAGGGGTCAGAAAAATACTTGTGGTGGCCAAACTTAGCAAGTATGACTTCCTTATAAGAAAAGAATGCTCAGTGCCTGACGGGTTTCCGGGTGCTGGCCACTCTGAGACTTAGTTGATACTAATAGATGCAGTCACCTTCAGGCCTGAAGGAAGTGCCCATCCCCCACAGCTTATAATGACTCTAAACAAATACACAGTTTTATGGAGGGCAAGTCTCCATCTGTTGCAGCCATTCATAAAGTAGAGTTTAATGTCTCCAGGCTAGTCTCAAGTAAAAAGCTTTAGGACATAAAACGTTACTCAGTTCAGCGCCTATGGTTTAATATGCTCTACCTGTAAAAGAGTGTACACACTTTCTAAAGACACCGTTCACTCAGCGTTTATTTAGTCATGTTTTCACTTTGTCTCCAGATGTGGACTGTGTCTAGAATGCACCAATGAATATGTTTCTGCCTTCAGAGGCTGTGCAGAGTATTGTGCTGATATTACAGAGGAGGGACAGGATTTTTCGGGTGTATATCTCAGCCAGAACTAACACTTGCTTTCCAAGTTGTGCATAGGAATAAAGACAGAGAGTGAGGCAGGAAGACTGCAGAGAATAAAAAGTTTTTAAAGCCAACTTCTGTAATAGAGCAGAGTAAGTGCTAAGACGTCATTCCCTGAGACTCCGCCCCAGGAAAGAAGAAGAAGGCTTTGGAAGGCAGAAAGGGTGTTTAACAAGCACTAAGGCCTTGGTTTACCTGAAAGTCTCTTACCCCACTTCCGTTAAAGCAGTCCGGTCACATGTGAAATTTGGAGTTTGCTTTACCTCGGGGGCATAGCTGGTGAAGCTCTCTAATTATTTAGGAAACTTCCCTTGATAATTTTAAGGAGAAATTATCTGTCTATGCAAACAGGAGTAGAAAGGCACTGGAGTGGCAGAGGCAAGGGGGAAGGACCCTGGGAGAAACAGCAGTGCAGGTGTTAAAGGGGCCTGGCTCAGGGATTACGTCCCATATCCTAACTCTGGGAAATAAGGCACCCGCAATGTGGGATCAGATGACATAACATTGGGAAATTCTTGATGGCACTGTGCCTGCCGTGTCCTAGGTACTTAGAATGTATGTTCTGTTACTACAGTTACTTGTTTCTCCGTGTCACAGACCTGCGCCTGACTCTGTCATATGATAGCAAAGGGGTGGACATAGCTACAGTCCCCACTGTTTAGCCAGAGGTGCTTAGAAATGGTGCTCACAGTGTTGTGATGAATGGGGCTCAGAGACCACAGGTCAAAGGCCACTCAGTCACTTGCAAAGAGCTTTTCCAAGGAGTTACCTCTACCTTATCAGCACTGGCCAAAAGAGCAGTAAGTTCCAAAAAGCGTTATAGACCCGTTGCTCACAGGGAACTGAGTGCCGATCTTCCAGGCACAAACACAGACAAGTAGACTCTTTAGTAACAACACCCAGGTCTCTCGCTGCTGCGTGATGGCAGAAAAGCCCTGTGCACCCCAGCTTTGACTGGGGAAGCTAAATGTTTTACTGCACTCACCAGGACAAGGGCTCAGTGGTTAGTCGTAACTGCATTTTGGTTTTCTTTTCCAAATAGTGTTTTCTTAGTTTGCTTATACCGGTCTCCACCCTGGAATGTTACTTAGTGAAGAATTATTGATCCTCTCTGAGTAGATATGAAAAGACTTTCTGAAAGTTGGGAAGCCGGGGTTTCCTTTGGAAAGTTCAGCTGTTGTTTGTATCAGCCATGACCTTACTGTGCAGTTAAAGACATCTGTGAACCTCTGCCTCAGGCTCATCCCTCAGTGCGGTCTGATGGGAGGGACATTTTCAATTGTACTGTTCTCACAAATAGTCATCTCAGATGTGTTTGCTTTTTCCAAAGAAAAATTAGTACATTGACATAATAATAGCAATAACGTTTAAAATGTCTGAGGAAATGTGAGGATAGGTAGTTTGGGAGGTTTCTGTTCTAGTTACTGCTCTTTTACTTGGGACCTAAAGTCCTTTCACATGGGAGTGACTTTACCTGATGCCACTGCTTTTTAGTGAAAATGTTGCTGATGTAAGTGAGGCGCAGAGAAACCACAGGGTCTGATTACTTTGTAAGTGGGAGGAATGTTTGGGGAATTTTGTCCCTGCGATGGCTGTCTCCGGGGATGTACAGTGAATAGCACAGGGTAGGAAAGCCTTGGTTTTAGAAGGAGCAGGGAGCTGTCAGAGGGAGTTTGTAAGCGGAAAGGGTCTGTAAAGTAGCAGTGGGGAAAGTCTGTGGTGAGGAGAGCAGGACCTTGGTTTGACCTGTGTTACGGGTTAGTGCTGATAGGGAGCTGGGAAGTAGCCACTCTTCTGACAGGGAGAAGGTCCTTGCTTCATAAGGGTCTGAGGAATGCCCCATTAGCTTTTGTTTGTCCACCAGCAATTTCTGTTTACTTGGTCAGAATCTAGCCCCAGCTGAGCTTGTCATTTTGAGATTTGGGGGTACAACTCCCAAATGTTTTGGCCTAACTATTTGGATATAGCAGCCATCTGGTATAGACTTAGTCTCACTCTTAATGAGGAACTATATTATGATTGATTATGAGAAATTATAATTATTATTGACCTGTTCATTCAGACTGACCTGCTTCTCTTAAAGTTTTAAAAAAATGTAGTGCCTTTAAAAATGTTCTAGGTTAAAGATTGCCTCTTAGAAGTCCTGTCGTATATTGTAGTTGATTAATTTTTAAAAATATCATCATGTCAAAAAATTCTTTTTTGGAGTATAATATTTTATGTAAGTTGTGAGAATAACTATTTTAACTAAGAAGTGAAATTTAACGGTTTTCTTTCCTGAGGGGTGAGGACAGCTAACGCCGTCTGTGTCCTTCAGGTTTATCGTAGGGAAGGAGGAGATCCCCACACACTCTCACTCGCCGGAGACCGCGTATGCGAAGGTGGAGCAGAAGAGGGAGAGGTACACGGGGGCACCGAGAGCACTGAGTCTGGTCGCTCTGGTTCGGACTCTGCTGGACTCCATGTGAGTGCTCTGTCCCCTCGCCTGTCCCGTGCTCCCCGTGCACGGTAGCCTCTCTTTCTCCTCGGGAACTGGTGTTACTCTTTTGTTCCAGCAGCAACTGTACCTAGCGTTTGGAGAGCACAGAACGCCGGGAGTGCTGTTCATGCTTTCCCATTGGCTGCTGCATCATGCATGCCTTTACAATGGAGTCTGGAATTCGAACAGCTCTCTCTTCCTTCCGGGCAGACTTAAGGAGTCTGGAGACCCTGGCTCTGGCTCAGGGGCAGACTGTGGGAACAGCAAGTGCTGATGTAGCCGGGGCGGCACGGGAGTGAGGGCCAGCTTCAAGTAAAGCTGTTTCCAGCAGTGACGGCTCTTTTGGGGATGAAATATTTACTTGTATATTATGCAGAAAAGTAAATCTTTACATTCTGAATATTCATTTTTTATGTTACCATAGACATTTAATAAACTATATGTCACGGTTTGGAGTTATGCTGTCAGCCATGAAGCTGATTAAATAATTAATTGATCATAATTATTAATTAAATAATCATAAATGATTAAAATACCATTCTTCACAAAACCCTTGTCAGCACCTGGGGTTGGACTGTGTGAGCACAGTTGGTAATAACATTTGCCCAAATTCTTCTTCTTTTTTTAAAATCTTTGTACTAGTCTGTACTGCAAACAGAAGATGGGAACAAAGGAAATGTAAAGGGCAGAAAGAGGTTGGCAGTGAGTTCAAGCAAGTGCAGGGTCAGGTTTGGATTACCTGGATGAGGGACAGTGCGGTAAGAGGGGGACATGAGAGGGTGAGGGTGAACTGTGAGGCTTATACAGCAGCAACACTGAAAGTATGACAGTAGCATTCTAGGACACTGGAGTCCATACTGTCTGGTGGTAAAAACTGACCTGGGATAGTTTGCACAGGGCAGGCCAACCTCTGTAGCTCACCTCTGTTCAAGCTCTCAGCTTTGATCACTCAGCACTTCTACATGGCCAAATATGGCACACATACTTTAGTTATGATTGGTGTTGTCTCTCTGATCTGATTTCAGATGCAAGCATGGACCAAGGCACAGATGCTGCAAGCATTATGAAGACAACTGTATCTCCTACTGCATTAAAGTGAGTTTATAGAGGTGCTTCCTGATTTTTGTCAACAGTTGCTGCTTTATACCCAAATAATGTCTATAGTAATTTCTAAGTGAACAGAAAGTCCACATTCATTCTGCTGCATGGAGTGTGTATTGGCTCGGATCACTTCTCTGTGCCCATTCCCACAAACTCTGTTCTCTAGAGCTGTTACTCTCTTGGGTACTGGCAAAACTCTGCTGCTGGCCTCCTGAATCACTGGCCCCAGAGTGTCGGGGGCAGGTGGGCGTCTCTCAGCTGAGTGCTGCCTGCCCAGAGTGCTTTTAAAAGTCACGTACGTGTTACAAGTTCTGCTTTCTCTCTCTCTCTCTCTCTCTCTCTCTCTCTCTCTCTCTCTCTCTCTCTCGGTGGGGGGGTTAGTTGGTAATAGCCGAGGCCTACAAACCTCAGCTGTACAGTACTCTGCATGGTTATGGAGAGCATAGGTACTGTCCCACATCAGTGCTTATAGGTGGAACGCCAAGGCTCAGTGTTGATAGTGACATTTGTCCAACTTTGTCCTCATCTCAGGGTCCTCAGAGCCATGTCTAGGGCTAACACCAATAGAGGCCATTAACCGTGTGTGACAGGGCAGTGAGTGTGTTCAAGGGGAGTTCAGGGACTGACCAGCAGTCAGAAACCTAGTGAGTGTCTGACATGCATCCCAGTGCTGAGGACTTACTCAGCAGACCGTGGACCATGCTGGACTGTGTGGAGACATTGGGAGAGGAGTTTTGGGTTATTAGGTAGCCGTGGGCGTCCCAGCGCTCACTGTGTACGCCGAGCTCACACACACCTGCCTCTGCCTCTGTTTCCCGGGATTAAAGGCTAAATCCTGAAGTTTTAACAAGGGTGTCTCCTTATGGTGGAGCTCTGACTACCCCTTGCGAGGGTAGACAGTCACGTTGGCTATGTTCTTCCGGCTCACTCCGCTCACAGCTTCCCTGCCACTTCTGTATTGGCTCTGTGCTTTCTGTCCAAACTGTGTGACATGTTTTCATGATAGTATCTTCTCTTTCGGATCAACTGAAGTGTCACACTGTCAGTACCTTTCCTTTACTGCCCAACTAATTCGAGTTTCTCTAGTGGCCAAGCACTTTCTTCAGAACAGATAGTAATTTTTAATATTACTTTACTCACTTGGTTTCTCTTTCTATATAAGGTGGTGTAACTCCACAAAGGCAAGAACTTGGTCTTGCCTCCCTTGTCTCCCACAGCCCTGTAATCCCAGTATATAATAGATAGCTAGCAAACACTGCCCGAATACACGAAGGTATAACACAAGGTTTCCAAAAATATATTGATTTTATCTTCTGAAAACTGAGTGAAAGAATTAGTCTTATTGCTATTCCCGACTCACTAGCATAGTGTTATGGAGGAAAAAGGGATGTTGTGGTATCAAAATACTAGACAGTTCCAACAGTCCAGTGAGACAAACTCTTGGGAATTCACAAATGACTAACCTATTTCATTTCCATGATTTCACCGGGGTTTAGGAAAATCAATCCCTACTTTCTCAAAGCAATTCAGTTTTTATTTTTCTAGGAAGGAAAACTGTAATTGGAAAATGCAAGCCTGTCTTTTTGGAGCTTAGCACACAGGCCAAAGTCCCAGCTCTTTCCCCCGTGCCATGAGGCTGAGACAAGCAGAGCGGGAAGGCATTGTGAGTCTTCGAGCTCAGTTTGCTTGTGTTCACCTCATGTAGTTACCTACATAGCGTTCCTGTCTCCTAGGAAATTCCTTTAACTTGGTTACTTAAAGAAAATTACACACACACACACACACACACACACACACACACACACACACACACAGAGAGAGTTCCAAACAAACAGTGAAATTGTCTTCCATTTGAAAAAGAAGAAAGAAAGAAAGAAGCAAGCTGCGTTTGCACTGCTCCTCAGTTTCCTGTTAAACTTTCCTAAAGAAGGCGATTTTGACCACTTTTTTGGGAATTTCCTTGCTTATAATTCTAAAACCCTGTGGCTGTTGTGAAAAGAATGTAAAGAGACGGAATTGTTTCTAGGGCTTCATCAGAATGTTCAGCGTGGGCTACCTGATCCAGTGCTGCCTCCGGGTCCCCTCCGCATTTAGGCACCTGTTTACAGAACCATCCCGGCTCCTCTCTCTCTTCTACAACAAAGAAAACTTCCAGCTGGGTGCTTTTCTTGGATCTTTTGTTAGTATATACAAGGTAAGCTTATCAAAAAAAAAAAAAAAAGGAAGGAAGAAAGGAAGGAAGAAAGAAAGAAAAGTCAGTAAAGATAGGGTGGAGAAACTGCTCTGCAGCTAAGCACTTGCTGGCTGCTCTCCAGAAGACCCCTGTTGGGTTCACAGTATTTACATAGTAGGTCCCAACCCTCTGTAACTCTATTTCCAGGAGATCTGGTGCCCTTTTATGGCCTTCATTGTCATCAGGCACATACATATATGACATATACATACATACATGCATCCACACAAGTAGACAAAACTCATACACATAAAATAAAGTAATGAATAAATGCTTAGAAAGAGAATTCAAAAGCCTGACTATTGTTAGAATGGGATGTGTCTGGATTCAGCTGTTGTTTTATTGGGTGTGCGTTCTGGAATATTCCTGCCTATCTTGGCCTCACCAAGTATATACAATATATTGTCAATTCAGGTGGGAGAAGTTTGCTTATAATTTTACTTAAAATATGCTTTACTTTATACCTGTGTTGCATTTGTTTATTTTTTTCAGAGACTTATTTTCATTAGTTTTCAGTACATAGACATTCTAAGAAAACGTATATTTACTAAGTAAAATCTAATAATATTCAAAAATTTAAAACACATTACAGTTGGTCAGTCACCTTAGTGTACTTTTGAGCTTTCTCGAGATGGCAGGGTTTGGCCAACACTGAATGGTCTTCTCTTGTATCCCATGGTGGTGGTTGTTCTGCCTGTCCACTCAGAGTCTGCCGTGCTGGCCACAGCAGTGAGTCCTTGTCACTGCCTTCTGCCATCTCTGGTGTGTGCTGTAATGTCTGCACACGTCAGCAAGCCCAGCAAGCCCTCAACACACGGATAGAGATCACCCTTGCAGAACATGGCAGTGCTGACTGAAGGCCTGCTGTTTAGTGGGGACACTATCGTGTTCCTCGTTATACTGAAGTGGTTTCCTATCTAAACTTAGTTTGTTTATTTAAACTCAGGTTCTAAGTGATAACATTCAGTTATAAATATGTTTTTAATTTTTCAATTTTTTTTTATTTTTACCTTTAAAATTGGGTTTCTTTGAGACTATATAGAAGTGGTTTCCTCCCACATTGAGATCTTACTCTGAATTCTCACCAGTCACAGTCATCAGTCTCCCACATTTGGGGTTATGCATATGAACCACCATGATTTACTGTATGTCTGGACTATTCACATTGTAGCTGTGTACAGTATGGTCTATAATTTTGTTAGTTTCTATTCCATCTTCTTCCTTGTTACTCCCTCCATTTTTTGGTTTGTTTATTTTTATTGGTTTCATGCTATTGTTCTACTGACTTATCTCTAGTAGTTATTGTTGTAAGTTAGTGTTCTCATTAGCATTCAGAATATTTGGTTTTCATTGATCTACTCACCATTAAATAGTATTATCACCTTATGTGTAATGTGAAAACATTACGCTGTACACTGAATTTTGTTTTAGCCTTTGTGCTGCGCATTTATCTGTAAAATGGTAAAACTCCAAAGCACATTGTTTATGTTTTGCTTATAGCCATCAGCTCTGTGTGTGGTGAGTAGGCAGGTTTAGGCAGGGTACTCATGTGAGCATGGCTGTGTTCCAGTAAAATTCACCACACCACAGGCACAATTCCATAGAGCTTTTAGAGCATGAATATTTTTATTTTCTTCATGTAAATTATTGTTGTTGTTGAAATACCTTAAAAACTGGAACAATGACACGTGTTCTGGAGAGTGAGGCAGAGATTCATTGAACTTAGAAGTTCTAGAAAACTCTGGTAACATATCCAGGCCTACTGTCAAAACAGAACCCAAACACAGAAACAAACCAAAGCCGGGGTCACCTCCCAAGCCATAGGGAGCCACCGGCAGCCATTTTTAGCTAAATATCCGAAATCTGTTGACTTTTGCTTTGTCTGAGTGAAGATGAGGAACACATTCATCTAAATTTACCCCTTTTCTCAATCTTCCGCATCTTCCTTTATTCTCGTAGAGCAGGGCTTTTGCCTAACGTCACTCTGTTTTGGCTGCGGATTGACCTTCCTTGTAGCTGTGTCTGCTGCAGGTGAATTGTCTCTTTCATTGCCACTGCTTAGAACCAGTGTCTGGGTTCAGTATCCTGACTTAACAGATGAGGAATTTCTCCAGCGCCTTTGCCTTGTTAGATGGAAATGACTCTTGCCTCCAGGTCCTGTCTTCAGAGTTACATTCATGGGCAGGCTTTGGAAAAGCAGCTCACCGGTGTGACATGTGATCTTCATGAGTGGATGCAGGGTGGCAAGTGGACCTCCCAGACATAGGTCCCGTGTGTGTCACACAGGGTCCAGTTGTTGAGAACACTCAGTGCCGTTTTTCCTCCGCAGAAACTCCCCAAGCCCACTGTGTTTTCTTACTGCAGGGCACAAGCTGCTTCCTCCGCTGGGTCAGGAACCTGGATGATGAGCTGCACGCAATCGTGGCTGGTGAGTGAGACGAGTGCCCGTAGTCGTAGCACGCTGCTGGGATGGGGTGCAGCCCGCACAGCCGTCCGCACAGCCGTCCGCACAGCCGTCCAGCTTCAGTTCCTTCCTGCACTGGAATTGCATCCCTGCTGACACATCCACCAGTGCGGGAAGTTACATGGGCCCAGGCACTCTGGCCGACTGCTGTCCTGAGTTGGCAGTGTAATAACTCAGGTTGTCATAATTGCCAGGAATCTTAGAGGATGTGTCGCAAGAGTGCCCAAAGACTTATTTAGACAATTTATAAGTTATTAACGTGAATTCCAGTTAGAATTTTTTTAAAAAATCTATTTGTACCACTGGAAAATGATATTTAAATTGTGAAAAGGCAATCAATTATTTTAGATAAGTAAAAATGAAAGATTGTTTTCTAGGGTGAAATGTATGTACTACTTAAGTTAGCTTAGTCTCTAGGATTCCGGCCCCACCCCTAGCTTTCCCTGTGTCTAGCAGAGGTGATGTTATGCACAGTGGTGTAGTGACCAGACTGAAATAATCTGAGCTGTTAGGAAAGCAGACGAGAGAGTATTCCCTCTGAAGAAAGGACGATACCAGTGGCATGTACATTTATGTTTAAAAGTAGTGCTGGGTAAGACTACAGCTCTTTAAGTTAGGGTTTCTTGTTAAGTGACTCACTGTTCTCTACCCTGAAGATCATTGTTTGTATATTTAAAACATGTCTTTCTCCACTCTAGTGTCCTTGGGCTTGTTGCCGTTCTTGCAGGGTTTAACTAAAAGTAAAGGCAATGGGAAAGCAATTTTTTTCCTATTTGAGAGAACTATCATTTCTGATGATTTAAGCACAAAGAGTTAATTTGTAATCTGATTAGTTTCTCCTTGTCATTTCAGGGTTTTTGGCAGGTGTGTCGATGATGTTTTATAAAAGCACAACAATTTCCATGTACCTAGCTTCCAAACTGGTGGAGGTAAGCACAGAGCTCAAGCCTGAGAAGTTCCCAGGCACACAGCGTTTGTTACAAGAATAACTGCTACCAAAGCAAGCTCGGGTCCCAGCCAGGCACGGCGTCTGCTCCCCACTTAGATTTATTCTCCTCTACATAGTCAGACTCACAGTGTGAGCAGCCCTCGGAGTCCGCCATGCATGTGAGCGCGTGAGCACATAGACTGTCCTTTCGCCTGTGCTCTGCCCCCATGTGCCGTGTTGTCTCTTTCCACATACAGACTGAGGACGGATGCTCCTTAGAGGAAAGTCAGTAGTACTGCCAGAGTGTGGCCACACTACCTGTCCATGTACATTTGAAAAGCCCACGAGTGATTAGTTTTTATCTTCCATGGATAGCTTAGTGCAGTCCTCTACTTGGTCCATGGGAAGGCTGGTTTAATTTGTGGGGTTATCCCCTTTCCTCCTCCTCTGTACCCTCCTCTCTGTGCTCTCTGCTTCATGTCTTTGATGTTTAACTCCTGCAAACTGTTAACTAGATTCAAACGCTTACACCTTTATTTTCCCAGGAGTGGGTGGGGAGTGCCGTGTGTGTGTGTGTGTGTGTGTGTGTGTGTGTGTGTGTGTGTGTGTGTGTGTGTGAGTATCCTGCTGTATCATGTGCAGAAGTGCCTGCTTGTCTTCTTGTTAGCCTCAAGGATTGACAGGGCCAACTCGTGGCTCCATTTGTGCCTCTGGCTCACACCCTGAGCACGTGTCGGTGATCACTCGGCCTCACCCGTGCCTCGAGTCACAGAGTGCTGCAGAGGCACAGGTCGGGAGCTCGAGGCCAAGGGTGAGACTAGTACTGAGAATGTCAGCCAAGCAGTGGGCGTCTCTGTTCTTGTCTCATCCATTTATAGATGTCTCTAGGAAAACAAACGGGCCTGCACAGAGTGCTAATGACACTTAAATGAAAATTGAAAATTAAAAGTATTCGTCATCAGGCATAGTTTGTGAAATGAATTTAGATGGCGTACTCGTAACCATTTTTCTCTGGTTGAAGTTAATTTTTGTTAACATGCTATACCATGTCAGACACCGTGTACTAAACTGACGGTACACACTGCACTGCCGGCGTCCTGTCCCTGAGGCGGGTCTGTGAGGGAGAACACTGGAAGGGTTCTCTGGCTCGGTCTGTTCTAGCCAGCGGTTCCTTCGGCGGTATGCCATGTGGGGGGGCACACCTGTGCTTTCCAGCTGGGAATGAACTGAGGGAGAAGGGAGGGGACATTTCCTAGTGTCCTCTTCAAGGAATACCTCCAGTAAGCAGAGGTCTCCCCAAGGAGTGGGCTGGCTGCATAACGCTTCCTCTTCCTCCCAGTGACAGCACTCTGGGGACATCTGTTACTATTCAGGTTTTTGAGGAACATTTTAGACCCAGACTTTACATTGTATTTTTTCTTGGCATTTAAGAATAACATGTACTGTGTTCCCGTTACTACAGCAGGTGCTTGCAAGCATATGATGCATGCGCTAGGGCTCCTCCCCTCACTGACTTAGAACGTGGCTCAGTACATATGCTTATGTGACATTTAGGAGCACAGTATTGGAAGATGATAACTTCCATTTAACATCTCTGTGGTGCTGTTCACACATTACAGTTTCAACATGAGTATATCTGCCTTATAGTAATTTCCTTTCATGTTATTTTGGAAATACTGATTAATAAAGTGATTACCCATTTGTTTCCTAAGTAAGTTGTACCTCTGTATATACTTTATAGGTTTTCTATATATCCTGATTGCTGATGTGTTATTTCTATGTATTTCTTTTCAGTACATATTTCTAATTGATTCATATTATGTATTTTTCTGTCGTTTCTTCTGTTTCTTTTTCTCTTTGAAATTTTCTGGCAATTTTGTTTCTTGTTTTCTAATGTCAAATTAAAAAATTAATTTGAGGGGTTAAATTTTAACAAGATAAACTTATGTAGCAAACGTGGTAGCTGGAGAGGACCACCAGAGGGCGAGGGCCGTGGGCTCCATCTGCTCTCCTTGGTGGACTGACCACACTTTCTTGAAGCCTCCATCCAGTGGAAACTCCTGACTCTTTCCTTTCTGCTGCTTTTCAGTTTTCTCTTAGCTTTCTGTATATCAGAAAACCTGTTGCCATGAATTTCCCCTTTTCTGAATATATAGACAGTTTCTGTCTGTGTCTCCTGCGTGTATGCGTGCATGCTTGTGTGTGTGTGTGTGTGTGTGTGTGTGTGTGTGTGTGTGTGCATGTGTGTGTGCATGCATATGTGTGTGTGTGTGTGCATGTGTGTGTGCATGCATATGTGTGTGTGCATGTGCATGTGTGTGTGTGTGTGCATGTGTATGTATGTGTGTGCATATGTGTGAGTGTGTGTGTCTGTGTGTGCGCATGTATGTATGTGTGTGCATGTGTGTATGCATGCATATGTGTGTGTATGTGTGTGTGCATGTGTGTGTGTGTATATGTGTGAGTGTGTGTGTGTGTGCATGTGTGTGTGTGCGTGTGTGTATGTGTGTGCATGTGTGTGTGTATGTGTGTGCATGTGTGTGTGCATGCATATGTGTGTGTGCATGTGCGTGTGTGTGAGTGTGTGTCTGTGTCTGTGTGTGCGCGCCCACGCGTCCCCCTCTAGCGGTGCTGTTGGTTGTGTGTCTGTTGAGAGGGCTCTTCCTGCCGCTTCGCCGCCGTCCCTGACAGGATACAACTGAGCACAGCGCTGAGCTGAGTCTCAGTGAGAATTTGGCTCAGTTCTGTTTTCTTTAAATTACTAGTTAATTTTTTGTACCATAAATGTATTGATCTATGACAATTTTGAGTTTAAAAATGAGATAATTTGAGAAACATTATGAATAAATCCCTTTAAAAGCTGTCCTTGATTATATTTCTGCTTACTGGGAGAGCTGAGTCATGTATGATACATAGTTTACATTGCTATAAGTGTCACATTAGCTGTGCCCTTCTCACAGTTCTCACTGGAGTGTCTGTCCCCTTCTGAATTCCGTGACAAGTCTGACACAAGGAAAGAAGCGCTTCAGCATTCACAGAAGCGTGCAAGGACATGCAGGGACAGCAGTGCAGCAGAGATAGATACTGTTCAGTTTCACACACCAAGGCATCCCTGCTCAAACTGGAGTTTGGAGTGAGGGGCTGAAGGGCAGTCAAGGCTAACTTAGAACTGCCATGGACACGGCAGAAGTGCACCCGTGGAGCCCACTGCACAGCTCTGGTTTGTCCTGCTGCGATCTAAGTGTGTAACTGCGATCTAAGTGTGTAACTGTGATCTAAGCCTGTGCTTTATCCTTCACTTTCAGACCATGTATTTCAAGGGCATCGAGGCTGGAAAGGTTCCCTATTTCCCTCAAGCAGACACTATCATCTACTCCATCTCTACAGCAATTTGTTTCCATGCAGTAAGTACAGCTCTTGAGAAGACAGCAGAAGGTTCTGCTTCTGCTTCACATGAAGCCGGTGACGGGTGGAAGGAATGGAAGCCCAGCAACACTCTTGTTTCTCACACTGCCTTCTTACCGGTTTGTCTTCTCAGCAGAAGAGCTTGGATGTGTCAAAGCACTGAGCGTGTAATGGGCCAGGCCCTGCTTGAAGAGCAGAGCAATATTTATGTGTAAATAGAACACATGGGTGGGTGACTCATGGCCCTGTATGGCAGGGAACGCACCCTGCAGAAAAGCAGCCTTAGGAATATGCACGGTGTCCTCTGAGACACTGCAGCCCTCCTCAGGAAGGAGAAGGGTGAATGAATGCATCTGAGCTCTCTGTGGTCCCTGTCTCTGTGTCTCCTGTCTCTGTGGTCCCTGTCTCTGTGGTCCCTGTCTCTGTGTCTCCTGTCTCTGTGGTCCCTGTCTCTGTGGTCCCTGTCTCTGTGTCTCCTGTCTCTGTGGTCCCTGTCTCTGTGGTCCCTGTCTCTGTGTCTCCTGTCTCTGTGGTCCCTGTCTCTGTGGTCCCTGTCTCTGTGTCTCCTGTCTCTGTGTCTCCTGTCTCTGTGGTCCCTGTCTCTGTGTCTCCTGTCTCTGTGGTCCCTGTCTCTGTGGTCCCTGTCTCTGTGTCCCTGTCTCTCTGGTCCCTGTCTCTGTGTCTCCTGTCTCTGTGGTCCCTGTCTCTGTGGTCCCTGTCTCTGTGGTCCCTGTCTCTGTGTCTCCTGTCTCTGTGGTCCCTGTCTCTGTGGTCCCTGTCTCTGTGGTCCCTGTCTCTGTGTCTCCTGTCTCTGTGTCTCCTGTCTCTGTGGTCCCTGTCTCTGTGGTCCCTGTCTCTGTGTCTCCTGTCTCTGTGTCTCCTGTCTCTGTGGTCCCTGTCTCTGTGGTCCCTGTCTCTGTGTCTCCTGTCTCTGTGTCTCCTGTCTCTGTGGTCCCTGTCTCTATGGTCCCTGTCTCTGTGTCTCCTGTCTCTGTGGTCCCTGTCTCTGTGGTCCCTGTCTCTGTGTCTCCTGTCTCTGTGGTCCCTGTCTCTGTGGTCCCTGTCTCTATGGTCCCTGTCTCTGTGTCTCCTGTCTCTGTGGTCCCTGTCTCTGTGGTCCCTGTCTCTGTGTCTCCTGTCTCTGTGGTCCCTGTCTCTGTGGTCCCTGTCTCTGTATTAAGGCCATTGCTGAGTTTGGGCACAGGGCACTTTACTTGCTTTTGCCCACAGTGATATTGACAGCATGAAGCTCAGTGAAGTCAGATTATTAGTTCTCCTAATGGGCACTTAGGCTTTCTGATAAAGACGCTCTTCACTGATTATCATCTCAAAAGCAGCATGTCTACTTGAAAGCATATTGACAAAGAAAGATTCTTGACAGTGACTTAAACATAAAAGCATTTTCTTGTCATTAAAGCTTTGAAAATGCAACAAAGATAGAGATAAGAACTACTATATTGTTGGAGACTGCAGTGTTGTGTTTACTAAAATAAATGTCCAATTGAATAATCTTAGGCTGTTATGGAAGTTCAAAACTTGCGACCATCCTACTGGAAGTTCCTTTTAAGGCTCACCAAGGGCAGGTAAGTAGCCAAGCTAATTTCCATGTTTATAAAAAATTAATAACTTCTATAAAGATACTATAAATGTCTTGTCCCATGAGGGAATATTCTTTCTGTGGTAAATTATTATGCAAATCAAACATGACTAAGATAATAAGAAATAAATCAGATGTGAGTGAAAACTTTGATTTAACACTAAATATTTGACCTTTTTTTCTTATAATAGTTTAAACATTTTAAATACTCTAGACTAATATGCTCATCTGCTGACTGCCAGTTTTGTCAGTAATTAGGTAATCAGCATTTAATCTGATCTGTGAATCTTTAAACTCTTCTTTTTAATTTAAAATTTTCAGTTCAAGTTGGGAATATAGCTCAGTGGCAGATTGCCTAGTTTGTGCAAGGCCAGCTCTCCTCCAGGACCCCAGGGCCAGGTCTTCTGCCCACTACAGGTAGTGACAGGCAAGGGTACCCCTTTAATTGAGTTCTTTTGGAGAGTTTGACCTAAAAGAATAGGCTGATAGAGTCAGACTTCAATTCTGGTTACTTTACTAAGGGAAATATATTCACTCACACAATCTTATGTTTATTTTGTTCTTTAATGAAATAATAATCTATATATCATATTCTTTTCTGTGTTGCTATGAGAGAGTACCTGACACTGGGTAATGTATTTATTAAAAAGGTTCATTTGACTCATAACTCTTATAGCTGGAAGGTACAAACAGCCCATCAACAGGCTTCCATGTTGGATTTTGGTTTATCAATTCTAGCCAGTGATTTGGAATCAATTTCAATCTATTTTCTCCAGAAGTAAACTGATTGTGAATAAGAAGGGAGACCTACAGTCCTTTCCCCAACTCTTCCATGAGAGTCCCCAATCTCTATCCAAAGTTTGGTGGGGGGATCCACCCTCAGAGGAGAAGGGGATGAGGGATGGTCTCTGGGAGGGGACCAAGGGGGCAGCATTTAGAATATAAATAAATATGTAAATATATAAACACACACAAACAAACATAAATAAATAAATGAACATTTTTAAAAGGTGAGACTTTAAAAGGTCTATCCTGTGTACCAGTGAAAACTGTTCTTAACATGCTTCATCTCTAGGGTTGAATGACAGTTAATATAAGGTGTATTTTTTAATCACTCTATCTGTGTGTGTGCAGCAGAGGCTCTGGAGTGGCTGTGGAAGTCAGGTCAGACAGCAGCAAGTGCCTTTACCGACTGAGTCTTCTTCTCTCCATGAGGGTGGTGCTTACTCTGCTTTATTAGTTCTCTTCTGTTTGCTCACTAATCCTTACCTGTTTGCATATTTGGATTGTTGTGTTCTCACTCTGAGACACTCAGGTCTCAGGTATGAGAGTACTTACACTTCACACACTTGCCTTGTTGGTCAGTGTTAAATGGTTTTGTTCCTCAGTATTCTGTGATTTAATTAATCAGAAAAATATTGATTAGTCAAGTTTTACATTTGAAACCATCTAATGTATAGAGCTCTAGATGTGTTTGAAATAGTAATTGAGGGCTGTGGTTTGCCCTGCGGATTGATTATCTTTTAAAAGATGATCCTGGACAGTGACCCTTGGCCCTTGGGCTGCCCTTGTAACATTGGAAACTGCCACTGAGTTTCAGGGCTCTTGCTTTGCCAACTCAACCTGATTTTGCATTTCCTGAAAGCTAAGTCAGAGGAATTGATTGGTTTCTTTCATGAATGTCTTTACCAGTTTCTGGACTGTGTTCTCTTCCACAGGTTTGCACTCATGAACCGAAAAGCCCTGGACGTGTTTGGTACTGGTGCATCTAGAGAATTTCACAACTTCATCCCCAGACTAGACCCACGATACACAGTTGTCACACCGGAGCTGCCCATAGACTTTTCCTGAAGATGACTGTAACTTATTGACTGTCTCCATTTCCTCTTGAAGAGTTAATTATGTTCAACACAGAAGGGGCCCAAGCTAAACCTCAGTGTCATGTCAACGAGAGATGCTTTTTTTTCTTTTCATACCAATCAGAAATACAGAAGCTTTTTAGAAAGGCATTGCTTAATAATTAAGCTTCCTCTGTAGCCAGAATCTCATTCTGGATCACGTAGTTTTGACATTATTATATATTGTTGATTAAATTATGTCCACAAAGAATATTGAATAATCTATGTAGAAATATAATAAGAACAGTATACTTAAAAATTACTTTAAAAGATGTCTTTAGTTCATTCCAATAGAATTCTTGGTCAAAACTAAGACTATTTCTTCACTTTAGGATTAGCAAAGGATCACGGGTCTGTGGATTCAGTCCGTGGTTTTTATGCTTTTGAATGGATTTCTGTAGCTATGGGGTATTGGAGATTGGGAGAAACCTCCATGGGCAATGCTGCTTTACTGTGGAGCAATGTGGAGAAAGTGGCCATTCTTATTTCAGGGATACACACATGGGTTCCGTACCATTTGGGCCAATGTCATGGTGGTGCCCATACTCTTTTTTGTTCAGCTGACAGTCCTATCTCTCTTCCCGACCAGATGGGCTGTTTGGTAGCCTAGTGACCTAACATGATAGTAGTAGCAGCTAGGAACAAAAGGAAACCGACATGTGCTGCAATAAAGAATATGTCTCCGTGTTCACAGGAGTGTTACCCTTGAATGATGTCAAGCAGATAATTTAAAAGCCAACCTCTACACCTCAGGCATATCGTGTTTATTTTCACCACAGTGACCACGCTCTTTGTGGCTCCATTTGAATGCCATTGGTGGTTTGGAAAGGGTTAAGATCCTATGGAACAAAAGAACAAAACAGCTTTGGGTCAGTTTGACAGTTGGCGCCCTCTCTAATGCCTCACCTAAATGGGATGTTTTATAACTAAAAATGTGAAAATGCAGTGATTGTTGGGAACTTGTCTCTCACTTACTGGATTCCTGTTCCCCTGCTTCCTGTTCATTGACCAGTTCACTCTGGAGTTAAGGGACAACAGGTAGTTGGTGCTGATCATGGAAGCAGTCCTGGACAGCTGACTGAAAATGATCACTTGGGTTTTCTGGGGAAAGTTGTACTTTTCTAAGTTAATATAGAAGTCTAAAGTGGTTGTGATGTCTATAGTTAATGTAATATATAGGAATTATCTTTAAATATATAATTTTGTTGCTAAAACGGTTTCAGGCCATTGTAAGTTACGCAGTAGAACTTGTGTTATGACAGGAATTATAACCCAGACATTAAAAATACTTAATCTCCCACATTCAACCGCATCAGCACTTGTAATTCTATGTAATCCTATCCGTGGTTGTTACGGTGAATTGAATCCCCACAAAGAGACAGTTTCTAGTGCCATCATGTAACAGAACCACTTCAGTTTGGTCAGAATTCTGCATTGTGATTAGCTTTCTAGAGTGGATTTACCTACTTGGTAATACTGTTGAAGGGTCATTTTGGTTTTGAACTTCAACACTGATTAATTAATGCAGTTTTAGGTTTTTATTCACTGGAATTGAACTGATGATTAGTACTGTGTTTACCTTTTAAACTGAAGTATTAAAGCACTGAGAATGCCTGGCACCTGTACCTCATTTTCTCCTCAGATTTTAGGTCTGTTGCATTTTTCTTGTCAGCTTAAAAATCTGTTTTAAGCCATAAGTCATTCTTTTCATTGACATTAAAAGACTGTGATACTGATTAATCCTATTGAAATGTGCTAAAAAGTGTTTAGTAAAATATTGCTGGTTAAAAAGGTGCATTTCCATGAGAGATATATTTTTAACAAATTACACTCATGTTTTTATTTTATGTAAAATGTAATAAGAAACAACTACCACAAAGCAGAATTCAGCAGTGCATGTACAGCTCGGAAGGATAGCTCACTGACTTGCAGTGACAGATGATACAGTTGGAAATCGTGAGGACAGTGCACTTGTTCAAGCAAGCAAGAAGAAAACTTGGAGTTTCTAAAGACAGTGCCTTTCTACCTCTAACTAACCAGGTATTGACTGACGGCTCCCTGCCATCATAAATAAAGGCAAATAGATCTCTCTACTCCAAAACAGGTTTTTATTTCCATTTTGCTTTTTCAGTTCATTTATATTCTGAAGAAATTATGTCCTCAGTTAGCTTCTACGAGAATGGAATATCATGGGTGATACTCCTTTGGTTTTCCCAGTATCTTCATGCAGAGTGAAAAGCAGTCAAGTAATGATCATTTTATCTGTTAGTAAAACTCTAGAACGGGCCCCAAGTAAAGGTTGGTGAGTTTGAGATTGAGAGGTTATCTTTGGTCTCTCTGATTCTTAGCACCTTTTTTTATCAGATAGTTCATTGCGATACTCACTTCTCAACACTCCCTGATCTCATCATCTTTTTTCCCAAAAGCTGTGTTTGGCTCATTGCTTTTAAAGGTAACCTCTAAACTACAAGTGACTTGTGAGACCAGAGGTACACAGTATCTTAGCCTCGATACAGCGCATGTACTAAGAGTTCAGCAGGACAGAGAAGGCATCACATGTACACCTGCAATGGATGTGAATGCTGATGGAAAGAAAGCCTGTTACTTCCAGCTGAAGGAAAGAATTCATCCCAGGCTTGAAGTTGTCCTCTGGCCCTTTGTCATGCTCTCTCTGTGTCTGCTTCAATACTTCCTGCTTCTCTCTACTTCTCGCTTGCCTCTTTCTGTGTCCCTCTTTCCTCCTTTCTCTTCCCCTCACCTTTCTTCTTCCTCCAGCCCCTTCCTGTCATTTTTCCTTCCTCTTAGCCTTACTGTCTGTGTGTGTGTGTGTGTGTGTGTGTGATGCCGAGGACTGAAGCCTGGCTTTTTGTGTGCTTAGGCAAGTGCTGTTCCATGGAGCTTTAGAATTATTATCCCTGATGTCTGCCTGCCTTTGCCCCTTCTCTGCTCGCTGATGTTGGTCTTTGCTTCTTGGGTTCAAAGACTGCAGTGAGGTCTTTGGTGTTCAACTGGTTCAGTGAAGGAATAGACATTTCTGAACACAGTTATTACTTTTAAAATAAATCTTCACCTCCTAGGTAGGATGCTATGAAAGGCAACTGCATAAATACAGCAAGAGCTGTCTCTCTGTACACAGGCCTTTATGTCCAGAACAGTCTCTTCTCGACAATCTCCTGACATTGCTTGACTGTGGAATGTGCTGTAGCTACACAAAGGAGTCAAGAATATTGTCTTGCTTTTTTTTTGCTTTCTTGATCTTTCCTCATAAGGCTGTACTGTGTGCCTCAAGTGAGATAATGTACTGGACTTTATTTTTTGTTTCTAAGGACCTTAAATCCCCAGTAAGAGAGACACACACCCGAAGAAGTGTTGGGCCAAGTGCAAGAAATAACAGCCTTGTGCTCTGGTAGACTGTGGGAGATGGGCTTCCAAGTCTTGGCGAGCAGGCTATGGGCACTCAGCCTGTGCTTCTTAGAGTCACTTTTCACTCTGACCCGAAGAGTCTCAAGCTCTGAGTGAAACTATTATCTCAAGTCATCCTGCGAATTCACTAATATGAACCACTTAATTTCTGAGGCCTGTTTCCCTAGTGTCTGGAAAACTCTTCTCAATCATTGGGCACCTTTGAGCGTTCATTTCAGATAATTTGGTAACTGCAGTAAAGGGTTGGGACAAAATTAAAGCATCACATGGTTGCTCATTATGGGGAGGGTAGGGGAGAGCAGAAGCCCAGGCCTCAAACCTCACTCTCCTCTCCCTTCCCAAGAATACACTTGGCTCCTCATCTCCAGATTAGGTTCTTGAAGGAAAAGACAAAAGAGGCACTATTTTTTCCCAATAATGTCACATTGAAGGTGGGTGAATTAAGCAGTAGTCTTAATGTATATGCATCTATGTGACTTACTGGAAATTTTAGGGCTTTAAGAACAAAAGATAAAGCTCAGTATGTTATCTCACTTGGTCTTGTTGGGGCCTGAAACTGTTAATGAATTTATAGGGAAATAGGGCAGCCATGGTGGGTACCAGAAATCCCAGCACTCCAGAGATGGGGGCAAGATAGTGAGGAGTTTAGGGGCAGCCCAGACTGTCTTAATTTAGAAAGAGGAGGAAAGCAGGTATTTTTCTCTTCCTGTCACCCAGAGGTAAGTTAAATTCAGAGTGAAAATGTTTCAATGTGTTTCTGTAACATCTGAGCCAGATACTATGTATCTACTACCAGAATAGGTCTGGTAACAAGATAGTCTGATGGGGGGAGAAGTTTTTATAGAATCTTTAAAGTAGGAGCCATGTCTGCAAGCAGTCATTACAAATATGTACCTTATTTGAGGTCAGTAATCAAATGGGTTGACTAGCAAGGTACCTTGCACCTTCAGTTTTGTGTGTGCGTGTGTGTGTGTGTGTGTGTGTGTGTGTGTGTGTGTGTTGAAGTAACCCTGAGACACTTAAGGAAAACTATTTCCTCATGAATATGAAAGCTAGTAAATGCATTTAGGGCATTTTTATATGAGTAGTTTTAAATATCCTTTATTTAAAATTTAATTTGTGATTATGGATAAAAATCTGATATGAATTTTTTAAAAAGCTCAGGCAGAAATGCAGTTGAATGAAAATCTGCATGGGCAGACTTTCAAGACAGTCATTGTTACCTGCTGGTACAACCTCAAGAGAGCCAGGTAGATGAGCTTAGGAAATGGAAGGCGTAAGGAAGTCAGCAGCCATCTCTCAGCAAAGGGCTGCAGTGACTCCGCCCTCCTCCTGGAGCACTGGTCCATGGCAGGGACGGCGCTCTTCTCAGACTCTCTCATCTTGTCCATTATTTTTCCAATGATTCTCTTTTCTTTCCAGTGACCATGCAGCTCAGTGTAGGCTAATGATGTCATAGGTATATCAGATGCCCTCTGCTCTCCACCCATGCCGTTGTATGAGTCTCTCCTGGAACCTGGAGCTCAAATCTCAGTAACCCTGCTGTTTCCACCTCTGCTCCCAGCAAAGATGGTTGCAGAACACCAGCCATGGGTGCAGGGACCCGCCTCTAATTTTTATGATTGTGTAGCAAGTGCTCTTAACCATCCAGTCATCTTTGCAGCATTTGCTCTTCACAGCCTCATCTCTTCTGGCTGAGATGCCCCATGAATGCTATGTTAAAGTCTAAGTGCTTTGATATTCCATTCATGTAGCTCTTTGCATCGCAGTGGCTTTCCATACAAAAAGTTCTGACATATCTGACTTTCGGAATGTGTCTGTATATTCCAGCCGTACTGGAAAGCAAAGAAACTCCCATTGGACCAGCACCGCCTGACTAGCTATGTTCCTGCATCTCCCAGGCTACTTCCTATTCCATTTGGATTGGGTTCTTTGCAAACAAGACAGTATCACTGAGTTATTTTTTAGTTTTGTACAAGCGTTTTGTTTCAGGCCCACCCCAATATGTTTGGTAATTGGTCTACCTTTGTACAGAGTGGACTTCTGCTTTTCATGGATGCTAATCCACGCTCTGCAGCTTCATTTCCATTGGAGAGGCTTCAGCTGCCGCAGGCAGAGCGCATTCAGTTTGGACCAGTTCAGCTCACAGGCTACCTGTGCCATCGTTAGGAAAGAAGCCCTTGGCAGCCGTTGGCCACAGTCTTCCTGCAGCTGTTTGTCCCTTCCAGTCATTCTGGTGCTGTCCTTCTCTGTAAGTTGTGGCATCTATAGTTAATTTATCCTCTTGTCTGTGCCCAGGTGAGTCCCTGTGTGGGAGTGGGTAAGAATGAGAAGCAGTGTTCTCAGCTGCTGCCTGAAAATTGTGGAGTCTGCAGACAAAAAAAAAAAAAAAAAAAAAAAAAAAAAAAAAAAAAAGAACTACCCTCTAGTCATCCTTACAGATGGCTTTGAAAATATGCCGGAAGTTGGCCTCTACTACTATCCCAGCAGTAGTTGGCGCCATTTTAGCTTTGAGTTTGAACAAATAATCTGTCATCTGTTTCTGTTGTTTGTTTTTTCCTGGTTGCATTGCAATTCTGGACTGTCACCACCTTAAAAGCTGCCAAATCTAACCTAGACATATATTTGGAAGGACAGGAGGCTCTCCCACTCAATTTCATGAAATAAAACTCACAGGAAGTTTCCCCAGAATTCCCTCGTGTTTGGCTCCTTAGCACAGAATTGTTTAGACTCATAGGTGATGATGGCTCCAGTCACTTGAGCAGATAGGCTGGGCTCCAGCAGATCTCCAGACAGCCCAGCTGGAGGGGAGGAAGGACAGGAGATACAGGTCTCCAGACAGCCCAGATGGAGGGAGGAAGGACAGGAGATACAGGTCTCC
The DNA here is from genome assembly GCF_963924665.1 of Micromys minutus. Lineage (NCBI taxonomy): Eukaryota > Metazoa > Chordata > Mammalia > Rodentia > Muridae > Micromys > Micromys minutus. Next base: position 104,574,022 of record NC_137971.1, read on the forward strand.
AGACAGCCCAGCTGGAGGGAGGAGGGACAGGAGATACAGGTCTCCAGACAGCCCAGCTGGAGGGAGGAGGGACAGGAGATACAGGTCTCCAGACAGCCCAGCTGGAGGGAGGAGGGACAGGAGATACAGGTCTCCAGACAGCCCAGCTGGAGGAAGGAGGGACAGGAGATACAGGTCTCCAGACAGCCCAGCTGGAGGGAGGAGGGACAGGAGATACAGGTCTCCAGACAGCCCAGCTGGAGGGAGGAAGGACAGGAGATACAGGTCTCCAGACAGCCCAGCTGGAGGGGAGGAGGGACAGGAGATACAGGTCTCCAGACAGCCCAGCTGGAGGGAGGAGGGACAGGAGATACAGGTCTCCAGACAGCCCAGCTGGAGGGGAGGAGGGACAGGAGATACAGGTGTCCAGACAGCCCAGCTGGAGGGAGGAGGGACAGGAGATACAGGTCTCCAGACAGCCCAGCTGGAGGGAGGAGGGACAGGAGATACAGGTCTCCAGACAGCCCAGCTGGAGGGGAGGAAGGACAGGAGATACAGGTCTCCAGACAGCCCAGCTGGAGGGGAAGGACAGGAGATACAGGTCTCCAGACAGCCCAGCTGGAGGGAGGAGGGACAGGAGATACAGGTCTCCAGACAGCCCAGCTGGAGGGGAGGAAGGACACGAGATGGCCAGTTCAGCTTTGAGTCGCCGATTGCCACTAGTCTACGCTAGGGCCACCCTTAGAGATTCTTGGGAGTTTTTATTGTCCTAGGTTTCTAGCTTGTCCCTGCAATATCCCCCAGTTCCAGTTGTCTCTCCTAGTATTTACCCACAATCCACCCTCCATCTGATCTCTCCTGTTCCGTTTCCAACCTCCCTCCCTGCCCCATTTACCGTGAAGGTCTGTTTTCTCTTTCCAGGGAGATTCATGTGTCCCCTTAGGCTCTGCCTGTTACTTAGCTTTTCTGGGTCTGGGGATGTAGGATGGCTGTCCTTTACGGCTGACATCCACTTAAAGTGAGTAATACTTTCTGTTGGTCTCTCTGGGTCTCGGGGTGATGGGTTTTTTTTTTTTTTTTTTTTTTTTTTTTTTTTTTAGTTTCATCAAATTGCCAGAAGTTTTCATAATTTTTTTAAACAGCTGAGTAATACCACATTGTGTAAAGTTACCACATTTTCTTTATTCCTCAGTTGAGGAACATCTCGGTTGTTATGAATGAAGCTGCTATGAAATAGTTGAACAAGTGTCCTTGTGATCTGATAGAGCAGCCTTTGTTATATATTCCCAAGAGGGGTATAGCTGGAAGATCAATTCCCAATTTTCTGAGAAACTACTATATTGATTTCCAAAATGGCTTATACAAGTTTGCACTCCCACCAGCAGTGGAAGAGTATTTCCTTGCGCTGTATTTGCTTTCATGAGCTGTCACTTCTGCTTTTGGTCCTAGCCATCCTGACAGGTATAAGATAAAATCTCAAGAGTCTTCCCAGTACAGGAATTGGGATACCAGCCCAGCCACAAAACCTCTGACTTATAGTTTGTTGTGCTTAACAGATATGCAGGGATAAAGGTGATGCAGAAATTGAGGGCATGGCCAACCAGTGAGTGGACCAGTTTGAGAAACATGCTGCAAGAGGGAACCCACCTCTGACACTGCCCAGAGGACTAGGAACTAGAGCCTGGACAGCCCAGAGACCCAGGATAGAACCAAACACAAATGGGGGGGGGGGGGGAGAAGTGAATGAAATGATTCCTAATGCTGTTCTGCTATACTCAGAGATTATAGCCTAGCCCCATTGTCATCAGAGGCTTCATTCAGCAACTGATGAAAACAGGTGCTGGGGTTTCTGTCATGGACTTTGCAACCCCCAGAATCATCTTCCAATACATTTTTTTCTTCATAAATTTCTGTTCTTTAGCCTAATCTATTATTTCAGCACATGAGTACAAAATGAACTGAAAAACAGACTAACATCTCAGGGATGAACAATAATATTAAAGGCAATGAATTTTTAGTACAACTTAAAACTCCTGGTCCAGCTGTGTACACAGGTGAGGTCCACTAACAGCAATAAATAGACCAGGTTTGAAGCACAGTTTTCCAGGAAATGGAGACTTTTCCTGTTTTGTTCTATAAGACCAGCATTCTTTCAATATCAAACTGAACTTAAGAACAAAAATAACAGTACCTTATGACCAACTGGGGTATCCCAAAGGTTCAAGATTAAAAATCAGTCATTTGGAAAATCAAAGTAATTCAACTTGTGTGTGTGTGTGTGTATGTGTGTGTGTGTGTGTGTGTGTGGTGTGTGTGTGTGTGTGTGTGTGTGAGAGAGAGAGAGAGAGAGAGAGAGAGAGGAGAGAGAAACAAGGTGAATTAGCTTCTGATTCATATATGAATCAGATACATACCTATACATGTGTACATGCACAGCAAAGTAAATACACACATTTGCATATATGTATGTGCCAATTTTAAAATCTATATGACAATGAAACTCTTAAATAACCAAATTTACTCTGATAAAAATAAAGCTGAGATAGGTGGGCACATGGACTTCAAAGCTCATAAGGCTTTAGAAAATGTGTGTCACTCCCATGCTTGCGTGAAGACAGACAAACATGAATGAGACAACGTGAGTTCAGTGTCCTGTTGCTGAATCATTATAGCGAGCTGCTTCATCAAAGGAAAAGCCAATCTTCTCATGTATGTGCTAGTGATATACCAAGAAAATGGTCTTGAGTCTCACTGCGGACTACTAGAAAATTAATGTTTAAAAGTACATCTAATTCAAAAGGTATTCTAAACCAAAATGTAAGGCCTAAGATAAACTGACAGAACAATAACAAAATCTTTGTAAATGTAAGTTAGCCAAATAGTTCTTCAATGAGACTATAAGATGAAGTTTTGAGTCACAGCAGTGCTCAGCCTGTCTAATGCTGAGACCCTCAATGCCCAACTAGGAAATTATTTTCATTGCTACTACATAAAGGTAATTTTGCTACTTTTATAAGTCATAGTGTATATATTAGTTATGCAGGATGGTCTTAGGTGACAAATCCCATCCGAGATTGAGAGGCGCAGAATTAAGAGCATGGCTAGCTAGTGTGTGAACTGGATATTTGAATTTCATGACTAGTTACGTGGATCCTGGGAGAACCTGACATTTACAGGGGGAGAATATACTGGTATAACTACACTCAACAGGTCATTTTGGAGTGAAATGCCCTGTCCAGACACCCACCTTAATTGTATAAATTAATGGGTATTGGACCCATAACACAGGCACTCATGAAGTTCTAATTCACATCCAGGGGCTTCTGGAATGTCATATTTTCAGTGAGCTTGCTTCATTTTAGCATTTCAGGTCCCTTTAATCTGTTTAATATACTTTCTATACACTCAACATTCTTCATTACAATAACTAATTGGCTTATGACTTCAGGTATTTATTTTTTTTAAATCACAAAGATCCTCTTTCTATTTACTGTCAATTCCCTGGCACCTGAGAAATTCTTGAACATAATAGGAGTTTGATAAGTAGTTACTATAATCTTCAACCGTGTAAGTTATTACCTCTATCTGGTGGTTCCTTGGAAAAAATGGAAATAGTTCTACCTGAAGACCCAGCTATACCACTATTGGGCATACACCCAAAAGATGCTCCAATACATAACAATGACACATGCTCCACTCTGTTCCTAGTGGCCTTACTTAGAATAGCCAGAAGCTGGAAGCAACCCAGATAGATATCCTCAATAGAAGAATGGATACAGAAAACAGTACATTTACACAATGGAATACTACTCAGCCATTTAAAACAATGGCTTCATGAAATTTGAAGGCAAATGGATGGAACTAGAAAATATTCTTTGTGAGGTAACCCAAACACAAAAGAACATGCATGGTACGTACTCACTGGTAAGTGGATATTAGCCCAAAAGCTCAGAATACCTATGATACAACCCACAAACCATATGAACTTAAGAAGGAAGACCAAAGTATGGATGCTTCAATCCTATATAGAAGGAGGAACAAAATAATCACAGAAGGTAGAGGGATGGAGGGACTTAGGAGAGAGAGAGTAGGGGAAGGAAAAGGGGGGGAGGGCAAGATGAGATATTGGAAGGGACAGGAGAGATGGTCAGGAAATTGAATAGAAATATGTGTCAGTAGGAGATGGGGAATTGGGGGTAGCCACTAGAAAGTCACATGCCAGGGAAGCAAGAGGCCCTCAGGACTCAACTGGGATGTTTTTGGCCAAAATACAAAACAAGGGGGGTAATAGAACCTGTAGAGACCACCTCCAATAGATAGGCACAGCCCCCAGTTGAGGGATAGCACCCATCTCAAATTTTTTAATTCAAAAGTGTTTCTGTCCAAAGGAAAGACAGGGACAAAAATTGGAACAGAGATTGAAGGCCATCCAGAGACCACCACACTTAGGGATCTATCCCATCTGCAGACACCAAACCCCAGCACTATTGCTGATGTCAAGGAGCACTTACTGAGGAGCCTGGTACAGCTGTTCCCTGAGAAGTTCTACCAGCACCTAACTAATACAGATGCTGACAATAACTGCCAACCATCAGATGGATCCTGGGAACCCCAATGGAAGAGCTCAGAGAAGGACTGAAGAAACTGAAGGAAATTACAACCCGATAGGAAGAACAATATCAAATAGCCAGACCAACAAGAACTCCCAGAGACTATACAACCAGCCAAAGCATATACATGTAGGGATCCATGGCTCCAAATACATATGTAGCAGAGGACTGCCTTATCTGACTTCAATGGGAGGGAGGCCCTGTGGATGCTTGATGCCTCATCTTAGGCGATGCTAGATTGGTTAGGTGGGAATGGGTGAGTGAGTGAAGGAGCACCCTCAGAAGCAAAGGGGAGGGAGGAGAAGGAAGATAGGATGGGTGGCTCATACAGGGGTAGCTGAGAAGGGGGTATCATTTGAAACATAATTAAAAAACAGTTTACTAAAAGGATGAAGGGATCAGCTTGAAAGTAAAATTATCACCTTGCTAGTGTAACTGGATATCTGCATATAGAAGAATGTAAATAGATCAATACCTATATCACTCTGCATAAAGCTCATGTCCAGGTGGATCAAAGACCTCACCATAAAACCAGATACACTAAATTTTATAGAAGAGAAAGTGGAGAGTAACCTTGAAGGCATTGGTACAGGAGACAATTTGTGTTTTCTGAACAAAAAACCAACCACTCAGATACTAAGATCAACAATAAATGGAGCCCCATGAACCTGAAAAACTTCTCAGGGCAAAAGACACTATGAGTACGACAAAATGACAGTCTACAGAGTCGAAAAAGATCATCACCAACCTTACATCTGACAGAGTATTGCTATCCAAAATATACAAAGAACTTAAGTTCGACATCAATGAATGAAATAAAATGGGGTGCAGAGATAAACAATTAACAGAGGACTCTAATTGTTGGGAAGCACTGAAGTGTTCAGCATCCTTAGTCATCAGGGAAATGCAAATCAAAATGATTCAGATTTCACCTTATATCCACAAGAATGGCTAAGATCAAAAACTCAGATGACCACTCATGCTGACATGAATGTGGAGCAAGGACATTACTTCTCCATTGTTGGCTTGTTAAAAAAAAAAAAAAAGAAAAAAAGAAAAAGGAAATAGTGCTACCTCAAGACCCAGCTAAACCAGTCCTAGGAGTACATACAAAAGATGCTCAATCATGCCACAAAGACACTTGCTCAACTATGTTAATAGAAGCTTCATTTGTAATGGGCAGAAACTGAATACAACACAAATGTCTCTGAAGTGAAAGCTCATGATGGCAAAAATGTGGAGCAAGGAAAACACTCCTCCATTGTTGGTAGGAGTGCAAACTTGCACAGTCACTTTGGAAATAAACGTGACATTTTCTCAGAAAACTCAAATCTTCCTCAAGACATAGCTGTGCCACTTGGCATGTACCCAAAGGATGGCCCATCATATCACAAGGACATTTACTCACTACACTCACAGCAGCTTTATCTGTAATAGCCAGAAACTGGAAGCACCTAGACATCCCAGATCAGAAGAGTGGATAAAGAAAATGTGGTGCATTTGCACATTAAAAAAGTGACATTATGAAACTTGCAGGCAAAAGGATAGAGCCAGAGGAGATCATTCTGAGTGAGGTAACCCAGACCCAGAAAGACAAACATGGTATGGTACTCATTTACAAATGGATATTAACTATAAAGTATAGAACAATCATGCTACAATCCACAGACCCAAAGCAGATAAGTGACAAGGAGGACCCAAGGGAGGATGCTTGAATCTCCCCGAGAAAGAGAAGTAAAATAGACATCAGGGGTGGATGGAGGAAGAGAACTGAGTGGGAGAAGTAGTATGCATAGGGAACAGATGGGATCAAGTGAGGGGTGGATGGAGAAAGAACTGGAATTGTTGGGGAAGCGAGAGGGTCAATCTCTGTGACAATGTAAACTCCCAGTGATCTATAAAGGTGACCCTAGGGAAGACTACAAGCAATAGGGGCTATGGAACCTGAAATGGCCACCTCTTGTAACCAGGCAAGACTTCCAGTGATAGGATGGAGACATCATCACAGTCATAAAACCTCCAACCTACAAGATGTGCAGGGATACAGAGGGAGTGGAAATTGAGGGAATGGCCAACCAATGATTGGCCCGTGCCATGAGAGAGAGCCCACCCCTGACACACACTATTATTGATATTCCTCTATACTTGGGGACAAGAGCCCAGTATAACTGTTATCTGAGAGGCTTTTCCCAGAAGCTGATGAAAACATGCAGAGACCCGCAGCCAAACACGAGCTCTATGGAAGAGCGCTATCTAATATCAAATGACCACCTTTTTAAAAGAATATTTGATTTTGTATTTGCATGCACTCCTGGGATCACAAGCATGCACAGCATACATGTACTACATCATAATCACAGAGGTCAGAGAAGAACCTTCAAAAGCCCCATCTCTCCTCCTATGGCTTCAGGAATCACCATCAGGTCCGCAGGCTTGTTGGTACAAGCACTTTCACACGCTGAACCTCCCTTGTGGCCCTTGAATGCTTTCATGTTGACTGAGTGATCATTTCTATGTGGCAAGAAAAATAAAAATAATGGGAAGTTAGGATTGCCAAAGGTAAGGAATTAAATTTATCTCCCATCACGTATAAATCCCCAGGGTCGTTTATTCTGTCACATCGGCAGAACACCCAACACAGGCTTCCCAGGACCACTTAAATTCTGCCTGCAGAAGGGAGGCTTCCAGAACTTTACTCAAAGGAATGGTGGTGTGCAATGACAGTTTTGCATGATCGTGTATTTTTGACTAGAAGTTCCAACATTGACCTTCTGAGGCCTCAGCTGGAAAGAAGAAGGGGACAAAATTGTGAGAGATGGATAATTCTTCTCTCATGTGGTTTCTTCACTCATCTGTAGCATAGGCTAGGATGCTTGGAAGGCCCTCAGTTCTACTGAACAGTCAAAAGAATTCCACCATTTGGCCTTTTTTTGCAGTGTAGATTTCTTCTTTGACCACTTGGTTAAGAGAGTCTCAAAAGCATTCCCTTGGAAAGCCACTTCTGCCATATGTGGTTTCTCTAAGCACTCACAAACTTATCCCAATAAGTTCTACTTATTGACAGTAATGTCAAAGAAATTCAGTCTGCACTATAAAGTCCAAGTATAAACTTGCCACTGCATTGACTGTATTATAGTAATAATACCTAGAGAGAGATGAGACCTGGGCATGTGAGTGGGAACAAGGTCACACTGCCACCCACGCATGAGCATGGGTGCTGGCAAGGTGGGCATCAAGGAGACGTTCTGCAACTACTGCAACTGGAATGAGATATTTGGATTTCTTGGCATGAAACTGGGCATGTATGATACATCTCTAGCTCTCTTCATACCTTCTGTTTTGAGTCAGCCTTTTTATGTTGCCCAGGCCTACCCTGAATCCACTTGGTAGCTAGGGCAGCCCAGAAACATCTGCTCCACGTTCCACCCTCCAGAGAAGCTCAGATTATAGGCCTAGAGTGCTAGGTAAGTTTGTGCTGTTAAGTTCAGGAGTTAGCTAAATTAAGAGATAGGAAGGGCCTAGAATAGCGAAATCCATCCTCAACAACAAGAATACATCTGTGGGAATCACTATCCCCGACCTCAAGCTATATTACAAGGCAATTGTACTGAAAACTGCATGGTACAGAAATAGGCACGTGGATCAATGGAATAGAAATAGAAGATCCAGAAATGAGCCCTCACGTATATGGTCACCTGATTTTTGACAAAGCTGTAAACATTCAGTGGAAAAAGGATAGCCTATTCAACAAATGGTGTTGGTCCAACTGGCACTCAGCATGCAGAAGAATGAAAACAGACCCTTTCTTATCTCCTTGTACAAAGATCAAGTGCAAGTGGATCAAAGATCTCCACATTAAACCAGGTACACTGAAACTATTAGATAAGAAAGTAGGGAAAACCTTAGAACACATAGGCACAGGAGAAAATTTCCTAAACAGAACACCAATAGCTCGAGCTCTAAGGTCAAAGATTAACAAATGGGACTTAATGAGATTGCAAAGTTTCTGTAAGGCTAAAGACACTATCATGAAAACAAAACGGCAGCCAACGGAGTGGGAAAAGATCTTTACCAACTCCACATCAGATAGAGGCCTAATAGCCAAGGTATACAAAGAACTCAAAAAGCAAGATACCAGAGAATCAAACAACCCTATTAAAAAATGGGGTACAGACTTAAACAAAAATTTCTCAATTGAGGAATATCGAATGGCTGAGAAACATCTAAGGAAGTGCTCAACATCCTTAGCCATCAGGGAAATGCAAATCAAAACAACCCTGAGATTCCACCTCACACCAGTCAAATTGGCCAAGATCCAAAACTCAGATGACAGTAAATACTGGCGAGGATGTGGAGAAAGAGGAACACTTTACCACTGCTGGTGGGGTTGTAAACTGATACAACCACTCTGGAAATCAGTCTGGTGGTTCCTCAGAAAAATAGACATAGTACTACCAGAAGACTCAGCTATTCCACTTCTGGGCATTTACCCCAGAGATACTCCAACATACAACAAAGATACATGCACCACAATGTTCATTGCAGCTCTATTTATAATAGCCAGAAGCTGGAAAGAACCCAGATGTCCTTCAGAAGATGAATGGATACAAAAATTGTGGTACATTTACACAATGGAGTACTACTCAGCTATCAGAAACAATGACTTTATGAAATTCTTAAGAAAATGGATGCATCTAGAGAATATCATCCTGAGTGAGATAACCCAGTCACAAAAGAACAGATATAACCTGCAGTCACTGATAGTGGGATACTAACCCCAGAAAGCCCTGAACACCCCCAAAACAACCCACAGACTGTGTGAAGATCAAAAAAATATATATTTTAATTAAAATAGAACTGTATCACATCCCCCTTTTTTTCCTAAAGCCCCTCCCAGTTTCTCTCCTATCTCCTCAAATTAATAACCTCTTTTTCTATATTATGGCTACATACATACATATGTGTATGTATAGGTACCCACAAATACTTAATTACAACCTTATAAAATGTGTTTGTATACTTTTATGCAAAAATGCTTAAAAATCCGTACATTTATCTTTGTTTTTTAAAATAAAGTTAAAAAAAAAGGAAAAAAAAGAGATAGGAAGGGTTTCTGATGAAGGGAATTTTAGGGCCACCACAGTGAAAAATTACAGGTTTGTCTTCTAGGGCTCACTTGCTATAGTGTCTTATGATCTGGTTATTAATATTTTTACAAAAACTATTCTGAATTTTCAAGGAGTGAGAGAAAGAGTTGCTATAATGTTAATTTGTAGATGATGAATTTGTGTTTCAAATTTTCCTGCCATGTTTACTGACTACACCCAAAAGCATGTGTTTCCTTTCCTCTCAAGTTTGTCATTTACCCTTCATTCCAGCCAAGTGTGGCTTCCCTGCCCTCCCCATCACTTATGCAGGAGTGACAACCTGTCTTTATTTACCATGAACTGCCAATATCCTGTCAACTCAACTTCCGAGATACCTTGTCTCCTGTCTAACCTTGTTACACGCCAGCGTGAATATTCCTCTAAGAAGGGGTTGAGTATGAACAGATCTGGGTACTTAACAGGTCCATAACACTATCCCATCTATTATCTTGTCTGTGGAATACATCTGCCCTAACCAACCTTCCTGTGTGCTTGCCTTTAATAGACTTGGAAAACAAAAGCAGAATAGAACAACTTATCTACAGCTTTAATTATTTCATTTTAGCCCTAAGATGTCCAAACTGGAAAGTTTGTTTACATCACAATTTATCCTTCATGCTCCATTTTTCCTATAAACCAGACATCTCCTACCCACACGCACCAGACACACAAATGTCCATCCTCACAGTTTCCTGGACCTGCTGTGGCTTCCTTATTCTATCCATGAATGGAATGTTCTCTTTTTTTCTCATTTTCTGAAGCCTCCTTTACCCTTTACATCTTTGATGCACATTAGAAGAAGCTCCTGGGGTTCACAGGGTTCACCTCTTGTGCTCACTCTTGGCTTTTTTGCGACCTGTGTCTTATATTTTGGCCAATAATAGTACCTTAGCATAAGTCTGTTGAAGGAAGGAACTGTTACTTAGTGATAAATCCCAGTGGCTCATTCAGTGCACTGCACAAAGCAAATATCCACATGTGATGGACAGCTGGATTGTTTCTGATGGTGAGGATGAATAGATTGCATTTAATATGGCTGCAATGACAAAGACCAACATCAATGAAGCTGAGAGAAAGGAGAGTGCAGTGCTTCTGGGAAAAGATGTGCTGTGGACATTGTGTGAGCATCATCAGAGTCACCGCAAAGCCACTGTGATTCCGCACTACACAAATGCTTCCTGAATTCTCTGGCAGTGATAATGTTGGTTACTCCAGATCTGGCCACCAGGTGACACCCGTGCTCTACAAGTGCTGCCAAGATTGAATTGCCAAGCTGCTGCCTAGCAGGCTGTAAGGTTAACCTGCCCTTCCTGATAAAGGGTCAGTGAAGAAGCTGAGGAGGAGGGCGACTCTATAGGAGACCAACAGTCTCAACTAACCTGGACCCCCAGGGTCTCTGAGACACTAAGCCAGCAACCAGACAGCATACACCAGCTAATATGAGGTCCCCAACACAGTGGACTGCTGGGTTTGGACTCAGACAGAGAACATACACCTAACCCTGGAAAGGCTTGGGGCCCCAAGGAGGGGGAGGTCTGGTGGGGTTAGGGATGGGGACATCTTCTTGGAGACAGGGGAGGAAGTCTGGAATGTAGAACAGTTAGAGAGTGGATTGTGAGGGGGATAAAATCTGGACTGTAAAAAAAGATTAAATAGTTACAAAACAAAAACAAATTAAACAAACAAACAACCATGGGAGTGTTCTGAGTTGGGTGCTATGGGCCCCAAGCCCTAAACTACCAGTGTCCAACAGTCTTCAAAGGGCCTTCGTGTAGGACTGTCTGCCACCCTCCACACATGTCCATCACAATGATTTCTCTTTGCTGCTTCCTGGGGCCAGTATGGTGGGAAGGAGGTGCTGCGGATTTCTGAATATCAGCCCCCACAAGGCGGAAATGAGCCATCCACTCTTTCCGGCTAGGAGTTAGCCCTTCCATGCTTTATGCTAAGATCTGGAAAATGTGTTCTCAGGCACTCAACCCTATGCTCAAAAATAACACACAGCTGCCTGTCACTGGTGAATCATCCACTGTGCACATAGCTTGCGGGATATGGGTCTCAAGCAATGAGCAAGGGAGTGAGGACACTGCTGTGAGGAAGGTCCAGTGGTTCTCTGGCAGGTGAGCTGGGAACCTGTGGGGCTAGCCAGCCCCCTGGAGCCATCAAACCTCTCAAATCTTCTTCAGTTGATTGTCCAAGCAGAGGCTTCTCTCCTCTGGGGTACTGATCACCAAACCCTGCCCTTACATTTTGGCATTCTGTTTGTATGGCCTACTTTCCAGGTGACAGTTCATAGGGGATTCACCTCACAAGTAGATATATTCCTCTGGTTGGTTATGAGCTTGTAGAAATAGGTTTAGTTTATCTGTTTCAATTACAAGATCAAAGGGAGAATGGCTAGAGCCCTCCCGTCACAGTATTTATGTAGTGTAGAAATTGTTCCTGTGTGTGTTTCTGGAAGACAAGATTCATTTCGGGTACTGATATAATCCTCCTTTGTCTAACACCTCAGTACACTTGTTACAGGGAAGGAGCCAATCAAGGCAGCTTCTACCTGGTGTCATAGAAACAGAGGATGGGGAGACTGTAGTAAGGAAGAGGTAAAAGCCTTTAGAGTCCATGACATAGCCAGGAGCTCTGTCTTCCCCTAGACACACCTTCTCTACTAAAGGACACAGACAACATAAACAAATCAAGAGAGAATCCTAGGGCCCACAGCGAAAAGCAGAGACAGAACTGTGGCCTCCAATGATTCTGGCTAATGAACACTGTAGGTCACAGGCTATCTTGGAGGTCTAAAGATGAGTGTTGGATTTTTGGGGTGATGGCAAAACAATGCATAATAGAGGCAAGGCCAAGTGCAAAGGGGAGGGGGCAGCTAGCTTGGTAAGGAGATGGGAAGAACTTGGAGTCTGCCAGAAGAGGCATGGCCTTGGGATTTTCTTACAGGTTTAGAACTATGTGTGGATCTTGAAGTCCTTGGTGAAGAGCTGAAAGCTGATTTGAGAACCTACTGTTTACTTGTGAGTTGAATGTGTCCTACTTTAGTTGAGCCAATTGATGGTGTTTTCTTCCAAACCACAAAGGACCATTACATCTTAAGACAAATCATTTGTCTTACATGCTTGACCCTCAATTAATGCTGACTCTGGGGGTTATAGTTTCCCATAGCCCAACAAGCTGTCACTAGTGGTCTTTCAAGATATCATGTCACCTCTTTGGAATACTGGGTAGGACCCAAGGAACCTAGAAAGGGGAACAATTTTTGCACCCACGACCGAGCAGCTCCTAAGGTGATGTGTGGCTACATGAAATGACTTGTGAGAAATCACTTTGCAAAGACTTGGTCACTGGTGCTCCTGGAATGGCGAACACCTGAGTCATGTCACCATGGGCATCCCCGTCCTCCAGTCCTCTTCTGCACAAGTCTAAGACTGTCCTGAGAGGAGTTCATCCTGCCAGGAACACTTCGGCTTCAGGACAAAGATTTCTGTCTCTAGACAATGAAGCTCAGCCTCTTCTTCAAAGACTTAAAGCAGTATCACACCTCACAAAACATGCTCAGGCATGAAGCAGTTTGCCCGAGCTCTGGGGATATTAGTCTATAGTGCAGCAAAGAAGGCAAGTTGAAGCACTTTTTAGTAAAATATCAGGTTCTCAACAGTTTGTTGCTTAAGAGTTATCTCTGGAGCCAGTGGCTTGATTTAACTCTGGGGAATGCTGGTTACCTGGACTTAATTTTAATGCTCAGACCACCCTTGATGTCAAGTCTCTCCTTCCATTATTTTCAGTTTCCTGTCACATGGTTTAGAGCCCTTTCCCTCCAGAGCAAAACAAATGATTCTTTGCAAAGGTTCACATCGCCAGTGGCTTTGTGTTCTTGTCACCTCTGCCCTAAAGTCAAGGCACTTCCCAGAACAAAGGTGTCTTTTTTTTTTTTTCTTTCTCTTTTTTCTACCTGAGGCCAGCAATTGAGATAACATTTTCACCTCCTAACATTTATCATCAATAACAGATTCCAGAAATGCTTTCAATAGCTTTGATATGGGGGGCATTTTTGAATTGGGAGAAAACCCAACACAGTCACAGATACAGTTATAAAGAAAAATTCAGAATGACCCATAAAGAAGGGATAAAATTCTCTAAGAATCTAAGCAGCTCTTTCTAATAGCTTGCTCTAAATGAGAAACAAGTACTCACTTTTTTTTTTTTTAACACCTAACCTTTCTTTACAGCCATGGCCTGGGGGTAGGAGGCCTTCTTCAGCTGAACATCAACAGGCAAATCTTCTTGTTGAGTGAAGTTGTGACTCACCATGATGTGCAGGGACCTGGAGGACTCTGTCCTCTGATCACTGCCATCCCAGAATTATAGTATATTTGTTTACCTGCCATCAATTTGATACCTGAATATCAACTGGACTGGGCCTGTTGGTATTGTCTCACCGATGAGGAATAAGCAGAGGTCATTTGACTCTCACTTGAGATTGTAGCCACCTGTTCCTATCTGCGTTCTCCACCATAAAGATGCAATCTCTCCAGCTGCAGATAGCCTTGGAGAGTACTAGAATATACAGAAAATGGAAGGTTACCAAAGGGGGTTCCGTCATAAAGCTTTCATGAGGTTTGGTGCAGGGATGGGGTTTTTTGGTGCTGCCCCTTCTTTGTTGTCAGTTTCTGTGGTAATTATTTACCAGTGCTTCTGTAAGTACTTCCCATGAACCCATTGGTTCGCCAAACTAGACTTAGGAGCTTTTCTTTGGTGCCTTAATTGAGACAAATAGATATTTGGTCACCTCTTCCCAGGTGACGCTACAACAAGCAAGCGAGCAGCAGGTGTGGTGGAGCTAGAGTCTGGAGACGTAATAACTGCAGTCACTGCAGACAGAGTGTGTGAGGGAACAATGATGGAGTCTCCACTGACTGCTTCTCCAGCTCTGCCAAGGCTGAACCCTCTCTGAAGCTTCATTCTTAACGGAATGGCAATAGATACCGATCTTAAAAGGAAGTATAAAGATTTACCACAGAGACCAGAAGGCTGATGGATGATGAGAGATTACAGGGCTATACTTGCTAGTTTTAGAATCTAATTTATAGATAACAGTTCTGAGCTCATTCACAGAGAATGTGAACATATAGAAGCAGAAGCTTGGAACAGATTGAAATCTTTACCACCCTCTCACACTTAACCACCCTTTCTTCTCTCGCTTCCCACCAGTTCCATGTTTGGCCCTATTATTACCACTGTGGACATCATGACTTTTGCCACTTTTCTCCCTCACAGGGAGACATCAGTGGGCCTGACATGCAGATGAGCCAGAGTTCCAGTTTGATACTGAACAAATGAAGACTTAACGCGTGGATGGATAGTGCATAACTAGGAAGTCTAACAGACAAATGGGTTCCATTGGTCAATGTGCTGACGATATTCACACAGCTGGATCTGGAGAGGCAGAAGGTTTGTTTTGCTTTGTATAATTCTGAACGCTTTTCACTTGAAAAATAGGAGCAAGGTCTATTTCCATACGAGAGTCCCTGTCTATCAAATACAAGATCCTGGCTTTCTTACAAATTATGAGGCCCCAAAGGACACATAGGCACATAGGAGCTTTATGAAAGCTGAGGTCTTGATACATAGAAACTCCACTGTGGGAAGAGGAGACAGCATCCTTCTCCTTTACTTCTGTACTCCTCCCCACTGTCTGACGTTCAGCACAGCCTCCTTTCTATCTCCTCCCCACTGTCTGACGCTCAGCACAGCCTCCTTTCTATCTCCTCCCCACTGTCTGACGCTCAGCACAGCCTCCTTTCTATCTCCTCCCCACTCTCTGACACTCTCTGCTCAGCAACATGCCCCTTTTCTATCTTTTCCTCCATACATTTCCCATCCTGTTCTCTTCTCCCCCCATATTTGCCTTCTTCCACGTTCTTCCTCACCCTGACACCTTCCTCACTTCATACCATCTTTCTCCTTCTCCTATGCTCCTCTTCTCCAGAAACCCTTCCTCATATCCTGTGTCTCCAGTGCACACTTCTCCACACTTTTCTGCCCTTCCCACACCAACCCTCCTCTACTCACCTTCTCTAAAAATTACCCGGCTCTACACTTAAGGATGTAAGAGAGATCATGCCAGCAGAGAGCCAGTACATGGATAGCTTGACCCAAGAACACTATTTAGTAAGAGGTGAGCCTAGGATCCCAAAGAAACCTAGATTTAGGGGGTTAACAAGAGTGTTAAGCTTGTCATTGCTGTAACAAAACACGACAGTTTAAAGAAAAATGTGGTTTTACTTTATGATAACCCATCTGGCTTTGTGTTATTTAGCAATGCATGATACCCAGCTGTAGGAATATGAAGTAGAGGCCAATCAACTCATAGGAGGCCTCACTGGAGGGAAGGAAAAAAGGAGGGAGAAGCAAGGGCGGGATGTGAAGAAAGAAGGAGGAAGAAAAGGCAGAAGAGGAGGAGGAGACAAAACACACTCCAGAGACCTCAGAAATTTCTTTCCGCCATTCATGATCCACCTTCCAGAGTTCCATCACCTCACAGAAGGTACTCAAAATGTAAATCCAGCACTGGATTGGTCCATTCATAATATGGAGATCTTAGGCGCTTACAATGTCCATGAAGCTCATCAGCTAGTGACTGGATCTGATAGGTGAGCCTGTGGTGGTACATTCCATATTCAAACTAGAAATTACTACATTACTAGACATCACTAAAAGAAACTGCTTTAAATTCTAAAGTAGTTTAAAAGACTACAATCAAAGATAAGGTAGAAATAAGATCTCAGAGAACAGAGAGGTCACACTGAAACAGATAGTCAAAAGAGTGCTCATCAATATGAGGACAGCAGGTTAAAGTCAGGAAGGGTAAAAACACACATGGCTATTTACACACAGAGTAAATGCCAATCCCTGAATGGCAATTGGCTCTGAGAGCCTTGGGCAAGGAAATGAGGAACAGTAGTACTGTTGACTTTTGTCCAGGTGAGGCTTGACCCCTTAGTCAAGCCGGACAGATTCTTGCCTTTCCTTGAAGGACCTTTTATATTTATGCGCTAATTACATATGATCTTTCTTGGGCCATATTCTTTTCCTAGCCCCTTCTTAGAAATTGTGATTTCCTTTCCTGTTGAGTGAGATCCTGCTGGGAGCTGAATGTGATCTTGGAAGTTTCTCTGTCACTGATTGAGTTTTAAGTATCTTTCCTCCCTTTCGATGTCAAGCCAGAATCATCTCTTCAGTTGTGCACACACAGCACCCAATTTCGCCAAAATGAATGCTGAGGTGACTTGATTCTGTGGCTGGATTTCAACTAAGTATTGAAACACACAGTGAGCAGCCACACTGCACTTGTGGGTAGTTATCCGTATGTTTAGTCTCAGCCAGAGTCACCTGAGACAAAAATTCCCACTTCAGAGCCCATGCCACGTGTGTCTCGAGAGTAGATACTAGAGTACAGTATGCTGAGTGCAGACACTGGACTTACTTATCAAAATTTTGTTCAACCATAGACAACTTCTTTAATTATCTGAGTCTTGGGTCCTTATTTGAAAAAAAAAATGGCAGTAAGTAACATTTATTTCGTACATTTGTTGTGAGGACTAACATGAGAGAAAGCCCATGAAAACAGCTGGCAGGATATTACATGGGAGCTCAACAAATGCCATGCCCCTTTATTTCCACTTTAGGTAAGCTATGGTTCTCAGGGCAGTACTGCTTACAGCTGTTGTTGTTGCCAGTAGCAATTGTTACCACTGCACTCTCTTATACAATTTGACATCCTGGTTGGGATGATAAATTAATCTTTCACTCTGTTAATGAGCCCTGATGTGCCATCTAGATTGCTGCCAATGGTGTAGACCTTACTTCTGGTAAAATGACAGCTGGGGGCTTTATTTCCAAATTGAACAACCCAAGCAGAGGTGAAAAGCTTTCTTGGGACCTGGAAGCCATAGCATATAGCAGAAATCACTATGGCTATTTTTGTACTTACGTAGATCTAGGAGCAAGTCCAAAATGTCATTGGCCATCAATGGCAGGCAGAGATTTTGCTTGGCAAATGGGAGAGAGACTTGTAGTACTCTGTTTGTTTGCTTGCTTGTTTGTTTATTGGTTGATTTATACAGCATTTTATATACTCCAGTTTGGTCTCAAACTCAGTGTGTAAGTAAGGATGATGAAGTTGAACCCCTGACCCTCCTGCTTCCATTTTCCCAAAGTGCTGTACCACTGTGCTCTGTAGAACTCCTTAGACTTAAGACTGACTCCATTTCCCCTCATGTAAGCTTCCCCTCCTGGGACCTCAGCAATCTGATTCCATATTCCTGCCTGGGCATAAATTTATTTCCACTGAGCAGTTGACCAACCTTTTCTCTCTTGGTTTTTATTTTTATTTGTGTAACAGAACTTAGGTTAAAACACTGATTGTTTGACTCTAAAAGAAACCATCTTCTAGAATTACAGTTTTAATATTTGTTACTACTATGACTATCTTCAATTTCTTATGACAGGGCCACATCTTGCTGTGAATGAGCTAGCCTAAACTGTGATTGGACTGAGTAGCTCAAAGGCCACCCAGTCCTCCATGGCTTTTATGAGCATGGGCCTAGATTCATCTGGAAGTAATTTTTTGGGAAGCGGGTGGCCTTGGCAGGAGATTTCTCAATAATTTTGTAAAGATTTCATTAAGCTATGTCAGCGGAATTGGTCATTACTGTCAGAAAACTGAACCATTAATTTTCTAAATGAGATCCTCCTAATAAAGGCCAATATTGATTTACAATGTTTAAAGAGGAAAAAAAATCACATCTATTCTGATGATAAAAAAGAAAGGAAAACTTGGATAAACGAGGGGAAAACTAAAGAGCTATTTTTGAGGGAAGAGGTATCTGTTCACATAGAAGTAGATTGTATGCCTGGTTGGCACATTTGACTTGGGCAAGGTACCATGAGTCTAACTTGGATAATATTCCAGAGACACCTCTGTCTTGCATTTTATTCTATGCAGCCCATGTTAACTAGGGTTTTCCTAGGACAGAAACCACTCTAATACAAAAAAGGTCTAATATAGGAGATTACAGGTTGAACATCCTAGGAAGTTGATTCCTTCTTTCAGGGGATAATGACAAAGTGCTTAGGCTTTGGAGTGTCCCCTCTTATCTCAGCAGCTATAGCTCCAAGGTGAGAGGTTTCCGTGATGCACCCTGAACTGTGATTAAAATTAAAAGGTTTTTTAACACGTAAGGGGTTATTCTTAGGGTGATATTTCTAATGTCTGCCTTCTGCCAATGCTCAAATGCCTATACATGATGGTAAAACAAAATATTCTTTCAAAACTCACTCAAGAGTTTTTCTTCAACAGAACTAATGTAGACCTATGCTAGAAATTTTGTCTGAGAAAGTGGTTCCAGAATATTATTCTTTCTGGACAAGATGATGATCCGGATAAACTGCTCACAGATAATTTTGCATATAGGTCTAGTCCACCTGTCAATCCCTCCCTCCATCCATCCATCCATCCATCCATCCATCCATCCATCCATCCATCCACCTACTCATCCATTCATCAACAATTACTGAGATGCAACTTTGTACCCAAATCTTCACTTTTCCAGTCTTCTTTTACAACTTTTGACATAGGCCTTTTAACTATTTTCTGTCTTCTACCACATGTGACAACAATTCTGAACATATCGGTAGATGTACCATGAGTACCTGTTACCATAGCTTACCAGTTTGCCTGCTTTTTTCAGTGAAAAAATGAGGAGAAAAATACAACATATATCTTTGTCTGTGTTGATAGATATTTATGCATATACTGTATATTTTTAGTATTAGAATAACTTATTTTTACCATTGTTTTCATAAAACAACTTCTGAATATTTTGGGCTTATTTTTACTGTTACTTTTATACTTTACATATTAATATCTTTTCTTGAATTATTTTATAGATATTTGAATGCAATTAAATTTATAAATTTGCAATAGTTGAGGAATACATGAATAGATGTGTTTTTATTTAATCACTGTTTTAGCAGTGGATGTTTAGATTGTTTCTGGTATTTGTTACTGTTCAATTGTTCTTTTTCCTTTGGAAGTTGGCTGTTAGCCTGGCTTTTGAGGATGTTTGGGGTTTTTCTCTCTTCCTAACCTTGATATGGGCACGATGTCTGGTGGGTATTGCTAGTACACAAAACCACTCTCAGCTTTTGTGTCAGGCTGGAAATGTTTGCTCCAGCCCAGCATGTTTTTGCTTTAGTGCAGAGAAGGGAATCCAAACCTGGGTAACAAGAGGAATCTGGCTTTCCAGGCCTTGCTCTGCCATTTAGCTCTGAGTCAAGGAGAATGTGACCTCATCTCCTCGAACTCTGGTTTTTCTCATTCTTTGTCTCCAGCTCTGCTTCTTCTCATGCCTCTCTCTCCTAACAGGCTGTCTTCTGAGGGCCTGTCACGTCGTTCTCCTTGCCAGGCTGCCTCTTCCTGCAAGTGCTTAGTGACCAGCGCAGTGTGGCCCTCTCTCTACACCTCTCTGCCTTTGTCATTTCCGAGTTCTTCTCTTGCAGTGCCCTTCTTCCCGACTCTGTGATGACTTCTGTGCTGTCAAATGTTTGTGTTGATGATATTTCCCCTCCTGGTGCTATTTTTGCTTCCTTCCTATCATAGCATGGAACTATGGCTCACACCTCCTGTTCTAAAGTGTCTCTCCTATGAAAGGGCTGCCATAGCTCCATAGGCAAAGTCCAAGTAAAAGTCTTTCCTGTGCTGTTTTATGCTGTATGCTCTTCTGAATTCCCTTTGGCACATATGTGTGCTGCCCATCCATGGTAGGTGCTCCGCGTTGTTGGCACAAGCAAATAGGAGTGCTCTGCCAAGGGCACGCTGGCTTTGCACTGATAAGTCTGGAGCTGGCAGAAAAAGCACAGTTCACCTTCCTTGCTTGAAAAACAGGAAAGTGACTTGCAGACATTTCCTTTCTCTTTATGGCAGCACAGGATGCGTGTCGGCTGCAGGGTTCCAGGGTTCTGCCTCATCAGTGATGCCTATTGCCAGCATCTCTTGGACTGTTAATAAGAGCTTTTCCTTTGGGATATCTGACAGAAAAACCCAGCTTCATTCTGAATGATCTCTATGCTGGCTGTGTGGTGAGTGTTACCTTCCTGGATTTCCCCGACAGTCCCTGAGGATAATCACAGTCCCTACACACCAGCTCTCTCCGCCCTTGTGTCTTACTTCAAACACAGAACATTTCCTGGCACACCTACCTCCCTGTGTGGAAGACGATGTAGAAACAAGATGATCCTTCACGGTTGTCTTTTCAGGTAAATCTTATCCACAGTTGAACAGAGAGAAAGATAACAGTCCAAGAAATATATCAAGCTGCCAAAGAACAAATGAATAAATGTTATACGGAATAGAAGAAAATGTGAAGTTCAAACATGAGTCTATCCAATTCCTTGTTAGTTCACAGCACTGATTTCTCAGGCTAGGTTCTTTGATAAATACTAGTTTACATATTATTCCTGTTTCTGTTGCTGTGACAAATACCCTGATGCGAGGCAATTTAGGTGAGAAAGGGACTTATTTTGCCTTACACTTCAGGTCCCAAGTTGCATGTTCCAGGTACCACGATCCAGGATCCAGGTTCCAGTCCATCACTGAAGGGAGGTCAGACTGAGAATATACAAGCAACTTGTAACACTCATCTACTATCAAGATCAGAGTGGAACAAAAGACCTCTGCTGCCCACTTGCTTCCTACATATACTCCACTAACTTTCTTCAGGTCAGGGTCCCTGCCAGAAATACTGCTTTTTACATCAGTTACCAGTCAAGACAATCTCCCACAGACATTGCCCACAGACCATCCTGACTTAGACAACCCCCTAACTTGGGTCTTCTCAGGTGACTCTGGCTTTGGTCAAATTAACAGTTAAAACTAACTAGCATAAATATATTATCACATATTTAAAGCGACCCTTACAAACCCCTATAAGGCAGAATATTAGTTTTAAGAATATTAATACTAAGATGAAGAACCAGGGACACAAGAGGGTGTAGCTATCATGCGGTTGAAGGACTACCGTTGGACTTGATTATGTTCATGCTTTTTACTCCATAGCTTGGTGTTTCTTCACTCACAAAGTCCCAGTTGTATACAAGTTATCACGATGTACTGTTGCCCTAATATAAATAATTTCAGACAGCTTGTTACCAAAGCCCCAAAGGGAAGATTCTGTGAACACTTCCTCGCACTTCTGAAATCTCTGTCAGGGAGACCTCCTCGGCTCCGGTATGACGGATACTTCAGGTTCTTCCCAGTAGCTTTTGAAACTATTTTTGACTAGAATCCACCAAATATACAAGTAAAATACTTACTGCTAGGCTTTCAAAGGATGCTGATATTCAAGTTGGCTACAGGGGAAGGAAAGCCCTGGAAACTACTCAAGAAACATGTAGATTAGTGAAGTCAGTATGGCAAACAGAATGAAGGGTCCTTTAAAAACTGAATATATAACTATTGTTGATACAGTTGTCTCACCCCTATATACAAACTCACGGAAATCAAAATGAACACACAAGACAGAAATACCTATGTGTCTACATCTATTCTGGTGTTATTCACAATAGCCAGGTTTTGGAATTAATTCACATGCACATTAATTGATGAATAAGGAAAACACAGGGGATATGTATAGTGGAGTATTATTTATCTGCAAAAGAGCAAAGTAATGTTATTTGCAGGAAATATGTATAACTGGAGACTATTGTGTAAAGTCAAGTAAAATATAATCAGATAAATGCTGTATTTTTTTCCTATGTGAGACCTAGATAAAAATAAAATGTGATAGAAAAAGAGGATCTGTTAGAGAAATGAAAGTATCAGGAGGGTGGTGGGGTCATAAGAGAAGGTAATGGAGAGGCGAATATTATTAACATACATTTTATATGCATAGAAATGTCACAATGACACTATTTTATCTAGTTAATAAATGTAAATAAAAATCAAAAACAGTCAAGAATGGTAGCATATAGTCATAAATGGAAGTAAAAGGAAGAGGGTCATGAGGTTAAGCTTTGGGTACATACCATGTTTGTGATTAGCCTGAGCTACCTAAAAGCCTCAAAACAAGGAAAATTAAAAATATTTAAATTGAGAAGGGGATAGCAGGGACTCCACAGGAAGAATATAGAGTCAACTAACCTGAACCCTTGGGGCATCCCAGAGACTGAACTGTTAACCAAAGAGCACACAGTTGCTGGACATAGCCCCTCCCCCATATGTGGTAGATGTGTAGCTTAGTTTTTGTGTGAGTCCTCCAACAACTGGAGTCAGGGCTGACTCTGACTCTGCTGCCCGCCTGTGGATCCTGTTCCCCTAACTGCACTGCCTGGTCTGGCCTCAGTGGGAGAGGATGTGCCTAGTCCTGCAGTGACTAGATGTGCCATGGTGGATTGGTACCTGGGGTGGGGGAACCTACTCCTTCTCAAAGGCGAAGGGGAGGGGGACTTGGAGGAGGGAGGGCTGCGATCTGGATGCAAAGTGAATAATAATAAATAAATGTAAAAATAGATTCTATCTCATCCATTTACCTCAAAAATATTTAACAGCTTTTATGAAGAAAATGTGAATAAATAGATGATGAACTAAAGTAATATATGTCTCTGAAAATAAAATGATCCACAATCAAGATAGTGTACACTTAAATAATATACATTTACAATGTGGAAGCTAAATCTAAATATTCTTCAATAAGCAAGACCAGAATTGACAATGCCCTTCCTTGAAGCTCTTTCCTACAGGATTCATCCTTACTTCATTTTCTTCTGGCTAGTTTTGAAAACTTTCCCTCAGCCCAATGAAGTCAGCATACTCTGCAAATCAAAAAGAGACTTTTTGTTTGTAATTAAATTATAGTCAAATGTAGCCAGTCATATGCTGATCTTTCTAACTGCTCATATATCCACGGATACCTAATGTACATTGAATTTTATTATAAATCATTTAACCTTCATTGGGGAAAATTCTCTACTGCTTGAGAGAGAACATAAGAGAAATGCTAGAAGAATTGTGGAAGAGGGGCTCTTGCAGAGAGATGGGAGGGAACCTGAGAGTCTCTATACGGCTGTTTTCTCCAGACATTGCTGGTAGACAGACAGGTGAGGCAGATGGAGGCTTTGCCACCTTAACAACACTGTGGAATTGCAGCCCACAATCTGCTGTGGCTGTTAGTCTTTGGGAGAGAAAAGAAACCAAACACAGACACCAAGGGATTCAGTGTAAACAAGCGGGGTCTCACAGCTGTCACATGGCTGATGTAATTCTGGCATGCAGTTTTCTTCTGTTACACGTCTAGTCTTGGGTTCCGGGGATGGAACTGATAAGGACCCGTAAGTTTTATGTCCCCAGACATCGAGGGATGGCTTGATTAGGTAAGTAAAGCAGGAAAGTAAATCTATGTCCATGACAGTTTTACATGCTTCTCTCTCTAATTTCCTAGTCACTTGCTCTGTATTTAGTGTCTTTCAAGAATGAGGTATACACGGGAACCAGATAGCACCTGTCCTAGCCTGAGGCTATAGAACTGGGTAAAAAAGCTTATAGCATTAGACATAACTGTGGATTTGGAGATATTGCAATGCAATATAACCTGCCTATTGCTATGTATATGATTCTTTTATGCTAACTGGGACTATTTTCCAACAAAGGAGATGCAAAAGGAGTTTTCTCCAGTAGAGGAAAGTCCTGCACGTACATCCAGCATTCTGAAGGTGTAGTGCAGAGGTCGTGTTCTTGGGCAGGAAATCAGGTCATGGAAGGCTTTAGGTAAGAGGAATAGCTAACCTCAGTCTCTCCCGGGATTCCTCTTGATTTGCTTCTGGGATGTTAAGAGGCCTTGGTTTACCTGTGGATATTTAGCATGTACTAGCTGATGTTCATGTTCTCCTTTCAGTAACTCCAAGCTACAAAAGAGCAGGGGCTACAGAGCTCCTATCAAGGCTGGATTTTTGTTTTACTCATCTGAATAGCCAGAAAAATTCCACCTATTTTATTTAAGTTTCTTTCTTTTTGTTTCAAATTCCAACAAGAAGCTAAATACAAATGGAAACTCGTAAGCACTAATTTTACGCCAGAAGACTAGGATCATTCTGATTTACTCCAATAAAGTATGCAACCCTGAAGCCAAGCTTTTCTTCACTTAAAAGAAAATCAAAACAAAAAGGTAAAAGCTATACAGTAGTCTTTCCTTATGTTCACTGCACAAGCCAGTTCTGGTTTCAGAACTCTTCACTCTGTAGGTATTTTTACAGTGTAAGATTCCCACTTTTGTGTTCTCTCCCAAACATTCAGCTCTTTAGGGTGGTGGTGAAACCAGTTTCTCTGCAAAACTCACTGGATTTTCTTATTTGTAATTAAAATTTCTAACACTGAAAACCAAAGAGCCCTCTACGTATGATGGTTTTAAAGCACAGGAAGTACAGCTCTTCTCAGTGATGGCTTCTGTACAAAGGGAGAGGGAAGGAGGGCAGTGGGAAAGGTCTCAGTTTTCTTTAAGGATCTGGCCCCTGGGAATCTGACCATACTCTAATGAGTAAATTGGCAACACAAATTGTACTCAGTGTTTTTTTTTTTTTTTTAATTAAAAAAATTGGGGTGGGGGACCAGGGTGGGAAGATGGATCTAAGAGGAATGGAAAGCAAGGACCGTATATGAAATTCTCTCAAAATCAATAAAAATACTATGTTGGGAAAAATCACAGTTCACACTTGTATTCATGTTTTCTGGGTCCTAGGTGTGACACTGGGATGTGCTAAAAACTGTTTCATATCCAGTTCTCAATACGTAAGGAAACAGGTAAATTTTGCTTTCACTTTCTATGGTGTAAGGATGTAAGTACTTTCACTATGAGCAACTTCAAGTTACTAGAATCAAAGCCTTTAACTCAATACGGAGGTGAGGGACCATGAAGCTGGTATGGGGTGGCTGCCATGTCCCCTTTAGAGCAAAGTCACCCATACAAAATAAACAATCGGATGCTTCCATCGGGTG
The DNA here is from genome assembly GCF_963924665.1 of Micromys minutus. NCBI lineage: Eukaryota > Metazoa > Chordata > Mammalia > Rodentia > Muridae > Micromys > Micromys minutus. Next base: position 104,599,812 of record NC_137971.1, read on the forward strand.
ATGCTGAAAGCAATGGAGTATTGAGCTAGATAGTTGTTAGTCAGATGTCATCACCTTTCTTTCGTTTTCTTCTTCAAGTCTTTACTGCAGCCCTGAGTGAACACTTCTTATAACCCAGAGGAATTCAGGTAACGTGGAAACCCTCCCCACAGCCACCACCAGTCTATGCTGACATCATCAATAGTAATGAGTCGTGCCTAGGAGCACAAAATCTAGGAAGAACCAAGGGCCATCCCTCCTGTCTCCAAACGTCTTTTCCATGGCTACCTCTGATAACCTAAGGGTGCTGGAAGGTTTTCCCTAAGGAAGCTTTGAAACATCTCTGAGATAGTGAAGCCTATCTCCAACCCCCTCTCACATCTCTTTCCTCAATCCCTACATCATCATCACTCTTGGTTTTCATTATTATCAGGTTTCCCTTCTGTGTGTGATGCTGCCTGTGTGCAAATCATCTGGGGTATTTAGGAAAAGTGAGATGTCAGCTCCAGGAATATGTGGAAACTCACAAAGGCATTTAACCAGCCTTTAAGCTTGATTAGGTTCAAGGCTTGTGAGTTATTCTCCAAAGTGAACTATGGGTGGTGTGTGTGTGTGTGTGTGTGTGTGTGTGTGTGTGTGTGTGTGTGTGTGTGTGTGTGGTGTGTGTGTGTTTGATGAAAGAAGACAGGTCTATGGTAGACAGGAGGCACAGAGCTAAAATTTTTCAGTTGTCTCTCTGTATATCCCATAGCCTAAGACTTACATTTTAAAAGTTATCTAGAAAAAATAGACAAATTAGCAAAAGAGCCCATATATAGCTAGCAAGGCACAAAGTATTTATAATTTTTTTCCTTTCATTGAGTAACTTTGGCATGCTCTGCTCTAGGGTCAAGTGAATCTCAGAAAGTGTTGAACAAGGTCAAGTGCAGCTGAAATGCTAGTTCGTGGTCCAGATGCTGGGTGGATGCAGTTGTGATAGGCAATAAAGCAGCACTGTCATGTGCATCATATTTAATCAGAAGCCTGGAAAACACTGAAGTTTTTATCTACATGAAGACTTGGCACGTTTAACATGCCAGCATGTGCTAGCAATTTCTAAGAGGGCATAGAGTATTTCTCAATCTTCTTAGAACAGAATTCCCATTTTCTTTAGTTTTACACAGCATATTTGGGAATTGGTGTATGATGGAATATGCTCTGAGGCATTTTTCTATAGAAATTAATTTCAGTCCACATTTGGCAATCTGGTTCACTTGAAATACTTGCTATATTTTAATAGATTTCTTTATTCTAGCCCCAACAGTATTTTTTCCCTACACCCTATGTATTTGGTTTATTCCTTCAGTCTTTCTATTCCTATTTCCTACAAGCACCCCGCCTTCTCTTCCATCAATCACTGTCTTTCTCTCCACAGCTCTTAGAGCATTTAGTGTCTATTCTGGAAAACATCCACTTTCTGAAACTCTTAAGAAAGGAAGTGTTACAGAAAACAGTGTTTTCTGGCCATCCACAGGGTGACAACTTTTAAGATGAAAATGTTATTTAGCTTAATTTTCTAGAACAAAACCCCTTAGAAATATACTGAATAATTCAAATAATTAAAAAGAGAGTATTAAGTGCAATTCAAACTGATTTTTGTAATATGCCACTGGGGGAAAATCATTTCACAGAAAGATGAGAAAGAATTTCTTTTTAATCTCAGCTCTACCAGTAATGGAGTGGAAACCCTGAGAAGTCTGAGCTTCTGCTTTGCTGTGTGAGAAAACATGGTACTTCGTCAGATGTTCTCCAAGGTTCCTCAGAGCTCTAACACTGTGTCTGGGGTGTTCAGGTTGCAGAAGTCTAGGAAAAGATTCAGTAAAGAGAGACAAGGTGCTCAATTCTATATTAGTTTTATATCTGATTATTTCTTGTTTGAATTAATATACCAATTACTGCTTTATAGTGATTACAATAAAGATTTTCAAAAACATGATAGTTGATGCTGAATACAATTTGGCTGGCAACATTCCTATTTTCTCACAGCAACAGATTAAGAATCAAATGTTTCTCTAATCCTGTTAAGTGCATTTTCTTCTTCATGAGTGAGTTTGGCAAACCTTTGATCATGGACTTGGGCAGAGTATTAGTATTTTCATGCCCTCAGGAAAGCCTCAGCTGTCTTAGGCATTCTCCCCAGAGGTCTCTCACATCTGATTTGATCACTTTTAATTTACTTCCCGGACAGAGCTATTGACTTTGAGAGTCAATAGGGCTCCTTTTAACTTCACGGGGAGGTCATGAGCTTCAATTTTGTGCATTTCTATTTACTAATTGATGCCATTGGTACGCAAGATGAATGCCATTCTTCACTATAGTGAGAAAATAATTTCTTACTTGGCCTCTAAACTTTAACTGATTTCTCAGCACAAGTTGTTCTAGAAAGTTCCATGTTCTCCTCAGACTTCCACCCTTTCATTGTTCTCAATATACAAAGGATTCATGTTTTTCTTCTTCCCCACATCTAAGCTCTCACACCACCAAAATATTCTTGTTGTTATATTAATTCTTTGAATATTACTAGGATGTTTATCTGTAAGATACTGTGACCCAGGGATGGTTCACACACTTTGAGGCACTCCTTCTTTAGTGGGGAGTCAGAAAGTTGGGTAGACCCATAAGTATGTGCTTGACAAGTCTGTGAGCATAAGAAGTATTTAATACAGTGTTTGATGCTTTTAACCAACCATTGAACTGAGAACAGGGTCCCCAATAGAGGAGCTAGAAAAAAGTCTGAATGGGCTGAAGGGACTTTCAGCTACATAGGAGGAACAACAATACCAACCAAGAAGACTCCCCAGAGGTCCCAGAGACTAAACCACCTACCAAATAGTACACATGGAGGAACCCATGGCTCCAGCTACATATGTAGCAGAGGATGGCCTTGTCGGGAGAGGTCATCAACAAGAGGAGAGGTCCTTGGCCCTATGAAGACTCAATGCCACAGTGTAGGGTAAAGGTAGTGCAGGGAAGTAGGAAGGAGTGGGTGGGTGTGTCATAGAGGCAGGGGGAGGGAGAGAGAGGGGATGGGAAAGGGGGACTCCAGCTGGGAAACCAGAAAAGGAGATAACATTTGAAATGTAAGTAAAGAAAATATCCTCGTGTGTGTGTGTGTGTGTGTGTGTGTGTGTGTGTGTGTGTGTGTGTGTGTGCCTGCACACCTGTCACTCTGCTTTATCTTGTACTTTCTTGTGCTCTACACCTCATTTTCAAAGTTCTTCGAAAAGCAATTTTCCTCATTTCCTATTTTCTCCATCCAGTGATATATGGCCTAAGAAAAGAGAGTGTATTTGGGTGTGTCCTCTACTGAGTACCCCATCCACAGGCAAAAGCACATTTGCTGTTGTAAGAGTATTTGGAGACAGTATTTGGAGTGGCAGGATGGTTGACTCCAAGGACAGAGCCATTATAAATGGCATTTAGGTGTTTAAAAAAACAGCTTATTAAAACCTTCTTATCTCTTCTATTTTGTGAGACTACAGTGAGAAGATAAACATTCAAATCAGAAAATAACCCTCCAGACACCGCCTCGGCCTTGGTCTTGGCTTTTAAAACTAAGGAACGAGGCTCTGACGTCCACAGATCCTGCGCAGTGCTGCAACAGCCGTACGGGATGGAGTGTCAGCTGGCTCTTAGCATTCTCACACAAATCCAGCGACAGCTCCTTCGGTTTTCACAACTGCGGATTTTTATGAGTGTCATTTTCTTTTCTCTGTATTTATATTTTTGCAGCTCATGAAGGTTTATTATTTTTCTCTGAATGTGGCTTTGCCTAGCCTGTTTTTAAGCCAAATGAAAAGTTTCTTTGTGGAGAGCTGCATAGATGGAAGTGAGGCTGAAGGACTCTGTGCTTCCACAGAGAGGACCCAGCGCTGGTCTGCAGTCCGGTCTAGACAGAATGCATTTAGCTCTCTAAGCATCGGGTCTGCCTCGGTCCTGTCCGCATCATCTGCCTTGATTATCTTATTGATATACCTTAAACCAACCAGGCCAGGAAAACAGACGTGTTGCTCACAGTTACTCAAGTAAGTACTGTTCTTCGCACTCAAAAGATCTTTAGATGTGGGAGTGATAAAATCTAGTTTATGTCCAAATCTCCGGAACCTGAAATGTGTGGCTTCCTGTCTGGTGACTTGTACAGCATAGTGCAAATCAACTGGCAGTTGACTTGAAACAGTCTCTGGCCTGTTCTTCATGGTTCCTCATCCCCTCTCCAGGACAATAGTTCATAACTGGGGACGGCTTCCAACATGCCCATTATCTTCTTGTCCCCTGGAAATCATTGCCATTTTGAAGTTGATAATGGTGTCAGAGATTTTGCTTATTTCTGTCAAAGTCACCACTTCCCTGACTGTCAGACTCTGTTGCGTATTAGAATCATTTATACTTTTAGAGTATAAAAGTAAATAAACAACTCTATAAATCTCATTATGGTGATAGGACTAAGGCCTAGAAAGGGAGTATGCTGTAATGAAAGATTTACTGTTAATCTATTTTATTTTCACACTGAATGATTATCCTGTTGTGGCGTTAGATCATTTCAAGTCCCTTGACCCAATTGGAATAAACATTGTGGAATCTTTTACGGGAATATGGAGTCCTGACTTCTTGGAAGTTACATAGTGTTAAGATTGCCAACTCTTAGGCCAACTTTGGGGAACAACCATTGGAATTCTACAAATTTATCATATTTAGAGAAAAACACTCAAAAATAAGCAAAATAATTTCCAAATTGTCTAATGGGTTGATTTCTTCTAACAGTTAAATAACTGGACCAGCAATAGCATATGTCAATCTTCCAGTGGCTGCATGAGACGGTTATACTTGTCCTGAACTCTCACTAGTTAGAACAGGGACAGCATACATTGTAAAATGGAAACAAAATGTCAGTAAAGAGTGCTTGAGACATGCCGAAGAGCAGGGTAGAGATTCCCAACCTACCTAACCTGGTTAGTAAGACAGCAGTAGTGTGAGGAGCCATGTTGGAGGCGGACCAAACCGTGCTGTGAGAAGTCAGGATGAGCGTAGAGTTGGAGCTGCCTGTGGCTTCAAGGTGGAAAGCAGTGTGCTGAGGAGACCTAGTTAGAAAGATTTTTCTCGAGAGGAGACAAGATTGTTGTTGGAAATTACAACTGAGGAAATTGGTATTGAGAAAATCAGTGTGTAGCGGTTTAATGTCTAGAAAAAAAGGTCATTTTAAAATTTTCTTGGATTTTTTCAGTGCTGGGATATGGGGTATGCGCTGTCAAAATATAATTTAAGAAGCAATTTTGGGATAAACACCAAGCAGGAAAACAAATATGACAAAACAAAGACATAGTACATGAGATTCTGTCTCTAAGTACTGACAGGATGTAATTGATGAGTGTAAGGATTCCTCTATGAGTATTATTCATAAACAATAAACCTAGGACTTCACTGAACTGAAACAGAATGACTTGGGCCTGGCTAACCCCTGAGACATAGTCTAAGCATCATTCTTTGGGCCCCCTTTGTTTGTCAGTAACTGGACACCCTGTTCTTTAAAGATTGCTTAATATAATTCTGGAAATAATTCTATATTGACTAAATTCTTTTAAAATAAGAGAAAGAGAAGCATATACAGTTTCCTATTAAATTGGAATTTAAATTAGAATTCTAGCCTGAAATATGTGAAGCTTATACTAAATACACCAGAACAACAAAGCACTGTGAATATTCTTTTTGGTCTTGCATTCTTGATTTCAGTTAATATTAAAAATGAAAAGTCATTTCACAGGCAGCCTAGAGAATATTCCCTGTCTTTTAACCACCTGTACACAGTTATGTGGGCGTCCTAATTGATCGGTTGATCCACTTAGTACACATTTAAGTTTCAGATATACTCTACTTCACTTTAAATCACACACACACACACACACACACACACACACACACACATCTATGTCCTGTGCATAAGGATACATTTTAATATTTTGTCAGTGTGTACTTGAGTTTTTCTGTAAGTAGCATTACCAGTTCAAAATAGAAATATCATTTTGTTGTCTGTTGCCAAGTTCTTCTATCTGAGGCTTGTTCTGTTTTCTTCTCTTGTTTCCTACAAATAAAAAGATTTCATATCAAACTTTTGACTCTCTGAGTATGATAGGTGAGAGATAAAATCTCAGTCTAGTTTTAAATTTTTCTTTTATGAAAAAAGTTAAGTGTATTTTTATGTAATTAATGACCACATTGCATAAGTCTATCTATAGTTCTAGCTCCAACAATAATTTGAAGTCTTCTGAGCCCATGACTGTTACAGTTAGTCTTACATACATCAGTAGGGTGTTTATTTCAAGAGTTACTCATAGAGCTGATCAGCCCATATTTCTGGATGTTCTATGAAGAAAGCACTTCTAAGTGATGTAGGCACTAAAGTCCTCAAACTGGGCAAGGAAGTTCCACCTTTGCCCATGTGTGCAGGCAGTGTGTAGAGTTCTGCCCACACAGGACAAAAGGGCAGACTGTGAATTCCCCTTCTCTGCTTGAGATGGGAAGTCTACTTTCTTCTATGGAGCTCTTGGTTCTTAAGCCTTCTGACACAGACCGAGTTGTACCATTGACTTCCTTCATTTTCTGGTGTGAAGTAGATAAACCATGGGACTTCTCAGTCTCCTTTATTACATGAGAAATTTCTACCACATGCTTTATATATCTACATAGCTTGTGCTGGTTTTCCTTCCCTGGAGATTCCTGACTAATCCTGTATTTCTTTTCCCATCTACTTCTGTGATATTCCAGATGCATTCTCTCTCTTTCGTTTTTTCAATATTCCTTCATTCATTTATTTTTTTTAAATGCCAGTGACTGCCCCATCAGTCCCCCTTCCCATAGTTCCATATCCCATTCCTCTTCCCCCTGCCCCCCCCCCGCAGACCTCCGTCTTCTCTGAGACCTCAAGTTTCGTGAAGATTAAACTCATCTTTTCTCACTGAGGCCTGACCAGGCAGAACTGTGCTACATATGTGCCAGGGAGCCTGGACTGGCCTATGCATGCTCCTGGTTGGTGGCTCACTCTCTTGGAGCTCTCTGGGGTTGTTGAGACCTGCTGGCCTTTCTGTGGGGTCACTCTCCCCTTCAATTTCTTCACCCTTTCCCCTAATTCACCCATAGGTGTCTCTGACTTCAGTTCAATGGTTGGGTGTAAGTATCTGCCTCTATCTCAGTCAGCTGCTGGAAAGAACTCTCAGAGAAGGGCCGTGCCAGGCTCCGGTCTGTAAGCACATCGCAGCATCAGTAATAGTGGCAGGCCTTGGTGCTTCCGAAATGGATCCCAAGTTGGGCCAGTCATTGGACCACTTTTTTATTTTCAATCTATGCTCCAATTTTTGTCCCTGCAGTTCTTTTAGACAGGAAGAGTTCTGGGTGAAAATTTTTGATTGTGGGTATACAACCCACAGACCATAAGTGTAGCAAGTAGAAAGGCCCAAGTGAGGACATTTCAATTCCACTTAGAAGGGGGAAGAAAACAGTCACAGTAAGCGGAGGGACTGAGCGACCTGGGTGAGAAAGGGAAGGAGGAGGGCAAAGGGGGCCAAGATCGGGTTTGTGGTGGGGAAGCCCGGTGGGCCAAGAGAATGAATGGAGATAAACAGCAGGGAGGAAGGAGGGGGCAGGTCCTTCTAGAAAGTACCAGAGATCTGGGAGGTAAGAGACTCTAAGGACCGAATTGGGGCAACCTTATCTAAAATGCCGAACACTGGGGAGAGGGAACTCGAAGAGCCCACCGCAGGTAGACAGACGTTCTCTTCTTGACCCTTGGTTTTTAGCTTACTCATGGCTATTTACTAACTCACACATTCAACGCGTTATCTTTTTCTCTTATTCTTTCACTGTTGCTCTCTGTTTCTGCCAATTACATTCTCTCTCCACTGGATTGCTCATTGGATTTAAAATTTCCCCTAGTAGGCTTAGCCAGTAACCTCAACATACCTTTTTATTTTTAATTTATTTTATTTTGATAGTTTTTCACAGGTTGATTACCTATCTAAACAAAGCCTTTTTAAGATCATTTATAGCTCCAGGCCAATATAAGGCATGGACACAAGGGAGTAATGCAGCTCTCAGGAGAAAGGTGTGTGCATGGCTTCTCAGTGTTGGCTTGTGCAATCTAAACACACAAGTAAAATATTCAATTAATAGACTGTTCTGTAGACTGTTCTGTAGATTGTTAAGTTTACTGATATCAAAGCCGTGCATATCTTCCAGGATTCAGGCCTTAGTGTTGAAGACAATTCATTTTGGTTCTGTAATATTGCCTCTTGCTGATGCTCCATGGATGTTTTGATACAGCTCTTTGATTTTGACCATACTCGCTGTCCATATTTTATAGGGCAAGTATAAAAACACACACCCTAGTGAAGAAATGTCCATCAATAAAGAACTTTTTTGTAGGGGTCTATATGAATCCACCCTAATTTATTCACCAATGTTTAATCTTGTACAGTTCCGCATTAAACATTAGTTCTAGCTTTTTTCTATCGTGGCCTGGGATAATTCTGTTGTGCACTCATGTAGAGCTTTTAGAAATGGATAATTCTGTTGTGCACTGCATGTAGAGCTTTTATAAATGAAAGTGTGTTGCTTACTGCTCTCCTTTCCTTCCTGTCAAGTTTCACTGACCATTTCTCCTGCCATCCCTTCTTCTGTTGTAGCCATCAATGTCAAATTTTTAAGATGTTGTATTTTAGGGGCAACTTTTAATATATTTTATCTGCTTGTTAGTTTTTGCTGAGTGTGGTTCTTAACCACTGGCAGTTTTGTTGTGACTGGTTATTTCTTTAAAAAAAAACTTAATTATTCTGGTGCTAGGGATGAAGCATGACCTAGTCATGGGTTGGATAGCGACCCCTGCGAGCTTCTTAGCAGACTTTCCCCCAAGTCTGACTTCCTTGGCAATTTTATGCTTTGTCGACGTTGTAAATCTTTAGTTAGTTCTTACACACCCCATACTTTGGCCTTTAGGGTTTCTTTATTGTTAGCTTCGGTGTTGTATTTCTTGGTCACTATTTCCTGTCACCGTTTTCACTGTAAACTGGAGAAACAGTGATCATTTGTACTGTTTCGGATTCTATGAATAACAGAGAAAATACACAAATTCCAAAGTCACATGATTTTTGTGAGTGTGGGAGAAAACATTCCACATGTCTGGGGAGCCTCCTGTGGTGGTATCTCGTGTCCCTAACATGGATGGACCCCATGATACATTTGTTTCTTTCTCCTTCAAATAATTTCTGTCTAGCAGACCTTTACTTTACGAAACTACAAGGAAAGAAAACAGAATCTCACCCTGAATTCACAGTTAAGAATAAGAAAAAAAAAAAAAACCCAATGAAAGCAGCCTCTCCTGCTTCACATTGTCAGGGTGACAAGCCCTTGATTTGCTGACCTTGGCTTTCACAGTCTATCTTGTCTTGGGACTTGAGCAGGGACTGCAAGAAAACAATGTTTCATCATCTTGTAGATCTATCCAAGTTCCCCTAGGCTTGGAGCAGCTCCCAGGTATTTCTCCATTTCCCCTACAGAGCAAAAACCTCCCTGTAGGCTTTTCTTGTCTAGAATCCAAGGGCTGTGTGTCAAATAAGGCTCTTGGAAGTCACCATCCCCTGTCTCCTAAATGTCTCTAACTTCAACTTTGCAAATAGTTTCATTAGGTTCAAGTCAGTCCAGGAGAGTTACTAAGGCCATGGTGTCCAGTGGGATTTGCATCATCAACAACACCATAGGAACACGTCTCAGCATTGGAGAAAACAAGTAAAAATGACTGTACAGTTGCTGTCAAATTTTATAGAGTATTGAGCATCAAATTTTGATTCCAGCTGTGGGACTTTCTGCAGAGATGGTCCACAATATTGTCCTGACATGACCTTCCCTGTGTCTACTTTTAATGAGTTATAGTGAGTACTGAACTGAGCTACAGACTTCTTGATGATACTTCCCATGATTGAGCCTGAGAGAAAGCATCTTAGCTTTTCTCATTTTCTATGGAAACACAAGTTTTAAATTTCTGATCATCCCCTAAACTAGTAAGCACTGGCTGGCTGCTGATTCTTTGAAAGTGAAGTTGTTGACTTCATTTTCCAATTTGTTCCTAATTCTATCTCAGGTGGTCTCCATTTGCATTTGAACTTGAACCTTCATATACCTTTTCAGACCCTGATTATTGAGCTACTTTTGGCTACAGTTTAGGTGATTCTGCTGACATAGGATGGCTCCTGGTAAAGATTCTCATACTGACTCCTGCAACACTTTGAAGGCCATATCTGTGACTGAGTTTACCTCAACCACCATTTGGGACTTTTGTCAATAATAAATGGCTTGCAATCCTTTTATACCTAGCATGGATGTTGTTGATACTACATTTTTTCATGTCCACTAGAGTAGGAAAACAATAGATTGGAAACTGTGTGAGCCAGAGAGACATATACATGAACTGGTTTATTGCATACTAGCTTGGTGCATATATTTCTGTGTGCTTAACTAAAATAAAGGTTAAAATATGCGCAGGACTTATGAAGATTGAATACCATGATGTGGGGTATTTTTCTTCTCTGATTTTAGTCAATTATTTATGTCTATTACTTCATAGCTTTTATTAAATTTATTCCTTACCCCGTTTTACTTCAAGGAAGCAAAAACATTTAGCATAAATGGCTAAATAACTTGCTATATTCACTGAGCTTCTGAAAAGATGACCCAGAACTACTGATTTCTAATGTTGTAGACATTTGCACATGACTCAGATGTTCCATTTGATGATTTTGGAAGTAGAAGTATGCTTTTAGGCAGGAGGCCACCATTGAACATCAACTGTATATTACTCCAGTGAGGTTTACAGGTTCTCAGAGCTGGGTTCAACTTCTCAGAGGGAGCAGGCCTTTAATCAATGAATGCTGTGGTCACCCATCAGAGTCACTAATATTTGACAAAGACCTGTGCCGCTAGGTCTGGCTTCCATGAGTTTCTTGAGGGGTGCTGCAAACACATGCGGTACAAGGCTAGGCATTAAAGTTGGTCTGAGTTTGAGATCTAGGCTTATTATTTTATGACTAATAGCTTCCATATTCTTGGAAAACTTTTTAAGTCTCTCTCATTCTCATATTTTGAATTATAGCTGGCATAACACCACTCACCACAAAGGTTAAAGGGTCGGAGCGAAAAACCATGAAATTTGGTTTTAATCTTTGGGACACTGTCTATAGACTTGCCCAAGTTAGTCCTCGTCACTATTTTTATATTGTTTGAAATTAAATTAGTGTAATGTACTCTTGGCTTTATAAGGACAGCAAACATGAATGTATTGGAAACCAAATGGTTTGAATATGACCGCAAACTGCTGAGACAGCAAGCATGCTCCACGTGTGGAAGTCCTTCGGGTTGTATGATTTCCTTGCAAACCTGGAGAGAGTCCCCCACAGAATTTGGTTGGAAAATCAAAGCTATTGACACAGTGTACATTAGCAATGCTATTCCCCTTGAAGCAAGATCTTGCTGTAAAGTTAAGACTGGCTTCAAACTCAGGATTCTCCCGCCTCAGTCTCAGGGATTGGCTATGTAACTCAGGTCAGCATCAAATTCATGGAGACCTTCTTGCCCCTCAGCCTGAGTCCTAGGATTATCATCAATTTCCACCTTAGCCTGGGCAGAGCAGAGGAACTGGGTTTCAGCCACTTAGCTCTCCAGCACCTGAAGAGAAGGGTCAACAATGTCTGAAGGAGACCGTTTCCCACTTGGCACCAAAGGAGAAGGTGAAGTTGGGGGGCTGCTTTTCAGCCTGTGTAATGTACCTACTTGGAAGGGAGATGCTTAAAAATACCCATAATTAAACAAAGCAGTTGGGGTTGTGCTGGATATGGTGACGTGTGCCTATAATTACAGCACTCAGAAATCCAAGCTAGAGGATCACAGTGAATTTAGGCCGATGTAAACAGCATGGTGCAGTCTAGGATGGCTGAGGAGATCCAGTGAGACTGTTCAAAGAGCGAGCAACAACAGTACAGAATTAGACCAGACTTTGGAAGTTGGCTATGAGGGACGTAAGTAAGAAGTGCCACTCAGGACCGCGCTACTGAACTGAACCGCTGCTCTAGTGCTGTCACTAATGTGTCAGAGTATTGACAAAGACACAAATGTCTCACACCCTAGCAATTGGGATAGAGGGTGGGCAGCAGACAATGCTCTCATCCCTTTGCTTTATCAACTCATAAAGAAATTATTGAAAATGTAAACGACTTTCCATTTTCTTTTTTTAATGGTTCTTTTACTTTATTTTATTTTTTATTAGATATTTTACTTATATTTCAAAAGTTACCCCCTTCCCCCACTCCCCCTTTCCCTCCACTTCTCTCCATGAAGGTGCACCCTCTCCCAATCCCCCTCTGCACCTCAGTGCCTTGGCATTCCCCTACACTGGGAAACGCGCCCTCACTGGACCAAAGGCCTCTTCTCACATTGATGCCAGTGTTGTCCTCTGCTACATATGCCACTGGAGCCATGGGTCTCTCCCCGTGTACTCACAGAGCTGTGGTGGGTGTGGTTAGTTGATAATGTTGTCCTTCCCATGAGGTTGCAAACCCTTTCAGCTCTTTTAGCCCTTTCTCTACCTCTTTCATTGGGGTCGCCATGTTCAGTCAGATGGTTAGCTGCAAGCATCCTCAGCTGTATCTGTATGACTCTGGCAGAGCCCCTGAGGAGAATCCATATCTGGTTTTTGCCAGTAAGCACTCTTACTGTCAGCATTAGTGCTTGAGTTTGGTGGCTGCTATGGCGTGGATTCCCAGGTGAGGCAGTCTCCAACCAATCTTTTCTTCAATCTCTGATCCTCTATTTCACCCTGTATTTCCACCTGTGAGTGTTTTGTTCTACCTCCTAAGAAAAAAATGAGACATCCCATTTTGGCCTTTCTTCTTTTTGAGCTTCATAAGGTCTGTGAATTGTTTCTTGGGGATTCAGAGCTTTCTGAAGCTAGTGTCTGCTTATCAGTGAGTGCATACCATGTGTGTTCTTTTGTGACTGGGTTACCTCACTCAGGATGATAGTCTGTAGTTTCATCCGTTTGCCTAGGAATTTCATGTAGTCATTGTTTTTAATAGCTGAGTAGTACTTCATTGTGTAAATGTACCACAATTTCTGTATCCATTCTTCTGTTGAAGGACATCTGGGTCTTTCCAGCTTCTGGCTATTATAAATAAGGCTGCTATGAACATGGTGGAGCATGTGTCCTTGTTATATGTTGGAGCATCTTTGGGCTGTATTCAGGAGTGGAATAGCTGGGTCTTCAGGTAGTACTATGTCCAGTTTTTTGAGGAACCACCAGACTGATTTCCAGTGTGGTTGTACCAGGTTGCAATCCCACCAACAGTGAAGGAGTGTTCCTCTTTCTCCACATCCTCACCAGCATCTGCTGTAACCTGAGCTTTTGATCTTAGCCATTATGATTGGTATGAGGTGGAATCTCAGTGTTGTTTTGATTGAAATTTTCTTGATGACTAGGGATGTTGAGCATTACTATGGTGTTTCTCAGCCATTCGGTATTCCTCATTTGAGAATTCTTTTTTAGCTCTGTACCCCATTTTTAATTGGATTGTTTGATGCTCTGGAGTCTAATTTCTAATATCTTTGTAGATATTGGATATTAGCTCTCTGTCAGATGTAGGATTGGTAAAGAAAGCTGTCATAGTCTCTGTTGAAAAGTCTGGTGCAATTCTGATCGGTCTGCCTTTATATGTTACATGCCCTTTTTCTCTTACTGCTTTTAGTATTCTTTCTTTGTTTTGAATATTCAGTGTTTTGGCTATTATGTGTCATGAGGAGTTTCTTTTCTGGTTCAATCTATTTGGAGTTCTGTATGCTTCTTGCATTGTGTGTATGGTCATCTCATTCTTAAGGTTAAGGAAGTTTTTTTTAATGATTTTGTTGAAGATTTTTTTTAGAACATCTGAATTTTTTAATCCCTCTTTACAAGTTACCTGTACCACTTTTGATTAAGAAAACTGTAGAAAGTTAGTAACTGCTACAAGCGGATACCAGTTGGTGACATGTGACTGTTTCCACAGAGTCTTGCTTTATGGGGTCTCTGCTCAAACTTGCTGGAATCACTCATGGCAGATTTTAGTCCACACATTGTTTTCCCCATATTCCTGTATTTCTTTGTAGACTCTTCAGTATTCTTACAGATATTTTTTTATGGTCCTTAGAGTATTTTTCACTTAGGTCAGCCCAGAGTGAGGGCTCAGGCTGGGTATCATTCACCAGGGACTGGATTACGTGGTCAGTCTTGGTGTCTGGCTTCCAGTTTTCAGCACTAGTTACTGGCAGAGAGACCTGCCCCTTCTCATCGATGTTAGGATGGTAGATCTTTGCTTTAAATGTGGTCTTGGGTGGTTTGAATGGATACTCTGCTGGAAAGTTGATTTCATTCTGAAGGCTCCCTTTTCATATGGAGGGCTGTCAGGAACTTGCCCTTGCCAGGTCAATAAATTAGCTTCATCACCCTGAATGTTACCGAAGTTGTTCATTCCACATTTGCAGATGTCTTCAAGTGCCATTATCAGCCTCCTGCTGGCTACCATCTTGAATGTGGTAGCGCTGCTTTCCCCTTGTTCAAGATATTTACTGGGCCTTTGAGTAGGGAATCTTTGCCCTCTTTTACCCCTGTTATCCTTATTTTTGGTCTTCTCATTGTGTCCTGGATATGCTGGATGTTTTGGATTAGGAGCTTTTAGATTTTTGAATTTTCTTTGACTGTTTTGTCTATGTTTTCTGTTACCAAATCTGCCACTGAGATCCTCTCTTTCATCTCTCGTAGTCTGTTGGTGATGCCTGTATCTATAATTCCTGATTTTTTTTCCTAGGTCTTCTATCTCCCGAGTTGTCTCCTTTTGTGATTTCTTTATTGTTCATATTTTATTTTCAATTTCTTCACCTGTTTAGTTCTGTTTTTATGTTGCTCTTTTAAGTGCTTCTACTTGTTAACCTGTGTGCTCTTGGTTCTCCTCTAATTGTTTAAGGGAGTTATTCATGTGCTCCTCAAGGACCTCCATCATTATCATGAAGTATGATTTTAAGTCCATATCTTATACTTCAGGTGTGTTGGGATATCTACTACTTGCTGTGGTGGAAAACTGGGTTCTGATGTTGCCAGGTTGTCTTGGTTTCCATTGCTTAGGTTCTTGCGCTTTCCTCTTGCCATCTTGTTATCTGTGATGTTAGGTGATCTTGTTTTCTCTGACTGGCTGTGGGTCTGAGGGCCCCTGGGCTCAGGAGGGAGATTGCTTCTGGGTGTTCAGTTGTTTGGGGGCAGGCAGTGAGTTCTGATGGAGGTGACTTGCCTCTGTCTCAGTGGTCTTGGCTCAGAGAGCGCTTCCGAGGCTCCTCTATGTGCTTAGCAGTGTGTGGGCACCCTGAGTCCTGATGGTGGTGACCTGGCTCACTCTCTGGACTGGAAGGGACCGGTTCTCAGAGAGCACCATGCTACCTGTGCCCTGAGGGTTCCGGGGAGCCTCTCCCTGGATGGTCAGTGCGGGGATCACCCATGGGCTCAGGTGGCAAGGCACTTCTGAGGTTCCTCTGTGTGCTTAGCAGTGTGTGGACACCCTGAGTCCTGATGGTTGTGACCTGGCTCTCTCTCTGGGCCGGAATGGACCTGTTCCTAGAGAGCACCATGCTTTCTGCACACAGAGAGTTGCTCGATGTCCCTCTCGGGATAGCCTTTTGTGTGTGTGTGTGTGTGTGTGTGTGTGTGTGTGTGCTGGGCTCACTGTGGGCTCTGATGGGAAAGCACTTGCGAGGTGCTCAGGCAACTAAAGGAAGGGAAGGCCGAGTTCTGAGTCCTATGGTGGTGACCCATCTTCTCTCTCTTTTCTTCTCTCTCTCTCTCTCTCTCTCTCTCTCTCTCTCTCTCTCTCCCTCTCTCTCCTTTTCATTTTCTTTTGATATACGCAAGATGAAACCTGTAGCAACCTAAGGAGCCTGGCACACACACTGAATAAGGGCTTGTTTCTGTAGAATTGTGAAGCAAATGATCATGACAGTTTTGTGTGTTTTTGCTTGAAGAAGTAGAGTTTTGTGAAATTCCATAGCCAGCGTGAAAGCAGAGGGAGTAAAGATGAAGCAGGAGTGGAGAGAACAGGAAGCATTCAAGATGGGAGTAAAGATAAATGGGGTGGAGGTCATGGGTCGTTTGCATTAGAAAAAGGAGGAGTTAGAAGCAATGGAGTTTGGTAGTTGATTAGACACAGGAGAGAAGAATGACAAGAGCAAGGAGATGATTCTTGTTTCTGGCTGGGGCAGTCTTGGTGGAGAGAGAAGCCATTCTTTATAGTGGAAAATACCCAAATAGGGGTGGGCTAGTATGGGATTTATAGCTTTTTTTGGGATATGTTGAGGTTAAGATGCCTGTAATACATTCAATTTTGAGAAAGTACTCAGACAATGTGCTTCTGGGTGTCATATGAGTTGACCTTGTAGCTTCTGTGGGGACCTGCTCATCTGGAGAGAGTGTGCAGAGATTATGAATGTCCCAGAAAGCATCCTTAGGAGTCCTTTTAGTTTACTGCTTCCTAACTTTGCGTTTCTCTTGTGGTAGAAAGGGTTATGGAGGAGGTATTTGTATGTGTTCAATGTCAGATGTGTTCCACAGCCATTTTCCACCATGTTTTATTGAGACAGGGTTCTCAATGAACTTGTAGCCCACTGATTAGGTTAGGGTAGTTAACAAACAATCTCCTGGAATCCATCTCTCTCTATTTTACCAGTACTGGGATTACAGACATGAACTCTTTTCACATGGGTGTTGGTGATATGACATCCGATATTTATGTGTCAAGTTTCTTCACCAGCCCAAATATCCCTTCCCTCTTCTATGCTGGTGAAAGCAATTTAGCCGAACTCTTATGCCAATGAATAAAGGTAGACTGATAGCTGTCAATAGTTTTTCCTAATAGAGACTTCTTGCCATGACAGTCCTTAAGACTCTTAGAAATTTGAGACAACAAACTTGAACTGCCATCTTCGTTAGGTCTCAAGTGGAGGGGTTAGGATACCAACCCAGTCACAAAACCTTTACCTTACAGTTTGTTTTGCCTGCATAGTGTTCTGAGACCAGAGCCTTAACATAATAATTATCAGAGAGATCAGAGGGACTTCATCTAGCAACTGACAGGAGCAAATGCAGAGTCTCATACCCAAACATCAGGCAGAATTCGGGGAGTCCTGCAGAGGAGGGGGAGAAAGGATTAGAGGAATTAGGGAAGTCAGGGATACCATGTGAACAGAGCCTACAGAATCAACCTGAGTGGGAACTCATGGATCAGTTGAGATCAGAGAGCATGTATGACCGAGGTCCTCTGCATATATGTTATGGCTGAGAAGCATATGCTCTTGTAAGATTTCTAACAGTGGAGCAATGTCTGACTCTTTTTGCCTGTTTAGGGGATGCTGGTCCTACTATAGTTTTTTTTTTTTTGTTTTCATCCAGCCTTGATGTGATGATATATGTACCTAGTCTTCTTGTTTGGTTGGTGTTCGTAGGAGGCCTTCTCTTTTCTTGAAGTTAGGTCCAAGTATGTGCATGTGTGCCTGTGTGTGCATGTGTATGTGATGGATTCAGGGAGAAGGGAGATTAGGGAAGGTGGAACAGAAAAGTACAGTTGGGATGTAATTTATGAGAGAAGAATAAGAATTCAAAAGCAAAAGCAAAAGATTCCCCTCCCTTCCCTCTCCCTCTTTCTCCCTCTCCCTCCCTCTCCCTCTCCCTCTCCCTCTCCCTCTCCCTCTCCTCTCCTCCCCTTCCCCCTCTGTGTTTCTCTTCTTTGGATTTTGCTGGTGTGAGGTATTGATTGTCTATGTTTTCGTGGGTATAGTTAACCTTCTTGGGTTGGAGTTTTTCTTCTTGTACCTTCAATTGTTCTTGTTTGTAGATAGATATTATTTAAATTTGACCTTGTCATGATATAGTGTGTTTTCTCCATCTATTGAGATGTTTTGCTGGGTAGAGGTCTGGGCTGACATATATGATCTCTTAGAGTCACATCTCTCCAGGCCCTTCTGGCCTTCAGAGTCTGCATTGAGAAATCAGGTGTAATTCTAACAGGTCTGCCTTTATGTTATTTGGTCCATCCCCTTGCACCTTTTAACATTTTTCTTTGATCTGTATGTTTAGTGTTTTGATTATTATGTGGCACAGGAACTTTACTTTCTGGTCCATCTGATCTATTTGATGTTCTATCTTTGTTTGTGGGTGTTTTCTTCCTTGGATCTTAATTCTGCTTTTGCCTTCTGGTCTTTGTGGCCTGGATTTCTTGTGCTCTGTGTGATCTTGGATTTAGTAGGGATCAATGTCTAAGTTGGGGGCTGGATTTCTGGTAGGTAGTTTATTCTTGGTGCAGCAGGGGGTCTCTGCCTGATTTCGAGGGTGGTATAAGGAGACAGGGATGGGGAACACTGAGCAAGTGGAGGAGGACACCTGTTGGGCTGCCTATCTGTGAGTCTGACCACTGATGTGATGGTTAGTCAGGCAGATAGTCTCTGCCTAAATTTACTTATCTGTTATTCTGGCTTGCTTGGCCTACACCCGTTCTTCAAACTGTCATGGCCTGAACCAGTTCTTCTAAGTATTATGGTTTGCACCTGGGCAGCTTATTTCTGCAGGAATTGAGGGCATGGGTATATGGGAGGGCAAAGGAATGGGTCTTTGGAAATCAAACCCAGGATCTAGGGAGTGGAGGGGCGGTCACAGGGAGGCAGGTCACTCACCCATTTCTCTGATTTGTCTAACCTGCTCCTGGACAATGGAAGTCCTCCCAAGGTGGGGCAGGGTAGGGGTTCAGTAGAATGGGTCTTTGGGAATTATAGCACAGTTAAATTAGCAATTGAAAATTATATTTATAGAATTTTATAAGGTGTAAAGGGATGTTTTTGGTCAAGCCTTTTGAGGTTTAAACTGTCTTCTTGGAGGGAGGATCTTAATAATGAACCCGAGGCTTCTACTACTATCCAATCCCAGCCTGTGCTTATGAATGAAGGGAGTTTTCACACCGTGGAAGTGGAGCTCATATCATGTTTATGTGTTGCTATCAGGGATAGCTTTTTAATAAAAAACAAATTCTGCAAGGGACATTTATGTCACTTGACTATTCTTTTAAAAACGACGATGAAGCAAGCATCATCTTTAAGTGCACCATTAGCGTTTCTGGCTGTTTGTCTAAGTGCAGTTCATCAACTCTGGTCACTCCATGGAGGGGTTGTGGCACAAGAGTTATGATGGATTCTCCAGTCTCTTCAGTCTCTAAGCAAAGTCCATTCCCTCCCCTACTTCCTGGCACGTGTCACATGCATGTTTCATGCCCAGCATGTTGTTACTGTCAATCTTTTCTGCTTCCAATATAAAAGGTGAGCTCACCGAGGACAGGGCCCATAGTCCTCATTATTCACCGGTCTTTGCTTCCTATTCAGTCTTCTGGAGAGAGTCCTCATGTTTCTTAAACATGGCAGCACCCTGATGGCTGGGGTAGGCTCAGATATTCCCAATTAGACCATCTCTGACTGAGGTTCAATATCTCTCGTTTTACAAATTTAGCTTCATCCCTTCTAAGCCTTCTTGCCTGGATGGCAATGACATTGACATGTGAACAGGCCATCTGAAGAGATGACAGTTGACACCCAGGATGATGATGGCATATGAGCTAACTTTCCTGTGAGTTCAGACTGTCAGATGCTAACCTGCCCCCTAATAGTAAGGCCTCATTGCTGAAAACATCTATCCAACTCATTGAACATGAAGAAGTGAGCTAGTGCCTACTTAGACCCCTCCCTCATCCTATGGAGTAGAGTTCATGGTAGAGGAAAGAGTTCTGCATGTAACCAAAGGAGAAAGGTAAACACAAACACAGCCATAAACTCTGATTTACAGTGTTAACCTGCCTATAATATGCCATAGTGCAATAGTGGCGTTAAAGCTTGTGGGAGTCACCAGTATCTCATTGGATGTAAAGCCCACTACAGGAGATCGAACCCAACCTCAAAACAGCTCTCATCCCTCAAAGTGAAGTCACAAAGATCTGAAAGATGGTGGGTATGTATTTAACTAACAATCTGAAAAACTTTTCCAGGCCCAAGGATAATGTTTGTTTGAGAAATGATCATGGGACTTTGGCCATGGCCTGCTGTTAATCATCTGATTTCAAGAAGAAAAGGTACTAATCTGAGACAGTAATGAATGGATCTCGATACCAGGAAATTTAGGCTTCTGAAAAGTCATTTGTTATTTCTACTCTGCACATCATTGGTTATAAATAAACGAGTCAGTAAATAATAGATATCAGTCAATATTTTACCAGTTTATGAAACGGTGGAAGACCCCATCTACAATTAATGATGGACACCCATCCATAATGTGTATGTTTTCTCCCCAGAAATACTGAGCAGGAAAGGTGAGTATTGTTATTTTTTGATAAGCTGTAATTCTGAGAAGTTATACTGAGTGGTGTTTACTCTCCCAATCTCAGCATCTGCCAATCGCTGAATATATTCTGGAGCTTCAGACGGCAGACAGTCTCAGAGCTCTGGGCTCTATCTCTACTCTTACCTTACAGAACTTTCCCCCCCTGCCACTGGGCTCCTGTCACATGACCTTCTCAAGAGTTTCTTTCTGCAATGACTCTCCAACTTGCCATCCACACAGAAGCAGTGAGTTCTTTTAAAAACACAAACTACATCACGTGTGTATAGCCACATGTCCTAGTTCTGATGTTAGATGCCAATCTTTCTTTACACATAACCTTTCTCAATTTCTTCTTTGCTGTACTATTGCCTAGGTTTTGACAGACATCAGATGAAATACTTTCTTCAGATAGTTATTGTTTTATTTCTGCTCCTGAATGTCCTCCTTCCTACTCTTTTCTCTCGGGATAGCCTATGCTTTTCCTTCTGGGCATGTGTTAATATCTATAATTATAGTCATTTGGTGCTTTACTATTTATTCTTTGTTTACACTCTAAGCTCTATAAAAACAGGGACACTGTCAGGCAGTTGTATATTTAGGCAGAACCTTGGCAACTGTACACTAAATATTCACCAAATATTTTTTTCTGTAAAAGAACCCACAACTATTTATCTTCAATGTAATGAAGTAAATGGGCAGAAATGAGAACTTAGACACTTCATTTAAGAGGATTAAGAGAAAACTAATGTACCTAAAAAAAAAAAAAGCTGTTGAATTACATAAAGGCCAAGAATTGGTCTTTAGACTTGAGTTCTATCTGTGTTGGAATTTTGACATAATGATGCATGCTTGTTTGTTTCAAGAGTAGATTCAATAGACTCCAAATCAGAAAAGAAAAAAGCCACAAAAATTAAAACAAGACAAAACAAAAAACTGAGATGCTTAATAGAGAATTCATCTTGAGATTTCAGAAGACCAGTGCTATTGGCATTTTCATTGGGACAATGCTTCAGTGCATGAGCTTTCTTATACATCAAACCCTGGCTTCTAGCAATTAGATTCCAGCTCTGCAGTTCTTCCAGTTGAGACAATCAAAAATGTCTCCAGATATGGCCAAATGTGCAGGCTTGTGCTAGAGATGACCACAATAGAGAATGACTGTCCCAGGAGAAGTGGCAGAAAGCTTCCAAGGCAGGCTTAGATGCTAGAAGTAGTACTGGATGCAAGGAGACAGCATCAGGGGCTTTCCTGTCCAGACCTCCCTGTGGGCTTGATGAACCCCAGAAGGCAGTCCTTGGGTCCCTACTGACTACTATGCTTTGAGCTTCTGCATTTGTTATGTAAGAACCCTCCTGGATAGCTAAGCCTATCACGGAAAGCACTGTTTCTGCTTGGACACTAGGAACAGTGGTTCTGTTCCGTACAGGCTGAGGCACTGTGGACATTGGTTCAATGTTATAGATTCTCTGTGGAATAATCAGGATCTGGGGTCACACTGGCTGCCACAAAGAATCTGAAGAGTACAAAGAATTCCTAGGGATTATATCCTTCATCTCTCACAAATATTTAGAAGGGGGACTGTAGAGAATGCTTGGAAGAATGTAAAGAATTTAAAATGGGGTTAATGAGATGAGGATTGGACTCACAGACGTGTGAAACTGAGATAATGACTTAGCCCTGTGCTTTGCAATGCACACATGTTCATGGTCACCCAGATTCACTAACGGCTCACATAAAATCCTGCAGGGAAATCGATAGCCATCCCCTCTCTGACAGGATCTCACTATGTAGCTCTACCGGTCTTGGAATTTACCATGTAGATCAGGCTGGTCTTGAACTCACACAGGCTCACCTGCCTCTGTCTCCAAAATGCAGAGATTAAATGTGTGTCTCACACAGGCCCACCTGCCTCTGTCTCTAAAATGCAGAGATTAAATATGTGTGTGTGTGTGTGTGTGTGTGTGTGTGTGTGTGTGTGTGTGTGTGTGTATATGAGATTCTTTTCAGTATACATTTTACATATAAACCAGTTGCTGAAGCCACCACTATTGATTGTAGAGTCAGGTCCCTGGCTCCAATGTAAGCCATGAGGTTTCCTTTCAGTGAGATTCCCTATCACCTTTTTAGTTAGGACAGTTTTAACCATTTATCCAAAGTTGCAGGATGGCTGTAGAAAGGGAATTCACTCACCTTAGTGCCTCTGGGTTATGTTTTCCCTCTACTTTTCTCTCCTCTGTTTCCCCTCTCTCCCCTTCTTCTTTTTCCCTAGAACTAAATGTCTCTTTAATGTTTTTTTTTAAAATCTAATTTATAGAAAGACAATAAATGATTAATTAGAAATTCTTTAAAAAATGAAACAATTACTTGTTTAACAATTTCTTGAAAATTAAAAATGATGGTGATGAGGGGGTGCAGCAAATTTGGTACAATCTATTGAAAATGTAATTTGGCATATCTTTAAAGGACCTATGAAATTATCATGTAAACCATGTATTTCATTTTCATGAGTATTTCCTAAAGAATGGGTCTAGTTTACATAAACTGTCCATACCATTATATTATTGTGGAAGATTAGAAACAGCCTGACATCCGAAGAGAGAACTATTTTCATACAGTGTAGCATATTAGGCAGCCATCTTTAAAATACTGTGTTCAGAGACATAGGTAGTAGGTACCTAGGATAACAGAGCATAACACAAGTGTATGAGCACTGTAATCTCAGTTCTGTTATTGCACACACACAAACACATGCACACTCATAAAAAAACACAAGGACTACAAGTAAATACAGAAAAACACTTAACAGTGTTATCTCTGGGGTAGTGAGATTGTAGGTAATGGTTTTTTCTTCTGACTTTTCAGCATTTTTAAATTTTATACTCAGAAAACATTATTTTAAGAATTCACTATTGTCAATTCAGAAATTTTTATTATCTGTATTAAACAAGAAATAAATGTTTATAGTACTCAAAAGCATATCTAAATAATGGGAAAAAAACACTGGTGTATAAGAGTATATTTCTTACATGTATAAGTAGGTAAAATTTAAATCTAAGAGGTAGTATCATTTTCTTCATTCTTAAGAATAGAAAATTGATATTTAATAAGTAAGAAATGTAAATCTCCAAAAGAAAATTGGTGCAAGGCATCTAGCGCTTGTGCTACTTAGGTATAACCCTGAAGATATAACCACTCCCCACTGCTATAGAAACACCCAGAGTTATGTTTAAGTGGGCATAATGGCCAACGTGCATGATGGCTTAATGACTTAACAACACTCCCCAGATGACTGGATAAATCTCTGATGAAGAAAGAAACACCATACCATTATTTTAGTTGGAAGAATGGCACCAAAAATCATGCCCTCCCCCCAAAAAAATTTTGCAGGACTATCAGAAGTCCAGTAGGCCTTGTTACTATTGTTGTCAATGATTTCTTGCTAAAAATTCAAGTAAAAGAGTTAAATTGCTTAAAGCAGCAAAAAAAAAAAAAAAACAAAAAAAAAAAAACAAAAAAAACAAAACCAAAAACCATAGTGGTGTATGGTCTGCAATGACATAATGACTTGAAACATAACTAGTGAGACACTTCAGTGTCTTCATCTGCAGACTGTGCACATATATTCTGCTTTCAGAATAGTTTTGCAAATTCTACACAGACAAAGGGTGGAAGCAAAGGACTAAATCTATTTGTTTGTAAAGCATCCTTGAATTTATATTGCAGTACAATATAATAATGACATGAGGCTATGTCACACACAAAAAGGCAATGACTATAGCTTTGAAAGTTAACTTTTAAAGTTATATGACTAATTCTGTGATTTAAAACAATCACATAAATGTAAAAAATGCATTCTGACATTATTACATAGAATCTGAGGCTTGCCATTCTAACAAAAATTCTGGGATAAAATTAAAAAACAATTTCCATTTACACCACAAAGCAGTAAGTTTAAATCAGACTATTTTGAGTTGTGTAGCCCTTTATTAGCAACTAAAATAGAAGGTATCTGTTGTACAACATGGGCAGTAATTGTCTGTAACTGGAGATTTCTTATATTCTAATACAGGTCATTTATAAATGCACTTTTGTTAAAAGGCTTCCACCCTTTGTCTGTGTAGAATTTGCAAAACTATTCTGAAAGCGGAATATATGTGCAGGAGTCTGCAAAGAGTGCAAATTTCCATTATGTTGAATGCCTTACAAGCCAGTGCCTGACAATTGGGCAAATAGTTTATTCCAGCCTTCCTTCCACTGCCCACAACTAGGAGGAATTTTTAGAATGAGTTGAAATGAAGGAGGACTACACCTACTAGAAAAGAAGAAGAGAGTTCTACTAGTCTGAGGTTTCAGTTCTCCCCACACCAGAAGCAACATGTTGGTAAAGGTTAGGCTGGACCCTGGACAGAGTCTGAGTGTGTGCAGAGTCCCTGAGGGTCGCGCTTCAGTGGACCGTGAGTGTTCCAGCTGCATAGCTGACTGACCTGTCTTGCCAACTTCTGCACTGGCTCGACTGGGCATAATTCAAAAAGAAAAATCTCATATTCATTCCATTCTTCTGAAGCTCTGTGATAGCATTTAATAACACCCCGATGGGATGTCTTCCACATATAGTATTATGATATTTCTTCAAATAATTGCTAAAAGATACAGGATCTAATTGTTCTATAATACTCATACCCATTTTATCTAGATACTCAATGGATCTATAAATCTCCCCCTGGGATTCATTATAGTAACTGTAACGGAACCTTTGACCCCAGTGGCAGAAATCAGAAGAAACCACAAAGAGATTACTAGGATGCACTAGGTATTTACTGAAGAGTTTTCCAAATTCCTGTTCTTTTGACTCACTCAGAGCTCCAACCAGGACAGGAATAATGGTAAACTCATCTCTGTGGGTAACGGATGGATCCACTTGTTTGTAAGCACGGGCAGCACAGACCCACAGTACGGTTATCATGCATGGGGTGCAATGATGGCTCCAGCAGGTCTTTTCGTAGACTGTACTAGTGAATGCCAACCTTCTAGCTGGGCATTCAGCTGAGGGCCTGAGGCAGTGTACCAGCTTCCGGCGTGGCTGGCTTCCCGGCAGACCACTCGGTTGGACATCTTGGTGCTTGTGCTGCTCGCCACTCTACCGGGTCTGGCCCATTGAGCATACCCCCCCTTCTTGAATTTGAGATCCTCCTGCCTCAGCATTGCAAGTGCTGAAATACAGGTGACCCCTGGGTAGTAGGCATGCTCCACCATACTCTGTTTAACTTCTTTAAATTATTTTTATTAAATCTTTGAAAATTAAGCCATTTATATAATGTATGTAAAGCATACTAATTCTCAAAAATAACCCCCAACTCCTCCCAGGTTTAACCCACCACCACCTTCTTACCCCTCCCAATTGATTTTTAATACCTCACTGAATCCTATATGTTCTGGCTACATACTTGCAGGATGGGACTACCCAGTGGAGCAGAATGTGGTCATCACATCAGGTTCCACCCTTAAAGAAGACTGACACTCATTGCTTTAGAAGACATTAACTTTCGGCAGCTCATTAGCTGGGAGTGGGGCTGCATAAGCTCCTTTTCTGTTCACACTGGAATGTTCACTGTCTTGATCTTGTGCAGCTGCTGTGAGACCAGGGGCGCCACAGTTCTAACTTCTTAATGCTTTGTATTTTCCTCTTCCCCAAGCCTTTCCAATGCCTACTCGTTTCATCCCGGATCATAGTTTTCTCTCCCTGGATCCCTCAAGACTAGCTGAGGCTCTACCTTTCCCTAGACACATACTCCACCCCTGTACTTACTGACATTATGCTGGTATTTCGGGTAGGTGGTAAATGTTTGAAGAACTTAGTTATTGTGCCTATTGTTAACAATACACTTAGCCATCTGTTGAAAATATGGGGGAGATTTTTTTTTTTTTGTTACCCTTCTGCTCATGTTCTTCAGAATGTTTACTCCAAAAGGCAAAGACAGGAATTGTCCAGTTTACTGTTATATTGTCGGTGGTAATGTAATGACTCATACCCAGTAGATATTAGCCTTTTTGAATTATTCTCTTTTAATAACTCCTCTTTTGAAAAAGAATGATGTTGAGTTGGTAAACTTGGTAAGGGGTTGTAATTAGGTGCAATGATTGTTTCAGTGTTTGTCAGTAGGTAGGTGCTCAAAAGAAGAAATGCAGAAAGTCCTTTCAACGAACTAACCAGAATGAGCAAAATTAATATATAGTCATTCAACCAAGCAATTTTATACCATTATCTTCCTATGGATTTATTCAACGGGTATATGTTGAAGTGTTTTTCCATGTCATGATAATCAAGGGATTAGTCATATAAAGATGACTAACATTTGGGCTCTGGGCTTGAGTACATTGTCCAAGTATCTAGTTAAGTATCTAGTACGTGTTCATCTTTCTTCTGGAGCTGGTGCTCCAACAGATGAGAAACATTATACCTGCTCTTCAGAGACAGACACAAAGTTTAGAGACACATAATACGTTACTCACCAAGCAAATAATAAGAGCTTTGATGACTGTGCTATAAAGTGTGTGAGACAGTAGTTTTCTAGTCAAGATTTGGGGATGGTCCTGGAAGACTTCCGGTGTTTTCTGAAGATTAAACAGGCTCAACCATTAAACATATAGCGCAGTCTGTGAGGTCACATTATGATGTTCTATCTACCATTAGAGATGTGAGTGTTCAGTAAGGCATGTTTATGGGGACAGCCCTTAGCAGATGAATATCAGTCAGCTCTTCTGGAGAGAGTATGGCCCATTCTTCCAGGATGAGACACAAGCAGGAAGAGGAACAGGAAACAGATCTGGAAAGGTAGGCCAGAGTTCCGCTATACTGGTCACAAATTCAGGGATTTATTGCTGTCCTATTGTTCTGGGATATCATGTGCCAACAATTTGCACATCAACTTGATAAGAAGTTCAAATTCTGCCTCTTTTTGTAAGGCTTTCCTGTCTGCACCAGGCAGGCCACAGGACTGCTTCTGTCTATTCATCGATAGGTTCCCTTAAGTAAACATTTTCTCCTTGGATAATGGTGAGTGCTTGAGGACTTGGAAAGACCCCCCCCCCCGATTCTGAAGATCCCAGCTCAGATCTTGGTCCACAGAAGGTGCACACAGTAGTATCTACTGGGTATGAGTCATTGCATTATTGTTATCGTTGTTATTGGAAGAAGCTGCAGACATTACTGGGGGCAAGGGTACACTTCATATTTTACATCGTTGGTAATTTCTAGAGACCTGGAAATAAAGAACATGTGAGGGAGCATTATCTCTTTAAATGTGGTGTTGTATCTCTGGACGGTGGACAGGTGTGTGCAAACTCGATGAAGGACAGAATCTATCCCTTTTAAGCTAGTGGTGAATTTAAAGGCATTTAGGGTAGGACAGTGACACCTAGTGGTGGTAAATCCAGTTCCACCCAACCCGCCCCAAGATGCATTTCTAGATCATCCTTAGGGTTTTATGACTGTGATGACCCCAGTGGACATTTGTAGCAGTATGTGTGCTGCTGCTGACTGCCATAGGACTTCTATGGTCATCTGGTCTTCAGGACGGATGTGAGGTGTTGGAAAACACACCTGTTGTGTATATAATAACAATATACTTTGTTGGAAGGGTGGAGATACTTCTTGTTATGTTCTTTATAGAATTATATTACATATTGAACAAGAAGAAGTAGGAGGATAAGAAAAAGGATGTGGAGAGAGGAAAGAGGAGGAGAAAGAAATGCCCGCAGAAGTAACTGAAGTGAGGGAATATTTATTTTTTTCTCTATTAGTTTTGGGTCTTGTATCAAGAAAGACCCTCACATTGACATGACAAATGGCCTAAGCTACTCACTTTGAAGTCAATATGAAACACACACACATACTTTCTCTCTCTCTCTCTCTCTCTCTCTCTCTCTCTCTCTCTCTCTTCTCTCTCTCTCTCTCTCTCTCTCTCTCTCTCTCTCTCTCTCTCTCTCTCACACACACACACACACACTTTGTATTTCTTAATCCCCCCCTTTAAAATATTTCATTCATACCATCTCCAGCCTAAGGGATGGTAACTTCAGCGTTCTCACATTTTGTCCATCCTCTTCAAGGTAAGTCTCCACAGAAACACTCAGCCACGTGCTTTATTATTCTCCTAGCTACTTCTTAATCCACTCAGCTTGACAACAAATATTAACTACAACAGGAAGGAATTGGCACTTGGTACAAAGAGAGGGGACTGGAAGAGATGCTGGTTGGAGGGTTGGAGATTTCCCAGAGCATCTATCAAAAGATTAGATGTCTGTGTTAGTCCACTCTTTGTGGTGGGGTGCCACCTTGAAATGTCCAAAGAGAATAGTCTCGCGCACCTCTGCCCTACACGTTATGGAGATTGAGGACCCCCTGAGAAGTCCAGGTAGCTTTTCTCTTTGTTTCTAGGTTTCCAGACGTATTTTTTTTCTCGGTGTAAGAAGATGGTTTACTTACTGGTTTTTCTTTTCTTCTGAAGCAAATTCCTCAGCTTCTGCTTCCCAGCGGACAGATTTAAGCTCTACAGTGGCTGGAACGGGTAGGAAGCAGCTGTCTGCTGCCTCCAGAGAATGGAGACAGTTTCCTGTCATCGAAAGTGCTTCGGGGAAAAGGATGCTCCATGGATATGATCTTGTTCTCTGTCTAGAGTCCCCTTCTGCAATTTGTTTTTGAGTACTTATTTTATAGTTGTAAAATCCTTAATTTTATGTAGTGCTTTTTAGAAATGTCCCGCAAAGGGCAATCATTTCAAATACCAACTATGAAATGAAGAAAGTGATGAAGTTCAAAATTGTTTTTCATTGTAACTAACACACATGGATATTATTATTTAGATAACAATAATTGCAAATACTTAGGAAGTATTTTCTGAGCCTTCTGAGTCTTGTACTTTTCTAAGTACTTTATTATTTAATACTACAATACTCTGAGGTAGGTGTGTGTGTGTGTGTGTGTGTGTGTGTGTGTGTGTGTGTGTGTGAAAACAAGGTTAATATCTTCCCCAAGACTCAAAGCAGGCTGAGCTCATGTGTGTGAGCTCACGACTCTTACTCTGCTTCTTGGCGTTTATGTTTGTGAGGTGCTAAGCGTCGTGATTGCTGGTTGAAGGAAAGGTTATGACAATGTCTTTGGAAACGGGGACCATGGGGGTAATATTTCCTTCTTTATACTGCCTAAAGACATAATACATGAAAAATAATTTCGACTAGGCACTCAACAAATGATGTCAGACTTTCTCCAAGTATAGAGAAGATGATAGTTCTGTGATTTATACTGTTTTCCCAGTTTCCTTATCTAAAAATTGGGAATAAAATCTTTAGGTAAAGTGATTTATAAATGTTCATTATATATGTTTCTAAATAGTTAATAAACATGGGTGATGCTCTTTATAATTCATTGATAGTCATTATAGATGTGAAACACTTTCTAAATTGTTAATAACTATGGGGATGCTCTTTATATAATTCATTGATATCCATTATAGATGTGAAGCACTTTCTCAACTGTTAATAAACATGAGCGATATTCTATACAATGCATTAATATGACATATTGATAATAATGTTGACATCAGGGGGAAGGGAGAGCAGTACTCTAGGCATCAAGCAAAACTGTGGTCCTGTCTTCCACATTTTTATGCTCCTGATATTTCAAAGACAGAAGAGAGCTACTTTAGCTTCTCTATCTTTTCCTGACAAAGTTGACTTTTAAATTTCTTTTCTTGCTATGGGTGAGAAACATTTGTGAATGTCAGAAGCTGAATATTATTTTTTTATATTTTTTTTCAGACCTCCTACAAACAGATGCCTCTGCTTAAGACCTGCTACTCTTGAGATGCAGGGAGCATGGTTTTCTCTGGGAACAAATCCAGCCAGAGAGAGATCTGGTCACCATCATCAGGACTCAGGTCCTGTCCATAGACTGCTGAGCACCCAAAAAAGCCTCAGAAACACTCTCTCCTGATCCCCAAGAGACAGAGCCGGGTTACTGCCATCAGAACTTACTGCCTGTCTGCAAAGAGCACGCAGGAACAATTACCCTCCAGAGCCCACAGGCCCTCAGACCCACAGGAGAGGTAAACTCAAGTCAGAGACAACATGATGGCAAGAGACAAGCACAAGAACATAAACAATAGAAACCAAGACAACCTGGCAACATCAGCACCCAGTTCTCCCACCACAGCAAGTAGTAGATATCCCAATACACCTGAAAAAAAAGATATGGACTTAAAATCATACTTTATGATGAGATGGAGGTCCTTGAAAAGCACATGAATAACACCCTTAAAGAATTACAGGAGAACCAGGGGAACACACGTAAACAAGTTGAAGCACTTAAAAAGGAAACACAAAAATCACTTAAAGAGCTACAGAAAAACAAAACCAAACAGGTGAAGAAATTGAAAACAGAAAAAAAAAAAAACAATAAAGAAATTACAAAAGCAGACAACCCTGCCAACAGAAAACCTAGAAAAGAGATTAAGAGTCATAGATGCAAGCATCACCAACAGACTACAAGACATGGAAGAGAGAATCTCAGGGGCAGAAGATAACATAGAAAACACTGACACAACAATCAGAGAAAATGCAAAACTCAAAAAGCTCCTAACCCAAACCAGCCAGCATATCCAGGAGATGATGAGAAGACTCCCAACTGAAAGTCGTAGTAAATATCTTCAGCAAAATCATAGAAGAAACTTCCCTAACCTTAAGAATGAGATGACCATAAACGTACAAGAAGCCTACAGAACTCTAAATAGATTAGGCCAGAAAAGAAAGGCTTGCCAACACATGATAGTCAAAACACCAAATGTTCAAAACAAATAAAGAATACTAAAAGCTGTAAGGGAAAAAGGACAAGTAACATATAAAGGCAGACCAATTAGAATTACACTAGACTTCTCAATAGAGACTATGAAATCTAGAAGATCTTGGACAGAAGTCATACAAACCCTAAGAGAACACAAATGCCAGCCCAGGTTATTATATACAGCAAAACTCTCAGTTATAATGGGTGACTTATAAAAACAATGACTTAATAACATTCCCAGGCAAATATATGGAACTAGAAGCTATTATCCTGAGTGAGGCAACCCAGACATAAAAGAACTCATATTGTATGCACTCACTGATAAGTGGATACAACCCCCCCCCCCAAGCTTGATTTAGGCTTCTTAGAACAAAGTTTTTGAAGCCCCAGTAAGGTACAGTAAGATACAGAGTGTGATTCTCTTCTACCAGATTATCTCATTTTGGGATTATTAAAAAATTATAGAAAATTTATTAAGTATATAATTTTGTAGCAATAAAATATTTTTGTATATACCAGTTGATCGAAAATTTAAAAAGTCCCATGTAGATGGCATGAATTGCATTTCTAAGCAAGGATATATTTTTAAATGTAAGATACTAATTTTCCTAGTAAGTAAAGAGTTTAGGTGTTACTAAAATTACAACGCAGTACAAAAGTGGGCAAAGGCCATTATTAGAAAATGTATTAAAAGAGAAAAGTAAATTGTACACATTAAATGCACAGTTGCATTTTAAGGGAAAGAAATGCAAAGATAAGATAGTTTATCAGATTCATGAAGACTTTTAGGTGCTATGGTGCCCAGTGTTTCTTGGGGACATGAAGAAGGGCTCAAAATAGAAATCCCTCTATGTTGCTAGTGGGATAATTAAGTAGTAAAATGTAGAGAGTTATTTTGGCAATGATGATAAAAATATACATGTACAATTTGACTTGGCAATTTTATTTTTGGAAGTTTTTCCTTAAAATATAGAACACAAGTTTACAAAGAGGTCCACAGATATGTTCACTGCAGTGTGCTTCTGTAAGGGAAGGAAGGAAAGTGACGTAAGGCATATTAGAGCACAGATCAAGGACAATGTCTTTCATAATGCTACCCATTATTACAAAGAACTGGCATTGGTCTGGCCAAAGTTAAGAAACAATTTCCATCACCCACAAATGAACAACTTGTCCAGTGTATCGACCATTTACTGTTTCCTTCCTAACTCTATGGACCCAGTCTGAGACCTCTGCTCTTGTCTACTTTAGGTAAAGTGTCTGAAGGATGGTGATAGATTCTTGTCTATCTACATACTCTGTGAGATTTCTTTTCAAGTCTGGATAAATTCAAATAAAGACAGAATATTCATCATCTAGGTTTCATTTTTCAGTGACCTGTGCTCAAAGCAGATGTTCCTAGTCTCTTTGTCACTAAATATTGACAAGCTACTGACCTTGTTTATCATTGTGCCTCAGGCAACCTAGTGGTTTGGCAGAGTCACTCGGCATAAAGCCTGTCACCATGCTTGGAATGAAGATATGAAAACATATATGCTGAGAGTCAGTGCACATACATCCACCAGCATTCTGTAACTCTTAGAATTATCTGGGAAGAGAAATACTATGTCTGTGTTTTTCTGAAACAGCAGCAATAGAAAAGAAAGTACATGCCAAATACAATCACAAAGAAATATTTGGCAAATGTGAATTGAGGGAGCCAATGAAATAATTTTAAAAAATGTAGAGGTTATGAACAAAACCAAAGGCCAAGTAAAATAAAGAGATTGATGGAAGCAAAATGTCAGAGCACTATAATGCCTGTCTCATGGTAACAGTCCCAGAGGACAGTGGACCCCTTGCTACCAGCATTAGGACATTTGGAAGATTCACTCTTAATATGTTCTCTATGAGATTCATTACTGGCCCCAGGATCTCTACTGGGATGGAGAGAGGAAGGGGAAACTCCAGGAAGAATTGACTGTGTCTGTACATCTTGGGGTATGTATATACAGGCATATAGTCCTGTGAGGACATTGGTTTGGGGAGGATTTTTCAGAAGCTCTAAGGTTGAGCAAGAAGATGGACACAGTTTCACCTACTGAGTCCCAGGTACCTTCTCCATGAGACATGTCGCATGGCTTTCCACCCAATCCTTCAGATAGTGATTGGGGTGCCTTTCAAGTCAGATGTTTCCTTGGTGATAAAACTACACACTCTGTGACAGAACTAACAAGGAAGTTCAAGTATAGAAAGGAAGTTGGCAGGTGGACAGGAAGGCAGAGGTACGTCAGTGAGGGCACAGAGGCAGTGAGCATGCGCGTGAGGAGCTCCCACCTTGACTGAATGACACTTGCAAAGACTTTCCGAATGAAGAAACTATGCCTATACTTGATGCACAATGTTAGATTTTCATTAAGGAGGCAAGACTAGGAACCTTTCAGCAGGTAAACAACATGGTGAGAATTGATAGTTGGCATCCTTCAGGCTCTCATCATCTGTGATATTATTTTATGACTGCTATTTTTTTGGGGGGGATCTATAATGGTATTAATGAAAATGGTCCCCATAGGCTCATAGGCAGTCATGTTATTTGAAAAGATTTGTATGTGGGTTTGTTTGGGTAGGTTTGGTCTTTTTGGAGGAAGTGTGTCATGGGTTTAGCCTTTGAGAGTTCAAATGCTCAAACCAGGTCCAATCTCCCTTTTCTCCCTGTCTCTTTCCCTGTCCATTTCTCCCTGTCCTTCTCCCTCTTCCCTTTCCCTTTCTTCTCTCCTTCCCCCTCCCCTCCTCTTCCCTTCCCCTCTTCTTCTTTATTCTTTTTCTCCTCCTCCTCCTCCTTCTTTTCTCCCTAATGCTTGTAGATCTGGATGTAGAGCTCATGGCTCCCTGTTTAATGCCATGATTCCCTGTGTGCTGACAATAATGGGATTCACTTCTGAATTTGTAAATCAGCCCCAATTAAATAATTTTCTATATGAGTTGCTATAGTTGTGGTGTCTCTTCACAGCAATAAGACACTAACTATGATACTGGCCTTAATTCCCATCCTGACAGGTCAGTTCCTAGGGAGGACACAGCCTGTGGTTTCAGGGCTCTGGGTGATACTAGCAGGATCTTCTGGCTGCCAGGGCACCAGATTTCTGTGATGTAAATGTCATAGATGGACCATGAAATTTTTTTACTCTTATTATTTTATTGAATACTTTCTGTATTTACATTTCAAATGTTATCCTCTTCCCTCCCCCTGTTCCCACACCCCCTACCCCCTAACTTGTCTCCACAAAGGTGCACCATCTCCCAATCACCCTGTCCACCTCAGTGCCTTGGCATCCTCTACATTGGGAAAATGTGCCCTCACTTGACCAAAAGACCTCGTCTTTTCTCATGCTGACGCCAGACTCTACTATCCTCTGCTACATGTACAACTGGAGTCATGGGTCTCTCCATATGTGCTCAGTGGTTGGTGTTTTAGTCCCTGGAAGTTGTGGAGGGTTTGTTTGGTTGATGATGTTGTTCTTCCTATGAGGTTGCAATTTCTTTCAGCTCCTTTAGTTCTTTCTCTAGCACCTTCATTGGGGTCCCTATGTTCATTCCAGACTATGAAGTTTCTATGTCCTCAAGATAAGAGGGTTCCTCTGTGAATGTGGTGTCTTCAAGATCTTTTTTTTTTTTTATTAACTGCTTTAGAGTAATGGAGGCCCCAAAATGCTAGCATGTCAATAATAAGAAGCCACGGTTATCGGGGTAGATGATATTAAACTAATCTCATTTGGGAAGGGTTTTCTTGAGGCAGACTACCCCAGGATTATTCCATGTTTGAAACAGCTGTTAGAGTTCCCCTTTAGATGGCAGGTCGTGAGTCCTAGATGCTGGAGGAGAGCTGCAGAGTGAAGACAAGGCACTTGGGACCCATTTGGTAAGATGTAGGCAGGGCTTAGTTACCATAGAGTGAGTGTTGGCAACACAAGGAACAGAGATTTATCATAGGACTGAACAAAGCCATTCCCCACAGACCAACAATGTGACAGCAGACAAAGAAGCAGTAGAACTTGAAGCTGGTATGCCTGGTTTTAGAGAGCAGCTTATCTGCATCATTAATCTCTGCAATCCTGCTGATCTATTAAGTTGGGCATACACTCTAATGTTCCCTAGAGGAGTATCATAAGGTTGTGATGGTTAAAATGGATTAACAGGCCAGAATCTAGAATCACCTAAGTTAGAAGCCTGTGGTCATGCTTGTGTGACATTATTTAGATTAATTGAGGTGTGAGGACACAGTCTGAATGTGGAAAGTACCATTGTATTGGCTGGAGTCCTAGACTTGAATACAAAGAAAATGTCTATCTTATAATGAGTTTGCGTTGCTCTGTGTTTCCTGGCTGAGGCCATAATGTGACCTGATGCCTTAAATCATGAGTACAGAGAGATAGCTTAGTGATTCAGAGTGTACACTGCTCTTCCAAAGGAGAGTTTATGTCCCAGCACCTATGTCCAGTGCTTACAACTATCTGTCACCCTGGCTCCTTACAGCAGATACAGACGACCTAATTGCCTTTATATAATTTTAGTTTTTCTTGTCTTTGAATCAATTGAGACAACACTCAATCCTTCCTTGTCCCCTTATTCTTTAAACAATCTCTGTCACAAACTTCTACACGAACGGAAATTAAGTCTTGATGTACTCTTGTGCATACAACATCAGTTATTGTTAGCTAAAATCTGTTATCACTTTAGCATCTAGCTTTGGTTGTCATTGGAAAGTAGCCTACCAGTGCGGTATTCTGAGGCATCTTAGTGCGTCAGTTCTAAAGTTATTTGTCAATGTGATTTTACAAAGCAGGAGAATCACTAATTGAAGGCCAAGGAATATATCAAGGTGGCTTGAATAGACTTGGCTCAAGGGAAGTGGTACTATTAAGAGGAGTGACCTTTTTGGAATAGATGTGACCTTGTTGAAGGAAATGTGCTCCTGTGTAGGCAAGCTTGGAGGTCTCTCAGTGCTCAGGCTTTGCCCAGTGTAGAAGAACCTCTCCTCCTGACTGCCTGCATCTTGAAGGTGAGCAGCACTGTACAATAATATTTTGAAGCCTGAATGCAGCAGAAGTTGAAGAGAGAGCCAGCCAGAATGTGCAAGCTCCTTTCTTTCTGAGCAGATATTCCTTTGCTGCTGTTCACTGTGGACATAAGACTCCGGATGCTTAGGCTTTTGAGTGTGAACTTATACTGGTGGTTCTTCAAGGAGATTCTGTAACTTCACCATCATACTTGATCTGAATTATTGGTTACCTTTGCTCTGTGGCTTTCAGCTCTTAGATTGAACAGCTATCAGGTTCTCTGACTTTATGACATGCAGCCAGTTGTTACCATCTAGCCATTATGTTTAAGCAAATCTAATAAATCTTCGTGTGTGTGTGTGTGTGTGTGTGTGTGTGTGTGTGTGTGTGTTAGTTTTTGTTAGTTTGTCACAAGTTAAAGATATCTTGGAAAAGAAATCTCATTAGATTACCTATAAGCATATTGTAGAACATTTTTGATTAATGAGTGATGTGGTAAGCACCACTCCTGGATGGGTGGTCCTGGGCTGTATAAGAATGCAGGGCAAGCATGACACAAAGAACAAGGCAGTAAGAAGCATTCTTCCATGGCCCCTTCCTTGGTTCCTAACTCCAGTTTTAGTCTCAGTTCCTACTTCCAGCTCCTATGTAGAGTGTCTCCTGCCTTGGCTTCCTTCAAAGTGTGACTTGGAATATGTAAGACAAATAAATCCTTTCCTTACCAAGTAATTCTGGTCAGTATATTTTTAGTCATATGACTAGAAAACAAACTAGAACTACATATTCCATTTCCTGGTTTTGTTAATCTAGAGAACTTCAGCTAACACATACCTACTTTTAAAAAAGTACATAATCTCTGTTACATTGAGAGTTTTATGTCTTTATTTCTTCCAATGATATCCGAGCATCCTGATGGCAAGGCCAGTGTCATCATCAGGTTGTTTTTCTAGTACCAAAGTCAGTACTGGACATAGAACAGATGATGATAGAGGTTTTTTAAAGGTAATATGTAATCCCAAAATGGCATTATATATGATCTAGACTCATAATAATGAGCACACGTAACCATTGTTCCATAAGAAAACTGGCCTGAACTATTTATTTGAAAACTCCAAGTGAGCAGAAATACATGTCTTAAAATATCTTTCTTTTTATAAACATATGTAATTAACTTTATCATATTTCAAATTTTACAGTCAAAGGGCTAAAAAGAAATTTTATTTTTTTCCCTCTTCCAGTTGAGAAAAAGCTTGGGAGATGGTCCAGCTGTAGTCCGTGCAGAGGAAATCACTGAAGCGTGGGGCTATACACTGCAAACAATGACCTGGAGAATGCAGGAAAGAGTTGTAAAAGGAGGGGTAGAAAAGAGGGCAGTTGAGTAGATGGTACAAGAAACATGATAAAATGTGACAGGCAGGTTGGGCTCCGTTTAAAGACTTGAAAGACATGGAAGCTACTTGACACTCGCTTTTCCATTTTCAAAATAACAGGCAACTTCCGAAGGGGCTCCATCTGGGAGCCAATTTGATTACATCTTCTTCAAAGGAGGAACAGGAAGAAATGGGGGTAAAAATGAAAGAAAGAAATCATTGTAAGGTTTACACTAGTTTCCGTTTTCATCCCATCCTCACTCCAGGTAAACAGAAATTTGAAATGAAAACTAAGACCACGGCCTAGTAAATAACCAATGTGATTGGCTGACAAAGGTCACTGTTCAGCTGATGCTGAGTAGAAGGGTGCAGTTGAGGAGACCCAGTGCTGAGGCCCGGTTCTGTCAATTAGATGCTATATAACTTAATTTGACTCAAGAGCTGTGTCTGCTAGGCTCTGATAGACTCACAGATATCAAATGCTGTCACATGAGAGTGATGGAGAACCTCAGGGTGCTATGGAAACAACCATTTTCTAGTATACATTTCCCCATGGCACCATGATTAAAATCTGTCTAATCACATCACCTTTCAGGGGCTACTGACCGCTCGACTCATCCTTTCTAAAGTTTCCATCAGAAATTTGTGCTTGGGGGTAAGCTGAGGGGTGGCCGCCCACATTTTCAGTCACCTTATCCTGGTATCCAAATTCTTTTCATTCACATACACTCTGTAGATTGGAGTCACTGACACAGATCTTGTCTTTGATGAAAAATTTAATCTATTGCTTGTAAGCCTAAATTTTCCTTCCCAAACCCAGAGATTAAATATCCCCGTGGAAAGAGTTTCAATTAATCACCGCTGAGATGGAGTCACCAAAAGCAATGACATCTTCTGGACACTCCTGAGTCCTTGGGTGCTGTCCACATCCTCTTTTTCTCTGCCAAATGCAAACATTCATCTTGTGTGACCAGACTCGAATGATTCTCTAGTCTTTAAAGATTTATCACTAGCCAGCTCAGTGACAGTGTATTATTCACATGAAATTTATTTTCACCCCTAGCATTTTGGCCCTCTGTCTAAACTAAGAGAACAACATTTTCCTCTATTTAAAAGAATACTTTGGAAAAGTGATGAGAAAGAAATGAAAGGTTTTTTCCCTTACTTTTTCCTAGTTTTTAAGACTTGACTTTGAGCTCATGCACTTGGACAAGACTAGTAGTCTGGGTTTGGTAATTAGTTTAATTAATTAGGCCTGTCAATTTAAATCACTATAATGATAATAATAATAATAATAATAATAATAATAATAATAAATTCTGGTGTGTGTTTGTACTGACTTTAATAACAACTGAAAAATCAGTCATAAATGGTAAAACTAGTATATGTCACATATCCATGAATTTGAAGGAGAGTGGGAAGGAGTAGATGGAAGGGTTTGAAGGAACAAAAGGGAAGGAAGTCAACTTGTAACTATAATCTCAAAAAATCCTTAAAATAAATGTCACATATCAGAACTATTCAATGACATGGCACGCATTTTAGTCTCTAGGGGAATATGTCTTTTTTTCTATTCTTCCTGATCTGTATGCATATTTATTATTCTTTTGACTTAAAATATGTATTGAATGCCTATTTCAGAACAGTGCTGTACCAGAGACATGGTTGACAGTGAATGTGACAGGAAATTGCTGACAGTTTCAAGGTAAAAATGATTCTGAAGTAAGAAAAAAGTATTAATATCTCCTCAGAAAATATGCACAACTTTATGTGGATTGTTCTGAGGAATGACACGGGAAATGCTACCCTATCTTAGTTGGACAGTGGAGTCTCCTGGGGAGCCTGTATAAAAAATACAGTATCTACTCAATATATCATGTGTGGAAATAGGCTGGGTTCTTGCTTTGCTTTCGGTTCTTTAGAAGAAAACTCCCTTGGAGAATTTTCAGCTAGCTGATTGTCAGTTTCTTGCTAGAGAAATGGTTACAGAAACTTAAGTTTATTTATTCATTTTTATTGGATATTTTATGTATTCACATTTTAAATGTTATCCCCCTTTTCCAGTTTTCCCTCTGGAAACCCTCAATCCCATGACCCTTCCCCCTGCTTCTAACCCCACCCACTCCCTCCTCACTGCCCTGGCATTCCCCTACACTGGGGAATCAATCCTTCACAGGACAAAAGGCCTCTCCTCCCACTGATGCCAGATAAGGCCATCCTCTGCTACATATGCAGTTGGAGCCATGGGTCCCTCCATGTGTACTCTTTGGTTGGTGGTTTAGTTCCTGGGGTGCTTGGGTTGGTTGATATTGTTGTTCTTTCTATGGAGTTGCAAACCCCTTCAGCTCCTTCAGTCCTTTCTTTAACCCCTCTATTTGGGTTCCTATGGTCAGTCCAGGGTTGGCTGTGAGCATCTGCCTCTGTATTTGTCAGGCTCTGATAGAACCTCTCAGGATACAGTTATATCAGGCTCCTGTCAACCATCACTTCTTGGCATCAGCAATAGTGTCTGAGTTTGTTGTCTGTATATGGAATGGATCCCCAGGTGGGGAAGTCTTTGGATGGCCTTCTTTTTTCAGTCTCTGCTCTACACTTTGTCTCTGTATTTCCTTTAGACATGAGCTATTCTGGGTTAAAAATTTGTGGGTGGCTCCATTTTCCAACTGGGGACCCTGCCTAACCTCTGGATATCATCTCTACAGGTTCTCTCTCCCCTTTGTTGGGCATTTCAGCTAATTTTATCCCCACTGGGTCCTGGGAGCCTCTTGGTTTCCTGGCATGTGGGACTTGCTAGTGACGCCCAGTTCTCCATACACCAATGCTACATTATATACCTCTGATCAAATCCCTGACCCTCTATTTATCATCTCTGTCTCCTCCCATACCTGATCCTGCCCCCTTTTCTCCTCCTCCCCCAAGTTCCTGTCACCCTCTATCTCCTGGGAATACTGGGAATATTTTGTTTCATCTTCTAAGGATTGAAGCATCCCCATTTTCGTCTTTCTTCTTCATGAGCTTCATATGGTCTGTAAATTGTATCTTGGGCATTCTATGCTTTTGGGCTAATATCCACTGATCAGTGAGTATATACCATGTGTGTTCTTTTGTTACTGGGTTACTTCATATTTTCTAGTACCTAAGAATTTCATGAATTCATTTTTAATAGCTGAGTAGTACTCCATTGTGTAAATGTACCACATTTTCTGTATGTTTGCCTGTCTCTGTGTGGGATTTCTACCTGTTTGCAGTTTCCCATAGATCTGGAGGCACTGGAGTCACTGGTGGGTATGAATCAACCAATATAGATGCTGGAATCTGAACTCAGGTTATCTGGAAGAGCCAAAAAACACTTTAATCACCGTGCCATTTTGCCAAGTCACTGCATTAAACATGTTCTTGTCACGAAATATATTTTAAAGCCTCATTTTAAAAATATGGATTAGTCCTATTCAGGTTTGAGCACTCAAACCTGAGATTGACAAATATGTAGCTTTAAATATATGGCCCTGGTCAAACTCATTGAGTCACAAAACAAATCAAAAAGGTATGGATTTAAGAAAAGACTTCTAATGGAACCAGGGAGATAGAGATGAAAGGAAGCAGAGACAGAAGGAAAGGCTGTTCAGACACTGCCCAACCTGTGGATTTATTTCATATTCAGACACCAAATCCAAACACTACTGCTGATGCCAAGAAGTGCTTGCTTAAAGGAGCCTAAAATGAATGTCTCTTGAGCAGCTCTGCTGATACAGATGTGGATGCTTGTAGCCAACAATCAGTCTGAGCACAGGGACAGCAATGGAGGAGTTAGGAGAAGAACTCAAGGAACTAAAGGTGTTTGCAGCCCCATAGGAAGAATAACAATATCAAACAAACCAACAAGACTGACCTCTCCCCACCCCCAGAGCTCCCAGGGACTAAATCACCAACCAAAGAATTTTACA
Organism: Micromys minutus; assembly: GCF_963924665.1. Classification (NCBI taxonomy): domain Eukaryota; kingdom Metazoa; phylum Chordata; class Mammalia; order Rodentia; family Muridae; genus Micromys; species Micromys minutus. Next base: position 104,641,475 of record NC_137971.1, read on the forward strand.
TTGAGGCATCCATGACTGTACATGTGGCAGAGGATGACCTTATCTGGCATCAATGGAAGGAGAGGCCCTTGGTGCTGTGAAAGCTCAATGCCCCAGTGGAGGGGAATGCTAGGGCAGTGGGGTATGAGTGGGTGGATGGATGGTGGAGCACCCTTGTGGAGCCAGGGGGAGGGTAGTAGAATTGGGGGGGGGTTGTAAGAGAAAGCTGGAAGGGGGATAACATTTGAAATGTAAATAAACAAAATAATTAATAATATTTTAAAAAAGAAAGGAAGATACAAGAGTGGGGGTAACCATAATCAGGAATGACATACATGCATGCATATAAAATGTACTGGACTGCCAAAGTGCTTTTAAATAAAGATAAAAATGCATACTTGCCAAATTCTTTTGTTTTGTTTTGTTTTGTTTTGCTTTTTGAGACAGACTTTCTCTGTAGCTTTGGTTATTTTGGAACTCGATCTGTAGACCAGGCTGGCATCGAACTCACAGAACTCTGCCTGCCTTTGCTGGGAGCAAAGGTATACAACACTACTTCCTGGACCTTGTCTATTTTTTTTTAAACTATAATGTTTGGGTTTGGCAAGGACATATAAAGACCTTGAAAGTTCTTTTCTTTTTGCCCCTCACAAAATGAGAAACTCCAAATAGAAAAAACAAAAAACAAAACAAAACAAAAAAAAAAACAACAAGCAAACAAACAAACAATCAAAAAACACAAAAGTGTTTCTTAGTCTCATCTGAGAATTGAAATTTCAAGCATGAAGAGACTGGGAATATGGAGCCTTCCTTTCAATCAGTTTACCAGGTGCAGAGCTGCTAGGGAAAGTGAATGGTAAGGACATTTAAAAGACAGTATTAACAAATTCCTGGAGGCTTCGTATGGACTAACTGGAAAGTTCAAAACTTCTAAATACTCAGTGGCTTTGGGATCCCAAACTTTAACAGGTTTTTAACTTCAGGAACACCAGTGCTTTCTTTCTGTGAAGATTCAGTGGGGTGGTGGGGTGAGGGATGGTATTAGGGGACAGGGGATTGGGGAATGGCTATCTCAAATTACAAGAAAAAGGAGTGAGTTGGGAAGAACTGATAAATGGCTTGTATTCCCAGGAAGTTTAATTTTTCCCCTGTTTGCTTTGGGGGAGAAATACATCCTTTCTGACTAGAAAGAAACAGTTGCACAAGTTCAATAAACACTGTAAGAGGTTATGGGCCAATGACAAAGCCCACGAAACCATGACACTTAATTTCACTGTCATGGGAGACTTCCAGATTCTAATACTTTAGAACCCTATTAACAGAGTCCAAGAAAATCAATGAAGTAGAGCTGACCAAAGAGGCAGAGTCTAGCTTAAGAGGGAAGTTGCAGGAAAACCCAAAGAGTATGCCTCAGACCACAGGAAACTTACAATAGAAATCAGTAACAAAAAGGTACCTGCAGAACCCCCAAACAGTTTAATGGGATATTAAAAGTGCAAGACATGCAAATTAAAGATGTCTCCAGAAACATGTTTTAAAATATCTTGAAAATGCAATTTATGAAAATATCAAGGTTCTGTCAAAAAAGTACGCAGAGAGAAGTGTGTAGCCGTGGGTCTGAGCATGGAGAAAACTCAGAGCAGTACTGTTAGGATGTGTACAGCCAAAAACAGCAAGACAGCCATGCTGCTGTGAATGAGGAGCCCGGTTTCTTACTCGTTGCTAATGGGAATGTAAAATAGAATAGCTGTTTTGGAAGACAATTTGATAGTGCAGTTAAGTGAAGATACTTGTCATCTGATCCTTGCTCGTTAGGAAAATGACTTGAGTTACCGAAAACTTACAGGCACAGAAAATTTCCAGATTTTTACAGCAACTCTAAGGACATAGTCTAGTAGGTGAGTGGCAGAGTACAGGACCCACAGCTGATACAAACCTACTTGGTGCTGCAAACATAAGTTAGCTCTGTGAATCATTAAAATTCACACACACCTTAGTAATATAGTTGAGTGAAAGAAGCGATTTGGAAAACAGTACATGGATTTACACTGCATGGTATCCTAGAGAAGGGCAACTAGAGAGACCGCTAAAACATCTACAGTTTCCTGGGGCTTTGAGGGAGAGAAAAGTGAACGGATACACAGACACCTGGAGAGGCAACCGCGCTTTCCAGCCTGGTCCTGGAATGCTAGATACAGGCCTTTATTCAATAGCATGAAACACAAACTGTAATGTGTGTGGTTTGACTGATACTAGCATGGAACTTAGATTTATGCATTATACCAAATGTTACATATGAAATGTCTACAGAGGGAAGATATGTGTATATGGGCAAAAGGATTACATGGAATCATTTCTGATAATTTCTGTGGACCCAAATGAGTTCTAAAATGAAGGCTTACTGATAAAGCATTTTATTCTTATTTAATGTCTTCTTTATACACCAAAGAATCAATAATATACAAATGAAATATTATTTTTAAAATGTAATATTCTTTTTTTTTTGTTCTTCAAGATGAAATATTTTAATCTGACAGTCTCACTTAACATTGTATAGGGAACACCCCTAACTCCCAGAGTTCCCAGCAAGGCAAAAGGAAGTTCTAGAAATGACCGGATTTGCTGCAGTCTGCCGGTTGCCTGTGAGAGCATGGAGAAGTAGCGAGGAAAGGCACAGTGGCCTACTATGTCCAGCTTTGTGTACAGCTCTTGTAATTCACCGATTTCTCAGTCTTCAACCACCAGGGCATCTGCTTCGCAGTCTTCACAGACACTTGCTAAGATCTCCAATGATGGTCCCAAGCTTCGAGTCAGAGGGGTTGGTATCCTCCTGTCACCCCGGTCTGTTTTTACAGCATTAGCTCCTCTCAGACCATGGCAACCACAGCCCTCATTGCAGGCATGCACTTCAACTGTTAGGTAAAAAAGCCAGATGATCCCCAGGCGAAAAATCTCAAACCATAAAGATGGAATCCCTTCTGTTCTAAAGGCCTGATGAGTTCTCCCACAAGGTCCACGCTAGACACCATCTGGCATAAGTGAAAATGTGCTCATTGTTGGCCATAGTTGGCTTCAGAAGCCTGGGGTTTAACTCTAGCTGCAACAGCCTGTATTGGAGACACACCCTGCCCCCACATGGTTCCCAGCATTCGCTCACACAAAATGCTTTTGTAACAGTCCAATCTTTGTATTTCTACAGCCTGGTAGAATGTGAAGAACGTAGTAGATACTCAACACGTATTTCTTGATTAAAGAAATGCATTTTTTATAGTTACCTCATTAGCTTTCCTAGTTGTCATTATGCCAGAGAGATTGAATAGTAACAAAAGAGAATAATACTTGTTACACACACACACACACTCATCCTTGGAGAAGATGAACAGTATTTAACGTATGTACAAAGTATATTACATCAAATAGTCAAAAAAACTAAGGCACACAATGTGGTCTGCCATCTTGAGTTCTGCTTCTGTCTGACTATTTTCAAGAATAGTTATAGTCTTTGTGTGTCAAGAATATGTGATTTAGAGGGAAGTTTTAATTGTCAAGGTGGCCTTTTCTCCCTTGCAGAAGAAGAGAAAGAAGAAGGAGGAGGAGGAGAAGGAGGAGGAAGAGGAGCAGGAGGAGGGAGAGGAGGAAAACTGGGAGGAGGAGCTGGAGGAGCAGGAGGAGGAGAAGGAAGAGGAGGAGGAAGAGGAGCAGGAGGAGGGAGAGGAGGAGGAGGAGGAGCAGGAGGAGGTAGAGGAAGAGGAGGAGGGAGAAAAGGAGAAGGAGGAGCAGGAGGAGGGAGAGGAGGAGGAGCAGAAGGAGGGAGAGGAAGAGGAGGAGGAGGAGCAGGAAAAGGAGGAAGAAGAGGAGGAGGAGCAGGAGGAGCAGGAGGAGCAGCAGGAGGAGAACAACTAGCAATTGTTAGGAGTTCATTTCTCTAATCTGCTCCTTCCTGTATAAATTCCCTTGGTGGCAGTGTGTGCTTCTGCTCTTCTGCTTGTTTTCTTATTCCTTCTGATCAAGCTCTACCCTATGGATGCTGAATGCAGCGTGAAGGTTGTAATATAGATAAATAATGTATTCCCCTTTCCTCAAAGAGCTTTATAGCTTTCTGATATTTTCATACAGACAAATTCAGTTTGATCTCTAGTTTAAGATAGGGCAAGCTTATTTCTGGAGGTTCAGGGAAGCTTCCCAGTGGCTGCTTTCTCTCCCACAGCTTTTCTTACTTTGGGCCCTGATGGGAAACAGAAGTGAGCCCTCAAACAGCTAAAGAAACAGGCCACATCCCTTCTGAGTCTCTGCTTCCCTAAGCTGCCTCTCTCCTTTCCTTTTACATCTCTGTATCCTGCAAACTTTCAGTATCCCTCGACATCTTCTCTGCACTGATTTTGATCTCATGAATTGAAGTCTTGGGTATTTTTTATTTCTTCACACAATACAGTCCTATTACTATTCTAGAACTACAAGAAGTTTTTTATGAGTTTAAACTGTCAGTATATTTGCTATTCTTGCCAACCAATGTATAATTGTGATGCTTATTGCATGCGCAAACCACACCCTTTCCTTTTGTGAATTTCTATTGATTTTTGAACCCCAGGCATAGGGAATTAACACTTAAACTTGTAGGGTCTACCTTGTTAGACACGTTCAGACTCTCATCCATGTATTTTAACCCTTTTGTCACAGATCAATCATCCTTTACATTGATTATGCCTTGTATTGTTTTATATTAGTATATGTTGTTAGTCTGAGATTCAAGATAGGACCAAATATATTGAAAAAGAAACAATGTTTTTTTTATCAAAGAAGTGTATACAGTCAAAGGATGTTTGTTTGGTGCTTATGTTCCATGTCCCTTGTGTATCGTTTGAGTCTCTGTTTCTTGCAGCCTTGGGAGTCGGGCTGAGTAAAACCTTCATTTCCAATGAAGTCAATTGACATGGAAGAAGGAAACTTATTATGGGATGTTTTAAAATCAGTAGTTTAAAGTAAGACACAACATGTTAGCCTAAGGGTACTGGGGTAGATGCTGTGTTTTAAATGATAAATGTTCTCCATGGACTCTTGTACTTAACCCCTGCTGCACAGCTGGTGGCACTGTTTCCGGAATTTATGGAACTTTTAGGAGATGGAGCCATGGCTGAAGCAAGTGCACCCTGGGGGTAGGTTTTTAGAGGTGATAGCCTTGTCCCACTTCCTGTTTACTCTCTGCTTCTTGTGTAAGCTGTGATTGATCAGTCAAGATTCCTGTTCACTCTACTATATTGACCCTATTACTATGGACTCCAGCCTTCTGGGACCAAAGTGCACATTCTTTAACTTCCTTCTGGCCATGAGAATTTTATTCGGGAACAGAAAAGTAGTTAATACACTTTTCCTCCTTAGCAAGAATAATTTCCTGTCCTTGCCAATTACATGGAGGTTAGAAATTGTAATTCTATCATGTAGCCAAGAACTATGTCAGTGTGATCTTTATGCCACTGACATAACAATTAGTTAAAAACATTTGCAATATAAAATGAAAGCCTACGGAGTATTCCTATAGTGCATTGAGGAGATTTTTAAAATATTCACAGATGCCTTATTCAGCATTCAACAGGATAGGTTCTGTTGGTAAAGTCCAATGTGCTGGCATCTCCTGCCATACTTTCTTATCTCATTTATACCACATTCTGAGAGATGAAGGTAAAGCTTGTTTTCTGTCATACAACTGCCTTAACTTTCGTAAAACATGGGATTTTGTGTTTGCTTTACCATTTTCTAACATTCTGAGGGCTGAATGCATATGCCCTTATGGATTCAAGGTTTTTCTTTCTCAGTTTAGAAATAACATCTAGACAATGATATTTTTATTCTGTTTATCTAACCCAGTAATATGTCATTCTATTTTGCCATTTATTGGTGTTTCTACAAACCTTGCAGCTTACAGATCTGTCTGTAGTTTACTCTTGGATTCCATGAGACACAGATAAAGGGAAGAAGATACAGTTTACAGTGCTGAACACATACATACAGGGAATAATAATCACAAAGACAAATGTATTAGCTGTTTTTCTCCTGCTGTGAAGACCATCATGATCACAGGGGAATTATGAAAGAGTAAGTTTATTTTGGCTCATAGTTTCAGGCAGGCAGTCTATAATAGCCAGCAAGGTATGATCGAAGCAGGAAGCTGAGCGGTCATGTCTCTAAGCACAACAGGAAGGAGAGAACAGAATGTATGTGGTACAGACTGTCTACTCTCAAAGCCTCTCCTCAGTGATGTGTGTCTTCCAGAAAGGCCATGCCTTTTAAAGATTCCATGTCCTCTCAAAACAGCACCATCAATTAGGAAATCATTCAAATCACATCCAAACAAAACAGAACATTGTCTTTGAACAGCATGGTGGACTTCTGGGCAGTGAATGCTAGGACAATGATCTATGTTTAGAAGATGGTGTCACTGTTTCCAGTTACTCTTAGCTTTATTTGATTTTCTTACTTTTCATTTTACATTTCCTCACTGACCCGTCTCACTGTCCTTTCCCCCACTCTCTCTTCCCCTTTTACTTTGAGTGGTGGGAGTCCCCCAGGTACCACCCCCAGCTTGGCATTTAAAGTCCCTGGGAGGCCAGGTGCTTCCTCTCCCACTGAGGACAGACAAGGCATACAAGCTGGAAGAAATATCTCACATTAAGATGAGGACTTTAGGAATAACCCCAGCCCTAGTTGTTCAGGACCCACATGAGGACAAAGCTGCACGTCTGCTACATATGCCCCTAAGTCCAGCACGTGTCAGTTTTTTTTTTTTTTTTTTTTTTTTTTGGTTTGTGGTTCAGAATCTGAGAGCCCCAAAGGTCCAGGTAGTTGGCTCTGTTGGTTTTCCTGAGGAGTTCCGATCCCTTCGAGGCCCATAGTCCTTCCTCCTATTATTCCATAAGAATCCTTCAGCACCATCCACTGGGCTGTGGGTATCTGTATCTGTCTGAGTCAGCTGCTGGGCGGAGCCTCTCAGAGGACAGTTATGCTAGACTTCTGTCTACAAGTGTAACAGCATCGTTAATAGTGTCAGGGATTGGTGTTTGCCCATGGGATGGGTCTCAAGTTGTGTCAGTTATTGGTTGACCATTCCTCAGTCTCTGTTCCATCTCCCATGCCTGCATTTCTTGTAGACAGAATAAATTTGTGGTTTAAAGTTTTGTGGGTAAGTTGGTGTCTCTGTTGTTCCACTTGGGTTTCTGCCAGTATACAAGAGGTGATCTCCTCTGGCTCCATATCTCCAATATTTTGAACCATAGCTAAAATCACCCTCCACTGATTCTTCACAACTTCCCGTATTCTAGGTCTCAGTCTCATCCTGGAGATTTCCCTCACCTCCTCACTCCTGTCAGTTGTAGATTCCCATTTATTTTGATGGCCAACTAGCCATCTTTCTGTCCTTCCACACACCTGATCCTAAACCCCTCTATTTCCCTCCCCACCCTCCCTCCTTCCCAGTTCTCTCCATTCATTTGACTCCTATGGCCCCTTTTATTTTATGTCCCCTTCTAAGTGAGATTCAAGGACCCTCACTTGTATCTTCCTTCTTGTTTAGCTTATTTGGGTCTGTGGAGTGTAGCCTGGTACCTGCATTTTATGGCTAATCTCCACTTATCAGTGAGTACATACCATGCATGTCCTTTTGGGACACATTTACCTCACTCAGGATTATATTTTCAAGTTTTATCCATTTGCCTACAAAATTCACAATGTAGTTGTGTTTAATAGCTGAATAGTATTCCATTCCCCTTAGCTTTAAAAAAAAAAGCAAGCTTTTATGCTATGCCCTATTGGTTGAACATTATATATTAGTTTGGCCAATAAAAAGTCATAGAAGGAACATATATCAAGAGGAAGTATTAAGAGATATTAGTGGGGCCTTTGAGCAACAGCGACACAAGATGGCAGCCACCACAGACTTGGGAGTAAAAGTCCCTCGGAATTTCCGACTGTTGGAAGAACTGGAAGAAGGTCAGAAAGGAGTAGGTGACGGCACAGTTAGCTGGGGTCTGGAAGACGACAAGGACATGACACTTACAAGATGGACAGGCATGATACTTGGGCCTCCACGAACAATTTATGAAAACCGGATATATAGCCTTAAAATAGAATGTGGGCCTAAGTACCCTGAAGCTCTCCCGTCTGTCAGATTTGTAACAAGGGTCAATATGAGCGGCGTGAGTAGTTTGAATGGAGTGGTGGATCCAAGAGCCACAGCAGTGCTGGCAAAGTGGCAGCATTCCCACAGCGTCAAAGTCATCCTGCAGGAACTGCGGCGCTTGATGAAGTCAAAAGAGAACATGAAGGTGCCACGGCCTCCAGAAGGACAGTGTTACCAACTCGTCCTTGGTGACAGAAGCAACTCGTCACCAAGGCCCCGGCCTCCCTCCCCATCCAACCCAAGTCTTCATTTTCCACAGTAGTGAATTTTCTAGATACATCTGTAGACCTCAAAGTACTGGAGAGGAAGCCCCACTCAGACTTCATCCTGAGACACTGTTCTGATACTAACTTCTTGTCCATTTGAAATACCTTAAGTTGTGCTGTGTAACATCATTGTCGGGTGTAACCGCTGTCTGCCTGGTTGAACTTCTGGGATCAAGAAGGTGTGTTGAAATCGGTTTCCTCTGGAGCAGTGGGCACAGCTAACGCAACTGTGAACAGACACACAATCACCTGCTGCTGGCTCATGGCCTGGGTCTGCCTTTGCCCGCCCCGCCCTCCACCACAGCTGTGTGGTAGCCCTTAGAATGGATGGGGGGGCTTCAGGTAGCAGCCGTGGAACTGACCGCTGCTGTGCTTGGGGCGCTTTGGCTGCACCCCTGCTTTCTTAAGTCTTAAGTGATGCCCCACCCAAGCCATGGTCCTCATTCCTCCACTCCTACCCTTGGCCAAAGCTTAGATTGTAACCTCCCCTCCCACTGAAATTGGCCGCGGGTGAGGAATTCTGGGCTTCCCGTCTCCCCACCTTTATCAAGGGGTGCTGCTTTCCCCTGTTGCCCGTCACCACCCAACACTCGCTGTGATCAGAAGCCACCAGATGAAGTTGGAACAGCCTGGCCTCCCTCACTTAGCTCCGGACCACACTCCTTCACTTGCCATCACTTGCCACCAGCCTGGAAAGGGAGCGCCGGGTCCTTGGCCCTGCCGCCGCCATCAGCCCTTGAGTGTTGAGCTCAGGTGTAGAGGTGAACAGAGCAGTGACAGGGCGACTCAGACCGGCCAGCGCTCAGGGTCCTTGGTGGATATATGAAAGGCCATGCAGAGAGTCCTCAGTGACATGGTTCTGAGCTGGTTCCTTTTTCCATAATTGCTTTGCTTTTACACATTGAAGAGGTTTGAACTGGGCTCTCAGTCACTCTGGCCACCACTGGTCTGATGTGAGCCTGACAGCAGGACACTACTAGGCCCTGACCCTGGGGCTCAGGTTTCAGTGTTGCTCCTCAGACCGTGGCAGGGGCCCAGAGGAGCTCTGTGTTTGCAGATCGAAGATCATTGGGCCTGGCCTCCTGGCTCATTGCCACGTTCCCCACTCTCTTCAGGACCAGTAAATGTTGAAATGTGGATGCATACCGAAATAAAGGCAATTCTTTGTGTTGCAAAGGGTGAGAGAGAGAGAGAGAGAGAGAGAGAGAGAGAGAGAGAGAGAGAGAGAGAGAGAGAGATAGAGAGATTACTGGACCTGTTGTTGCTATTTTCCTAACTGCACTATAATTGTATGTACCAGATAGGTCTTCTTTTCTGTCTGGATTATATAACAAAACAAAGAGTGATTGCATCCAACCTATGCCAAAATGCAAGTCATTTGGGAAATAAATGTCTGTTTCAAGCTGCCAAGATGGTGAGTTATTTGTAATCACACTAGTTACTGAAAAAAGTGACTGGTACAGAAAGATGGCTACTAAGTTTGACTAGCCTGGAGACACAAAATAATAACCATCAAAGTTCTAAACAGGGGCTTTTAAGTTTAAGAGGATTATTGAATACAGTGAAAAAAGTAAAGAAAAACATGAACCAACAGGCCATCTGTTTACAGACCAAGTAATGCATGCGGAAAACTTCTGTAAAAAAAGGAAAGAATCTGTTAATGGCAAGACATTATTCTAAAACATTATTGATTTCAAGCAGTAAATTCAACGTTGGCAATAGAATCAGTAATGTTTGTGAACTAGAAAAACTGAATTCAAATTAATGGGACAAAGAAGAAAGCAGGGATGAAAAGTTAACCCAAAGGAAGACCTTGGATAAAGATCATGTTTCTTAGATGAATAGTTCTGTTGATGTAGGTCTCTGTTTTGAGCTTTGGGAAGGTAGGATATCATAAACCCCAAATTGACCCAGGGTAGACTCTGGATGTTTTATTATAGAGAGGTTGCTAAACTCACACTCTTAATAAATAGCCCTGTCATGTACAGACTCTTCCTTATTCGAATAGGGAGGAAACAGACAGAGAGTGCACATCTAGGACCAAACACCATCCCCCTGATTGATTGCAAATAGCTCAGTAGAGCTGGAAGAAAAGGCCTAGAGGGTGGACAATCGCCTTTCACTTTCTGTGAATAACACAAGATGATAAAATATGTTCTTCCAAGTTCCTGGGGAGTTAATCTTTTACAGAGAAATTCCTTCACAGCTCTCATCATCACACTTGCCCAAGTAATTGGAGCTGTGGGATTGAGATATGTTAGTCTCTACTTCTCAGCAAGTTATAAGAGGCAGAAGTAACAGAAGCCTCAAAACTGATGCTGGAGTGTTACCTTACTAAATGTGTGGGAAGAAACAAAATGATCCAGGACAGCAGGAGAAATCCAGTGCTCAACTAAAAACAAAATCTCATTCATCATTTTTTCCCAATGGTTCTCAAATCTTTGTCGGAGTCTCTCTGATTGACCCGAACTTTCCCTGATACACATTTCTCACCCATGCCTTACGTGCACTTTGGTCTTCAGGGTAACCTCGTGTCTGTCTTTCAAGGTTCATGCTGGGATTCTGTCTCTTTTCCCCCGACAGTTTGACTTCAATTTTTCACCCTTTCTCTGTCCATCTCTCTGTCTCTGTCCTCCACTAGCTTCCAGCTTCACTGGGAGGATAACCTGTATCTTTGGTATCCTTGGTGCTTCACTGGGAGGATAACCTGTATCTTTGGTATCCTTGGTGTTTCACTGGGAGGATAACCTGTATCTTTGGTATCCTTGGTGCTTCACTGGGAGGATAACCTTGTATCTTTGGTATCCTTGGTGCTTTCCCAGCTGATGGCCATTTGTGGTCCCTTCTCTCACTAGATGCTTCTACAAAGAGAAGAGGATTCTACAGGGAGAGTGTTCAGCTGACTCTGGAAGCAAATGCTCAGATTTTGTTTTATGTTGAAAGGTATCACACTTTCTGCACACACATTACATCTTATATATTGCCAGCATTGAATAGATTAGACATCTCTGATTTTTTAGACCTAGAACACAACTTATTTTTGAAGAATCATTAAAAAGAAAAAAAAAAAAAAAAAGAGAGGGAGAGGGGAAAATCAAAGTGTATTGTCAAAAAGATAGCCATTTCTTTTTTAAGCAGTCCATCATGTTAAGGTGTTATATTTGACTTTCCAATGTCTGAGAATACCTACTCATAACACTACAATTTCAGAGAAATCATTTGTAATATTAAATAACAATACCAACTACCATATATCCTTAACTAAGTTCTTTTCAATCTCCAATATTCTTCTTTATAATAGCGACTTTTCTATTATTCTAAATGAGGAAATGAAAGCTGGAAGTATGAAATATGTATTCCACAGGCTTTGAGGAGAGAGCTTAGAGGCAGGCAGTCCTCTGCTCACATCCAAATTTAATGAATACAAGCAAATTCTCTGAAACTCGTATGTGTCAGTTCTTCCTCTGCAAAGTGGATATTCTAATCATTACCTCACAGAGCCACAAGTGAAGAAAAGCAAGACCATTGTAGTTTGATCTTCTCCTTCATTGGGTTTTTTCTCCATTTGCTACTGGTTGCTATGGGTTCTTGTAGATCAGTTGCAGTTGTTTTGAGAATCATGCCCATGAGTTTGTATGTTATTTAATACTTTGTCCCTAGTTGTTAGAACCAGTTGAGAACTATTAGGAAGTGTGGCCTTGCTGGAAGAGGTGTGTCACAGAGGCAGGTTTTGATGTTTTAAAAAATAGCCGTCATTTTCAGTGTGCACTCTACCTTGAACTTGTTGTTTGAATTGTGAACTTCCAGTCTTTACTTCTATCACGCCTTAGAGTCAGCATCATGAAGCCCCGCCTGCTGAAACCACAGACCCAATTAAACATCTGTTTCATAAGTTCCCCTTTCATGGTATATTATCACAGAAATTAAAAAGTCACTAATATAGTAAAACACTGGCTGCACCCTTTGAATACATGACCTTTCCATCACTTCTGACCTAGCACAATTGTTTCAACTAGAAAGACAGAAAGGCAGCCTTTTTTTCGATCATTCTGACAGACCTACTTTGCCAGCTGCTTGTCATTTGGCCTATGCACTTTTTTTCCCACTAGCTGATCCCCTAATTTTGTCCTAATTTATGTGTCCTTGGGGTTTGTATTCATTAAATTCTCCATGTCTTGCCATCTGATTAGCTTGTGGTGTGTGTGTGTGTGTGTGTGTGTGTGTGTGTGTGTGTGTGTGTGTGTGTGTGACTGTGTGTGTGTCTGCATTCATTGTTTATAAGTTTGCAGTACTGGTTGCTTTTTGACATCAATGGTAAGCAGTTAATGCATGCCAAATCTGACTTGGGAGAGTCTAATGTGGTAGAACTCAGAATTTATGTTTGAAAATTCTTTTTGGCTCTGGTTTGTATAAATAGCCTGGCTGTGGACCACTGAGTCACACATGGCCCAAAGACCAAGTGTGTCTGTCAGCCATTGTTTTTAGTGTGACTGTGTGATGGTGTCTAGTTCTATGTGTCACCAAACAGTGATTTGGGCAGAAACCATGTGTTCTCTATTCTACAAACTCAGAAGCTAAAAATCCAGAAAGTGGGGGCATTTTCATGCTACTTAGTAAGTCTAATGGTCCCCTCACTGGCTTCCCTGAAAGACTAAAATTAGGATGTCTATTTGTTTAGTTAAGGTCAGGAGGTAGACTGAGTTAACATGACCTTATCATACCTTAGGGTAGGACTATGAACATAATTTGGTGAGTTCATCGAAGTACTTCCTGATTGTGGGCAGGCTTGCTGGAAGCCAGGGCTTCTGACAGGAACAATGAAAGGAGGAGAGGAGGAGGTGAAGAGAGGAGGGATGGGACAGCACCGCTGGGACACTGCCTTGGGTAAGAGTGTTGTGCATTGTGGGGTTTATAGGAAGGTGTCAGGAAACTGTCCGCCCTTGGGGCAGGAAGCCCTGACATGCTATTCATGTAAACTGCTTGACTTCGGTTTGCAAGCTCATGGAAATGTCTTCTCCCTCAGCAACTTGACTACTAGCGCACAAAATGCTTAATTAAATAGAAGTATTGAATTAAATTCACCTTTGTTGATATGCAAAGAAGATTTATTCCCTTGAATTTATTAAAGCACTAGTTGAATGGGGATGCAATTAAAATCTAATATTAAACTCTTGGAGAGGATCAGCTCAATCATAAGAAAATTTAACCTGTAAGTTGAGTGTCTGTATACACTGTCATTCATGCTAAGGAAAGACCATACACATTGTCCTGTTCTGTATGCATTAGGAATATAGGAATATTTTCAAACAATGTAATAGGGTCTAATTTTCAAGACTTACAAACTACCATATCTCATATGCTTATATCATATTTTCTCTCTTGTTCAATTAGCAAATGTTAATTGAGTGTTCCTGCTGAGTGTTCCCAGTCCCCATGCATCTTATGGCCAGAGACAGGAATGACTGACATTTCCTTGTCCTCACTGTAGTAGAAGGCAGAGACTGAGAGTGGATTATAAAGCAGTGTGATTATTTGCTCCTCTTGAGCTCTATTTAGAGGCTAAATAGGCACAGGGACGAGGGTTAGAGAGCTGCGCAGTGCAGAGCAAGCTGAGTGCACTAGGAGAACACGGTACACTCACTGCAGCAGGAACGCGCAGACAGGCATTGCCAGCCACAGCGCATCCACTTAGTGTGTGCTGCTTTGAATTGGATACAGTAAGGGAGTGTGGCGAAATGAGACAGCTAGCCGGAGAAAGGCGGAGTGTCGGGGTCACTAACTTCCATCTCACTCCTGCAGTAATGAGGAGTCAGGAAACGACAGTGTATATAAGCATTGCTTGTCTGTCTGTCAATCTATCTTTTGTATTTTTTTTTTCAGCCCAATTTACTGGCTTCTATAGTGGATAAAAACAAAAAGGTAACATTAAGGAATCACACCAATGATGAGAAACAAAGATTTCCAGGACTTTCGGTCACTCATCTCTGTTTTCCTTCTCTTGGAACGTTGGCACCAGCCCCTCTCACTTCAAATACCCTTTCCCATGCGCTCAAAGATCCGATGAGTTAACTTGCCATTCTGTGTGTATCAGTTATAGGAGAGGAATCCAGTTAGCCATGCGTGGACCAATAAATCTTAGCAGTGATCTGACAAATCTTGAAACGTTCCCTTAAAGGTCTTTTCAATGAAAGATGGCTCCGTGGCTAAAAGTGCGTATTACTTTTGCAGAGGACCAGAGTCAAGCTCCCAGCACCCACAAGGTGGCTAAAAACAGCCTTTAACTCCAATCCAGAGGATGCATAACTCTCTTCTGGCTTCCATAAGTCTGTATACACATCACACACACACACACACACACACACACACACACACACACACACACATCCCTACATATACACAGAAATACATAAATGTAAAAAATAAAAAAAGTTCCCTCAGGCTAATTTCCAGTATGTACAAAGAACTCAAGAAGTTAGACTCCAGAGAATCAAATAACCCTATTAAAAATGAGGTACAGAGGTAAACAAAGAATTCTCAACTGAGGAATATGAAAGCACTTAAAGAAATGTTCAACATTCCTAGTCATCAGGGAAATACAAATTAAAACAACTCTGATATTCCACCTCACACCAGTCAGAATGGCTAAGATCAAAAGCTCAGGTGACAGCAGATGCTGGTGAGGATGTGGAGAAAGAGGAACACTCCTCCACTGTTGGTGGGATTGAAAGTTGGTACAACCACTCTGGAAATCAGTTTGGAAGTTCAGCAGAAAATTTGACATAGTATTACCTGAGGACCCAGCTATACTACTCCTGGGCATATATCCAAATGATGCTTCAACATCTAACAAAGACACATTCTCCACCATGTTCATAGCAGCCTTATTTATAATAACCAGAAGCTGGAAAGAACCCAATTGTGTTTCAACAGAAGAATAGATACAGAAATTGTGGTATGTTTACACAATGGAGTACTACTCAGCTATTAAAACAATGACTTCATGAAATTCTTAGGCAAATGGATGGAACTAGAAGCTATTAACCTGAGTGAGGTAACCCAGTCACAAAAGAACACACATGGCGTGTGCTCACTGATACTCAGATAGTAGCCCAAAAGCTCTGAATACCAAGAAACAATTCATAGACCTTATGAAGCTCAAAGAGAAGGAAGGACAGAAGGTGAATGTCTCAGTCCTTCTTAGAAGGGAGAACAAAACACTCACAGGCGGGAATACAGGGACAAATAGAGGAGACATATGGAAGAAAAGGTCAGTCAGAGACTGCCTCACCCAAGGATCCACCCCACATGCAGCCACCAAACCCACACATTATTGCTGATTCCAAGAAGTTCTTATTGGCAGGAACCTGATATGAATACCTCCTCTGAGGCTCTGTCAGAGCCATTCTGATATAGATGAGAACACTTGCAGCTAACCTTCGGACTGAGAACAGGGACCCCAATAAAGGAGCTAGGGAAAGAACTGAGGGAACTGAAAGGGTTGCAACCCCATGGGAAGAACAACATTATCAACCAAGCAAACCCTCCAGAGCTCCCAGGGACTAAATCACCAAACATCAAGGGTTCCAGTTGCATTTGCAGAAGAGGATAGCACTGTCTGGCATCAATAGGAGGAGAGCCCTTTGGTCCAGTGAAAGCTCTTTTTCCCAGTGTAGGGGAATGCCAAGGCAGTGAGGTGGAAAAGTATGGTTGGGAGAAGGAACATCTCTATGAAAGCAAGGGAGGGGGAGGAGGGATGGGAGTAGAGGGGAAGGGATAATAATTTACATTTAGAATGTAAATACAGAGAATATCCAATAAAAAATGAAAAAAAAAAAAGATTTCTGACTGCAGATTTCAGATTGTTGACTTTTTTTTTAAACCCAGTATAGAGCGGTGGTGGTTAGAATAAAAATGGCCGCCATAGGAAAGCAGGGAGAGACTCTATTAGGAGATGTTGCCTTGTTGAAGCAGGTTTCAGAAACTCAAGACAGGCCCAGTGTCTCTCTCTTCTTGTTGCCTGTGGTTCCAGATGTGGAACCTTCAGCCCCTTCTCGGGCAACTTGTCTGCCTGTATGACACCATGTTCCCTCCATAATGATATTGGACTAAATGTCTTAACTGTAAGCCAGCCCCCCTTAAATGTCCAGTATGAGAGTCGCGTTGGTGGTGTCTTTTCACAGCAGTGCAACTGTAACTAAAACAAGAGCTTCAAACATATGTTTGTTGCAGGCCTTGTTGGAGCTGACCCTACCTATTGCTGGCCTTTCTCGACATGATACTGAATACACCTTTGAATTTTCTGTGTGTCTCCACATCAAAATATTAGCATTTATTATTTGAAACATTACAAATTATTTTTTAAGACAAATAAGAATAAAGAATAAGGCAGTGGCCCTTAAAATAAAATTTAAAAAATGTTCCCTCAGAGGATGAATAAAAATAGTGATGAGTCACTAGGACAGTGACTCAGGGCAGGTGAGGATGGCTGAAGTTCCAGAGAGGGACATTTGCATTTTGTCTGTGCTTGAGAGGAGAAAGGGACAGGCACAGAGGTGTGAGGCATGGGAGGGCAGCCTTCATTTCCTCCTTATGCATCAGAATGATGGTGAGCTCCTTTCTTTACATATGAAGAAAAGCAGTTCACCACGGAAAATAGGTTAAAATTTTCTCCCAAGTTTGCTGGTTGATTGTTTAAATCATCCTTTTCTGAAGAAATTCAAAGTCATTAATCACTTCATTTGACAAGAAAACTCACATTTAAAACAAAATCTCATTTATATGATCTGAAGTGGTGCTATCTTACTAATATACATAGAGATCTAATATATATACATATATAAAATGCCATATATATACATATATATATATATATATATATATATATATATATATATATGTAAGTTTAGTTGAGTTTAGTTGAGTTTAGTTGATTAGTTGTTGTAACAACTTTCTAATAATAGTCTAGGAAAGACAGTCAGTAGAACCTGAAGAAAGAAAAGCCAGGTAGTAGTGCTTGGGAAGAT
Source organism: Micromys minutus (assembly GCF_963924665.1). Classification (NCBI taxonomy): domain Eukaryota; kingdom Metazoa; phylum Chordata; class Mammalia; order Rodentia; family Muridae; genus Micromys; species Micromys minutus. The sequence goes on from NC_137971.1 coordinate 104,658,913, forward strand.
TGCCCATCTCACTGTGGTCAAAATTAACTTCCATCAAAATTAAGTAGGTGACTCAACAAGTCTTTTTTTTTCTTATTTTTAAGAAATGTACTGACCATATAAACAAATGTAACCCAATAGCATCATCTTTGTTCACAAACAGACACAGCTCAGACATCTCAGTAGTTCAAACTGTCAGCAGGTTCAAATGGGAAAATTCACTGTGCTCTGAACAACAGGTTTTTACATCCTTGTATGTAATCCTTATTCTGCTTTAAATGGACTATGTCATATTTCCTGGCGGGTAACTTACCCTTTACAACGGAATGAAATGCCATCTCTCCATTGTGAAAATTCCCCCACGACAAAATTAATTATCTTCCTTCTTGAGGTTTACTTAGTGGCATCCCATGGAATTTTACTTCACTGGTACTCAAGTCTAGTGTGTAAATTTTACACAGATTCTTTACTCCCTCTGTGACTTTGTGGACTGAATGACACAATGCATCGCAAGCACAGGAAGTGTTTAGCACAGTGTCTGGAAGATGAACAAAGCTTGGTACATTAGGAATGAGTAAATCATGAACACTAAGTATAAATGTAAAAGGATAATCCAAGAGAGCCAACAGAAGACATCTACTTGGGTCTTTTGGTGTGTGCCACTGTAAATATTGATATTCAACTAATATCTTCACTTTTTGAGTAGTTAAAATATATCTTATGTAACAATGTTTTTCATAAAAATAAAAACAGACTGAGGAGGGAAGGAGATATGTTGATAGAAAGACCCAGAGATGACTGGAGTGAAGGAACAGAGACGAATATGATTAAGATTAATTATATATGTGTATGAAGTTTTCAAATAATATATTTTTAACAAGAGAGATACTGTATTTTTATACTGCTTAGTTGATGACAACTCTACTTTTCAAATAAAAAATCAACCATCTAAATAATCTTTCAACCAATGAATGAATAATGAAAGTATGGTACATATACACATAGAATTTTTTTATTTCTAAAAATTGAATTTATGAAAATTGCAGGTAAATGCAGAAACATATAAAATAGTATGCTGAATCATATAACCCAGATTCCGGAAGACAAATACCACGTGCTGCCTTTATTGATCCTGACTCCGGATCTTTAGACACTGCTCTAAGGAGTGACCACAGAAAACAGAAAAAAGGGATCTTGGGGTATGAGAAGAATAAGTCTATGGAGGGGAACAGCAGGATATCAATGTTATAAAGAAGGAAATGGGGGAAATTGTGGGAAAAGAGCAATGTAGAGGGAGAAGGAGAGAGGAGGGGAACACACACACACACATGAGAGAAAGAGAGAGACAGAGAGAGAGAGACAGAGAGACAGAGACAGAGAGACAGAGAGGGAGAGAGAGAGAGGGGAGAGAGAGATTGATTTGATGAAATTATACCACTTGGGGATATAATGAAATTATGCTCTCCCTAAGAGTCATAGACGATCTAACAGCTTGTCTTCCCCTCCCCCAGTGCAGACATACAAACATGCTTATATGTAATAATAATCTGAGAGGAAGTGGGGGTCATGACAGAGTTGCAACAGGAAGAGGGAAGGGTGTAAGTGATGTAAATACAGTACTTACATATGATTTTTTTAAAAAATGGACTCATGGATTGTGCTGGTTGGAATGCAAGAAACCTATTCCTCATTTCACAGGTGTGTCTGAAGCTTTTGTGAGCTTATCCAAGTATCCTGAACTCTTGGGCACAGTGACTGTTGTCAGAATGAGCCTAATAACTCAATGAGCCAAGCAGAGTTTTAATTTGGAGTCCTATGTGCATAGGTTATAGAGGCTCTCCATCAGGGTTGGGAGGTGATTCTTTGGCTCTCAGTCATTCTCCACTCCTTTTTGTGCTCCTCCCTGTAGTGGGACAACAGCACTGAATAGTCTTGTTACATCTGAGTTTCTGATGCTTCCCTTGAACTTCTTTAGGGCATTCATACATTTTGAAAATAGAGCATTCACTGATTTGAATGTGTATCTTGCCACATTTAGTCACTTTATTCTTGAAAGTTTTTTGTACAATATGTTTTAATCATTGTTTTTCTCTTTCACTTCCTCCCAGATCCTTCACATTTCATTATCCTCACAATTTTATGTTCTTTTTCCTCTCTGTTTTTCAAAACAAACAGACAGACAAACAACCAAAACCAAGATGCAAAAAAAGAAACAAAAGACCATTATTTAAAATACAGAAACAGAAGTCAAACAAGCAAAAGACAAATAAGATTAAAAACAAAAGAAAGAAAGAAAGAATGAATGAAAGGGAAATAGAAGAAAAAAGAGAAATGGTTAAACAAAGTAAAAAGAAAGAAAAAGTCCACAAAATTTTCACTGTTCATTTTATATTGCTCAACTACTACATGGATTTTGGTCTGCCGTGACGAAGAGCTGATTACTTAGTGAGATTTCCATTATAGAAAACCAACTTCTATTTTGCTAACAGGTAACAATTACAGATAACTTCTTGGATAAAGATGGAACCCTGCCTTTGTTTCTTCCTCTGAGCGCTGTGACCTCATTTGGCTTGAATTTCTTCAGTCTCCTGTATCCTGCCATAGTTTCTGTGAGTTCATCTATGCATCCATCAGTCCTATTGTGCATGGAAGACAAAGTTTCCCTGGAGTCATTCATTACTTCAGGCTCTTACACTCTTCCTACTTTCTCTTCCATTTAGATCTCTGAGACTCGAAGGGAAGGGAAAGGTTTGATGAAACTAAAAGTACTAAGTGCTCCAAAGTCTCTCCCTCTCTTCACATTGTCAAGTGGTGTGTCTTTCTGTTAGTTGTACAGGAACTTTTCTGATATGGGTTAAGTGAGGTGCTGATCTGCTGGTAAAGTGGTATATTGTTAGGAGTCATTTCATTGCTTGTTAATGATCTACTTTCATGGTTTTGGCTACGTCAGCAGGGTCAGGAATGGATTTCTTATTATGGAGTGGGCTTTTAATCCAACCAAAAAGTGATCGTTCATCTCTGTAACATTTGTCCCTTGATGGCTCTAGTGTATCTTGCAGGCAGGGGTCTCTTGTAGGTCACAACAGCTGATGATGATATTACTGATCACTTTTCTCCCCCAGTACAGTAGAAAGTACCTCCCAGGACCATGAACCCTAGTTAGTAGATGAAAAGCTTATAATTAGGCTCAAATTTTGTGTTCAATGACATAAGCAAGTACTATCTTCATCAAAGGAGCCCTCCCATTAGATTGTAGAACAACCAGTCTTCTTTGCAATAGCCTGTGGATTTTTTGGGGGTGGTGGTCCAAAGAATCTTTTTGGCCAGTGACTTGACAAGATGCAGCCTATTCCTGGCACTGGATGTCTTAATTTGTGGCATAAGATGTCCGGATAAGGCACTGTATATCCCATTATATAATGAGCCATCTAGATTTCCTTTCATACAATATACGACACTTTCTATAATAGTAGATTTCCACATGGTTTTTCAAGTAGCCTTTAGTGTATTTTGTCCCTCCCCACATTTCTTTGTTTACCTTTCCCATTCTTTGCCCTACTTAATCCTCCTATTATAGTTTCCCTCTTTTGAATCCAAACAATATATTTTTTCTCCTTTCTTCAGACATCCTCTTCTCTTACCTGGTCCCTTACTAGGTACGTAATGTCTGTGGTTATTCAGGGTTACCTCACTTAGGATGCTTTTTTTCTCTAGCTTTATAAGTTTACCTGCAAATTTTGCAACAGATGAATAATGTTCCATTATATAAATATCCTACATTTCATATAGCTATTCATCACTTAATGGACATCTACAATATTTCTAATTTCTGGCATTAATAAATAGAGCAGCAAAGAGCATGGTTGAGCAAGTTTCTCTGTAGTAGGTTGTAGACCTCTTTGGGTATAAGCACAAGAGTGTTATAGGCAGATTTTGAAGTAGATCAATTCCCAGCTTCCAGAGAAATTGTCACACTGATTACCACAGTGGCTGTAGAAGCTTGCCCTCCTACTAGTTTCTTCTTTTCTCACAACCTTGCCACCATGAGCTGTCATTTGTTTTATTGATCTTGGCTATTCTGACTGGTACAAGATGAAATCTCAAAGTAGTTTTAATTTGCATTTCCCTGGTGACTAAGCATGTTGAACATTTCTCTTTTTAGCCATTTGTGTTTCATCTTTTGAGTACTCTCTGCCTTTGTATGTACCCCATTTTTAAACTGGGGACATGAAGAATAGTAAAAATTGTTTGCCTGTATCCCCCACTCAATATGGCCCCTGGGGGTCCCAGGTAGAAGGTGTTTCTTTGGATTTGCAGCTGACACAAAGGAATGGAGGAGGCTAGAAGGGAACACTGAAAGAGTTCCTGGAAGAGAGCTAAGCTGAGTCTGCATTAAAAGGTGCAGGGTTTTGTGATCTATTTTCCCCCCATTTTTTATTGGAAATTCTCTGAATTTACATTTCAGATGTAATCCCTATTCAACAATCCCAATCCCCCTTCCCCTCCCATTTCCTCTATGAAGGTGCTCCCTCACCCAACTACCCTCTCCCACCTCAGGACCTTGGCTTTCCCTCACTGGACTCAAGGCCTCTTCTCCCAATAATGTCAGAAAATTTTATCCTCTGCTGCATATGCACATTGGGCCATGGGTCTTTCCATGCAAACTCATTGGTTGGTGTTTTAGTCCCTGAGAGCTGTGGTGGGTTTGGATAGATGATAATTTTGTTTTTCCCATGGGGTTGCAAAAACTTTCAGCTCATTCAATCCTATCTCTTGCTCATTCATTGGGTTCCTCATGTTCAGTCTGATGGTTGGCTTCAAGCATCCTGCTCTGTATCAGTCTGGCTCTGGCAGAGCCTCTGAGGAGGCATCCATATCAGGCTCCTGCCAGTAAGCACTACTTGGCATCAGCAATAGTGTTTGAGTTTATTGGGTGCATATGAGATGGATCTCCACTTAAGGCAGTCTCTGGATGATCTTTACTCCAATCTCTGCTTCTCTATTTGTCCCTTTATTCCCCTCATGAATGTTTTGTTCTTCCTTCTAAGAAATACTGAGGCACCCATTTTCTGGCCTTCCTTCTCTTTGAGCTTCATAAGTTCCATGGATTATTTCTTGGGTATCTCGAGCTTTTTGGGATAGTATCCACTTATAAGTGAGTACATACTATGAGTGTTTTTTTCTGCCTGGGTTACTTCACTCAGAATGAAAGCTTCAAATCCCATCTATTTGCCTAGGTATTTCATGAAGTCATTGTTTCTAATAGCTGAGAAGTACTCCATTGTGTATATGTATCCATTCCTCTGTTGAAGAACATCTGGGTTCTTTCCAGCTTCTGGATATTATAAATAAGTCTGCTATGAACATGGTTGTGCATGTGTCCTTGTTAGATATTGGATCTTCTTTTGGGTATATGCCCAAGAATGGTATATCTGGGTCCTCAGGTAGTTCTATGTCCAATTTTCTGAGTAACCACCAGACTTATTTCCAGAGTGGTTGTACCAGTTTACAGTCCCACCAGCAGTGGAGGAGTATTCCTCTTTCTCCACATCCTAGGCAGTATCTGCAGTCACCTGAGTTTTTGATCTTAGCTATTCTGATTGGTGTGAGGAGAAATCTGAGGGTTGTTTTGATTTGCATTTATCTAATGACTAGGCGTGTTCAGCATTTCCTTAGATGTTTCTCAGACATTCAATATTCCTTACTGAAAATTCTTTGTTTAGCTCTGTACCTCATTTTAAATAGTATTATTTGATTCTCAAGGGTCTAACTTCTTGAGTTCTTTGAATATATTGCATATTAGCCTTCTATCAGATGTAGAATTGGTAAAGATATTTTTCCAATCTGCTGGATGCCATTTTGTCCTTTTGACAGTGTCCGTTGCCTTACAGAATCTTTGCAATTTCATGAGATCCCATTTGTCTACTCTTGATCTTAGAGCATAAGCCATTGAGGTTCTTTTCAGGAAATTTTCCCATGTGCCTATGTATTTTAAGATTTCTGTTCCATTAGTTTCATTGTACCTGGTTTATGTGGAGGTCTTTGATTCACTTGGACTTGAACTTTGTACAAAGAGATAAGAAAGGATCAATTTGCATTCTTCTCCATGCTGATTGCCAGTTGAATCAACACCATTTGTTGAAAATGCTGTCCTTTTTCATTGAATGTTTTTAGCTTTTTTGTCATAGATCAAATGACCATATATGTGTTTGTTCATTTCTAGGTCTTCGATTCTATTCCATTGATCTATCTGCCTGCCTCTATACTAATACCACGCAATTTTTATCATGTTTAATCTGTCATACAGCTTGAGGTCAGGGTTGGTGATTACTCCAGAAGTATTTTTATTGTTGAGAATGATTTGTGCTATCCTGGGATTTTTATTATTCCAAATGAATTTGCAAATTGCTCTTTCTAACTTTATGAAGAATTGAGTTGGAATTTTCATAGAGATAGCATTGAATCTGTAGATTGCTTTTGGCAAGATGGTCATTTTTACCATGTTGAGCCTTCCAATTCATAAGCATGGAGATCTTTCCATCTTCTGAGGTCTTCTTCAATTTCATTCTTCAGTGACATGAAGTCCTTGTCATACAGATCCTTCACTTGCTTGGATAGGCTCACACAAACATATTTAATGTTTTTGTGACTATTTTGAAAGGCGTTGATTCTTTAATTTTTTTCTCAGCTTGTTTGTTCTTAGAGTACAGGAAGGCTACTGATTTGTTTGAGTTAGTTTTATGCCCTGCCACTTTGCTGAAGTTGTTTATCTGCTGTAGGAATTCTCTGGTGGAAATTTGGGGTCACTTAAGTACACTATCATATCATCTTCAAATAGTGAACAGGAAACAACAATGACTATTCCTTTATATCCCTTAACATCGATGGACTCAATTTCCTAATAAACATAGAGTATCAGATTGGATATGTAAACAGGATCCAGCATTATTTTGCATAAAATAAACTCATCTCAAGGACAAAAACAGACACTACCTCAGAGTAAAAGGCTGAGAAAAAAACATTTCAAGCAAATGGGGTCCAAAAACAAGCTGGAGTAGCCATCTTAATATCAAATAAAATAGATTTTTAACCAATAGTTATCAAAAATTATAAGAAAGGACACTTTTTACTCATCACAGGAATATTTATCAGGATGAATTTTCAATCCTGAACATCTAGACTTTCAATACAAAAGAAACCACATTCATAAAAAAAGAAAACACTAAAGCTCAAAGCATATATTGCAACACACACCGTAATAGAGGGAGACTTCAACAACGCATTCTCATCAATTGACAAATCATGAAAGGAAAAACTGAATAACAGCACAGCAAAACTAGCAGAGCTTTTGAACCAACTGTAATTAACAGACATCTACAGAACATTTCATCCTAAAACAAAAGAATATACCTTCTTCTCAGCACCTCATGGTACATTCTCAAAAACTGACCATATACTCAGTCATAAAACAAGCCTCAGAAGATATAAGAAGATCAAAATACTTGCATGCATCCTACCAGATTACCTTGGACTAAGGCTGGTCTTTAATAACAACAAAGACAACAAAAAGCCCACATACACATGGCAGCTGAACAATGCACTACTCAATGATAACATGATCAAGGAATAAATAAAGAAAGAAATTAAGAACTTTTTAGAATGTAAGGAAAATACAAGCACAATATACCCAAACCTATGGGATTCAATGAGAGCAGTACTGAGAGGCAAACTCATAGCTCTGAGTGCCTCCAAAAAGAAACTGGAGACAGCATATGCTAGCAGCTTGACAGCACAGCTGAAAGCTCTAGAACAAAAAGAAGCAGATATACCTATGAAGAGTAGATGGCAGGAAATAATCAAACTCAGAGCTGAAATCAACCAAGTAGAAACAAACAAACAAAAAGTATACAAAGAATCAACAAAATCAAGAGCTGGTTCTTTGAGAAAACACACAAGATTAATAAACCCTTATGCAGAATAACTAGAGGGCACAGAGATTGTATACAAATTAACAAAATCAAAAATGAAAAGGGGGACATAACAACAAAAATTGAGGAAATTTAAGAAATCATCTGATCTGGCTAAAAATGCTTCTACTCAACAAATCTGGAAAATCTAAAGAAAATGGACTATTTTCTAGACAGATATCAGGTACCAAAGTTAAATCAGAATCAGATAAACCATTTAAACAGCTCCATAACACCTAAAGAAATAGAAGCAGTCATCAAAAGAAACCCAAGCAACAAAAGTCAAGGACCCAATGGGTTTAGTACAGGATTCTATCAGACTGTCATAGAAGACCTAATATCAATGCTGTCCAAACTATTCCACAAAATAGAAACTGAGAAAATACTACCCACCTCAGTCTTTGAAGCCACAATTATTCTCATCCCAAAACCACAGGAAGACTCTGCAAAAAAAAAAAGAGAACTTTAGACCAATTTTCCTCATGAACATTAATGCAAAAACACTCAATAAAATTCTTGCAAACCAAACCCAAGAACACATCAAAATGATCATCCACCATGATCAAGTAGGCTTCATCCCAGGGATGCAATGATGGGTCAATAAATGGAATTCCACCAATGTAATCCACCATATAAACAAACTCAAAGAAAAAAACCACATGATCCTCTCACTAGATTCTGAGAAAGCATTTGACAAAATTTAACATCCCTTCATGTTAAAAGTCTTGGAAATATCAGAAATCCAAGACCCATACCTAAATATAGTAAAAGCAATATAGAGCAAACCAGTGGCCAACATTAAACTAAATGGTGAGAAACTTGAAACAATTCCACTAAAATCAGGGACTAGACAAGACTGCCCATTGCCCCCCTACATATTCAATATAGTACTGGAAGTCCTGGCCAGAGTAATTAGACCACAAAAGAAAATCAAAGGAATACAAATCAGAAAGGAAGAAGTCAAAATATCACTGTTTGGTGATGGTATGATTGTATACTTAAGCGTCCCCAAAAGTGCACCAGAGAACTTTTACAGCTGACAAACAACTTCAGCAAAGTGGCTAGCTATAAAATTAACTCAAAAAATCGGTAGCCTTCCTCTACTCAAAGAATAAACATGCTGAGAAAGAAATAACAGAAAAGATACACTTCACAATAGGTAAAAACAAAATGAAATACCTTGGTGTGACCCTAAGCAAGTGAAAGATCTGTATAACAAGAACTTTAAATCTCTAAAGAAGGAAATTGAAGAAGATCTTAAAAGATGGAAAGATCTCCCATGTTAATGGATTGGAAGGATCAATATTGTAAAAATGGCCATCTTACCAAAAGTAATCTACAAAATCAATGCAATTCTCATCAAAATTCCAACTCAATTTTTCACAGAGTTAGAAATAGCAATTTTCAAATTCATCTGGAATAACACAAAAATTGGTATAGCAAAATCTATTCTCAACAACAATAAAACTTTTGTGGGAATCACCATTTCTGACTTCAAGCTATATTACAAAGCAATTGGGATGAAAAATTGCATGGTATTGGTACAGAGATAGGCAGTTAGATCAATAGAATAGAATTAAAGATCCAGAAATGAGACCTCACACCTATGGTCACTCGATCTTTGACAAAGTCACTAAAAACATTCAATGGAAAAGGACAGCCTCTTCGAAAATGGTGTTGTTTCAACTGGCAGTCAACATGCAGAAGAATGCAAATTGATTCTTTCTTTTCTCCTTGTATAAGCCCAAGTCTAAGTGGATCAAAGATTTCCACATAAAACCAGCTCCACTAAAACTATTAGAAGAGAAAATGGGGAAGAACTTAGAACACGTAGTCACAGGAGAAATTTTCCTGAACAAAACACTAATGGCCTATGCTCTAAGATCAAGAATCAACAAATGGGACCTAATGACACTGCAAATTTCTGTAAGGCTAAGGACACTGTCAAGAAGAAAGAAAGGCAGCCAACAGACTGGGAAAAGATATTTACCAATACCACATCTGATAGAGGGCTTATATTCAATATATACAAAGAGCTCAGGAATCTAGACTCTAGAGTATCAAGTATTTAAAAACAAGGCACAGAGCTAAATAAAAAATTCTCAGTTGAGGAATATTGAATAGCCAAGAAGCACCTAACATTCCTAATCATCAGGAAAATGCAAATCAAAATATCCCTGAGATTCCACCTCACACTAGTTAGAATGGCTAAGATAAAAAACTCAGATGATATCAGATTCTGGTGAGGAGGCAGAGAAAGAGGAACACTCTTCCATTGTTGGTGGGGTTGTAAGCTGGTACAACAACTCTGAAAATGAGTCTGGTCGTTCCTCAGGAAATTGGACATAGTACTACCTGAAGACCCAGCGATTCTGCTTCTGGACATATATCCCAAAGATACTCCAACATATAATAAGGACACATGCTCCACCATGTTCATAGCACCTTTATTTATAATAGTCAGTGGCTTGAAAAACCCAAATGTCCTTCAACAGAGGAATGGATACAGAAAGTGTGGTACATTTACACAATTTACTTAGCTATTAGAAAAAATGACTTTATGAAATTCTTAGGCAAATAAATGTAACTAGAGACTATCATTCTGAGTGAGGTAACCCAGTCACAAAAGAACACACATGGTATATAGTCACTGATAATTGGATACTAGCCCCAGAAAGTTCTGAATATCCAAAAAACAATTCACAGACTTAATAAAGCTCAAAAAGAAGGAAGGCCAAAATGGGGATGCCTCTGTCCTTCTTATAAGGGAGAACAAAACACTCATGGGAGACGGTACAGGATCAAGGGGAAGAGCAAGGATTGAAGAGGGGATCATTCAGGGGCTGCCTCACCTGGGGATCCACCCCATGTGAAGCCAAGGGGCCTAAGCACTATAGCTGATGCTGGGAGGTGTTTGCTGCCAGCAACCAAATAGGAGTGCCTCCTCAGGGGCTCTGCCAGCATCTTACAGCTGAACATGCTTGCAGCTAACCATCAGACTTAGCACAAGGACCCTGGTGAAGGTGCTGGGGAGAGGTAATGAAGGAGCTGAAAGGGGTTGTGGTGTCATGAGAAGAACAACATTGTTGACCAACCAAATCCTGCACAGCTCCCATAGACTAGAACACCAACCATTGAGCACACATTGAGAGGCCCATGGCTCCAGTTGCATATGCAGTGGAGAATAGCAGTGTCTGGCATCAATGTGAGAAGAGGCCTTTGGTCCAGTGAAAGCATGTTTTCCCAATGTAGGGGAATGCCAGGACATTGAGGTGGAGAGGGGAATTGGAAGCTAGTGCACCTTTGTTAAGACAAGTAGGGGGGAGGGGGAGGGGAACAGGGTGGGTGAAGGGAATAACATTCCAAATGTAAATACAGACAATGTCTAATAAAAAATTAAAAAAAATAATGACCTGTAATTTGATCTTCAGCCTGCATTTTATAGGGTTCTAAATCAATTTATACTCATGATATTAAAGGTAATAAAGATTACAATAGTTCATACAGACCTCTCTGTTTTGATGATTATGGTTTGAGGCTCCTTGTTTCCTTTTCAGAACCAAATCCTGCTTCAACTTATGTCCTTCAAGAAGTTTTCTACATTTGTGCATCAACATTTTCATGTCTGAAGGTCAGCACACTTGTAGTTCTTTTGTTAGATGTTTGTCTGTCTGGACTGTAAGAACACTGCTGTCAAAAGAAAGTCTTGTATATTTGAACGAATTTTCAACAAAAGCAATGAACTATTTCTTACTTTATTCAACAGAGTCATAGATGTCCTTTATTGCTAAGTGGAATATGGGTCATGGTGGCCTTGACTTTTCAAGGTAAAACTCTCTTAGGCATCATCTAAATCATGCCCCTCTCATAGTGAGATTGTATTCTTATGATAACATTCTTTATTACAGAAAGAATTCTGCATACCACAGTGTGGCCTGAATATATCTTGTGGTTTTATGGTTAGATTTTTCTTCTCTTCTTCCTCCACTGTACTTAACCACTAAGGCTTAAGGCCAACTCACTTATTAAGGTTAATTAGTAAGGTTAATGTCTTAGTCACTGTCTAGCACATTTTCTAAGACTCACAGTTACTGGTATTTATTCGGATGCTGACTATGTGGCATATACACTGAATATTTTACATACAACTTGGTATTCCAGCAGCAACATGTAAGATTGGGCACGATTAGTATATCCATTTAAAGGACTGAGGTAATAAGAATTTTACGCACTCACTAAAGTCCACACACATGACTGTGGTGTAGCTATTTCCTCTAAATTAAAACATCCCCCCCACGTAAGGGAGCAGGGACGCTCAAAAAACTCCTGGAAGCTTAGACAATCACAAAACTCACAGGCTCCTTTTCAGGGCTATATAAAACAGACGTTTTCTGGAGGGACAGATACTCTGTTGGAGCTGCTTGGGAATCAGGCATCTAGCTCTAGGAATTCAGCCTTTGTAAGCTGTCACCACACAGGGTAGACTTCGTGATAGCCTTCGATTCACCTGTACTTCTGTATGTGACCCCTCATTACATCTCGTATGTGGTTTTGATAGACTTAGTTGCTCACTTATGTGGAGGTGGGTGGAAATATTATTTTTGCTTTGTCATTGATGACCTGCCCGTGGTAAATACAGGTTTTTCATGTCTCCCCAGGAAAAGTTACACAACAACACTCATAGGTGATAAGGCAGGAGACAGAGCTAGATGCTTTTATCCAATGCTAATCTTGTGAAATGTTTTAGTGTTAATTCAGTTTGAGATGAACAAGACTTCTTAGATTCCTCAGTAGAAAGAGACACAGAGCATTTTAGATGAGGAGTGGGGCAGGTACAAATGCGATCGGACAGAGTTAAGGATCCAATGTCATAACATGGAAGGACAGAAGACACCTAGTTCTTTGTTGACATAGGAGTTATGACTCAAAAGGGGGCTTTTTTCTGGAGGAAGCAGTGAACAGCTTGTAAGTATTCATAGTGGTGACAGTCCTAAGTTACATAAAGTCAGCTTATGAGTGCACGTGAGAAACACACTGTAAAGAAAAATAGCTCAGCTGAGCATAATGCTTGGCACATCTGTCCCAAGAAAACTATGTGTTTACACTGATCTGGACCCTGGAGTCTACATATTCTCTTGGACAGAAGACTTACAGTGTCAGGACCCCTACAAAGAATCTAGTTCTTCATTTCCAGGCTGGGAAAGAGGGAAGTTAGTTCTCAACAGGTACACTGGAGGAGTATCTTATCCCCAGAGAATGAGATGTGCTGCCTCGCTTGGCACTGAGGCCTCCCCCCACTGCCCAGGGCCACTTCTGTGCAGCAGTCATGTCTGTTTCCATTTCTCTCATCCATTAACCCACACGAGGTGCTCCATGGCTAATTGAATTCACTAGGAGGCTGCCTTCTCTGATTAGGTGTCCTGCAGTCTGAGTAGGGAGGAGGAGGAGAGCAGGCAGTGAGGCAAACGTCTTGGTGAATGTGATCCAATCTGCTGCTAAATTTAATCCGTACATTTCTGGTTTCTATTCTCATTCACCACCTGCAGGGCTATGTTTAAAATGCTCCTGACATATCAATGAGGCAAGCAGCCTGGCGATACCAAGGCTGCCCAATTCCTCTTTATTTTAAATAGATTCATGTGTACATCACAGGCCACACCTTTCCCCCTTTCATCTATATCTGCCTTTCTCCATTATGTGGAAGGACAAGGCTGCAACACCTAGCCCCAGCTGCAGCCTCTGAAATAGATTCACCAATATCAGGGTTCTTCCCAAATTTTCTTGGTCTGGAGGAAAATCTGTGGCCTCTGGAAGTGTCAGTTTTGGAACTGTAATTTCATGTCAAACACACAAATCTGACTAAATTTGCATGATAAAATTTTATCTCAAAATTTATACCGTAAGTTATATTTAATTCGTGGATTTGTAGGTATATTATTATGTACCTATAATTTTGGTTGTAAGAAGTCATTTGGTATTGAGTGATCAATGTATTCTCATTGTCAGTCTTTGTATCTTTATGTGTAAATGCTTGCATCTATACATACATGCACATGAGTGCAGATGCCCATGTAGACCGGACAAGGGCTGAGGATCTCCTGGAGCTGGAGTCGTTTGTGGTTATGAATGGCTTGTTATCAAACTCCAGTTCTCTGCAAGATCAGCAAGAGCTCTTAACTGCTGAGCCAATCAGTGGTTCTCAACTTCCCTAATGCTTTGGCACTTTAACACTGTGTTGTGGTGATCTCTAACCACAAAATTATTTCTTTGTTCCTTATAACTGTAATTTTGCTACTGTTCTGGATTGTGACGTAAATGTCTGTTATGTAGGACAGAGACATGTGACCTCAGAGGGGTTGAAAACCACAGGTTGAGAAGTGCTCTAGTCTCTTCATATCCCTTCTTTTAGGTCTCAGTAAAGCTGGAGATCTCCAGTGCCATGGCCGTGGTAGCTGGCAGGTGACAGTGGCCATAGGTGGGCTCACCTGGAGGATGGAAAGAGCAGTAGTTTACTGTTTACCAGTCAACTTGGAATTTTCTGAAGTAGAATCAAAATTGTTATATGACAACACAGAACACAGCATGACCAGTGTGCCTGCCTAAGTTCAGCCTTGGTTTTACGAAAACACTATACACTCATAACTACTATTTGATTCCTGAGGGGCCTTTGTTGTGTTTCATCTGAACCAGGGTGAACTACATACATTTTCCAGTATTCCCCATACATTGCATGTAACACAGCTGCAGAGCCTGTGAGATATACAAGCTACAAGCAAATCCAGTACTTTACAGTACACATATGGTTGCTTTCTATCAGCTCACCTGGTTGCTACAGGTAGAAGTCAGCTCTGCAACTGATCTACCCTTTTGTGGAACTTTCCTTAGCTTCCTTGACTGCTGGGCCAGATGTGTTTCTTTAACTCAAAGAGGAAGAGTCTTTGTTTGAAGGAACCTCATGTCATCAAGATCAGAATAAAAGACATGACATGAGTTGTGGTCCATCCTTGTAGGTTCCAGCTTGGTCTTGTTTTCCCCACTTCACATCCATCATCCCTTCCTAAGAACCATCATCAAGGATTGGAACCAACGTCAGATAGAATAACAACCAACTCCCACACTTATATCAGATTCAGTTTCTTCATTAAACCCCTATCTGGCTCTCTCTGTAGAATAACAAAATCCTACAGCATTCTGTTATTACTGAATCTAAAACCTCATCTACTTGTTACTGCCGTTGAAATGAAATGAGGCATGTGAACTGCACAGCACAAAGCCCAGAAATATCAACTGTTGGGTAAACAGCCTCATTAGACACCCAGAAGAGCGACATAGTTTGACTAAGAGAAATTTAAATCCAGCATTCGGCACAAAGCCTGGCACATGGTATATACTCACTTGACAACCTTGACTGTTTTTCATTATAGGAGAGAAAAACAAGACTATATGTGGTGACACATGGGAGTTGAGGGGGAGGTGGTGGAGTTTGTTGAGTAACAGGACATCTATATTTAATAATACCACTTACAGAAATGCAATTTATGCCTCCACATATCTAGTGTAGTCACCTAGGGCAACTCTGTATACTCCAAATTGAAGTAATGGATGAATATGTTCCTTTGCACAGACAGATACCTAATAAGTGTGTTAAAACAAAAATAGATGTTTCTATGGTGCCGAAACTTAATCCATTCTCTTACTGTATTTGAACATTCTAATAGGTTTCTCTCCAAAACATCTTTTCAGAGACAGTTCTTTCAACACCAGTCCTTTCAACTTCAGCTATCACATGATTTGCAGTTGACAAATGTATTGTAAATTCTTAGCTACTCTGGTCCAAAGGTCACAAGTTGGATGTATCTACTTATCACTTCCAAGACTTGAACTGAGATTGTTTAAGTAAATAGCCAGGAATGGCAGAAGGCTGTTCAAGTACCTTTATCTCCTTGTGGCTTTCTACTGGTCTCCTCAACATGGATGGCTCCAGAATAGCTGCTCTTCTCATATGGCAGATAAAGGTTTGAGCAAGAAATATTTTCTAATGGTCCCATGGATGCTATTAAACTTCTTTCTAATGGCCAGCATCTGCAGCCTCATCTTAGCACTGATACCCTAGGCTACCGGTCAACCTAAGCAATACACCTAGTTCAGATTCAAATAGAAAGAAAATGGACAAAATATTAAATAATTAATGACCACTTCGCCATACTGCTCACCAGAGGAAACAAGTCAAAGGCACCAGTAATTCAGACTTCTGTCCTGGTTCTTCTTCACACCTATGCGGCACCTGCTTTCTTTACTACTTCTTATTCAATTCTTTGCTCTCTTCAGTTTCTCACACATTTCTTACCATGTCTCTGGCTACGACTTACTTAAAATTGGCATGTTTCATTGGGAGCTGAAGATGAAAGTGGACTCACTGGTGTCCAGAGGACTGTGTAGAAAAGATGTTTCAGAGAGAAACCTTTTCCTTTTACCTTGTTCTTCTCTCAATAGTTTTTGTTTCTGAGGCTTCTATCTCTGTCCTGATCATCTGACCCCTCGGAATATTCTTGGGTGGCCCTAATGCATACTCTATGAAGATTACTCTCCAGTGTCTTTTTCTGGCTCAGCTCTCTTCTCTGACCTCTAGCTCCATTCAGGAAACTACAGGCTGCAGTCATACTTGCCAAGTAATCTGATCTAAAGTCTACAGAAAAGCTAAGAAAGAAAGATCACTTGGTTACAAGACATTTTTAGGAAGGGGGAAGGAATGAATGGTATTTCTGGAGTCATGTAATTTTTCAAAATAAAAAGAAAATGATTCGGGGTGACTATAAGCCTGAATGGAGCCTGTGCATGCTGAATGGTGTGTTATCTAACGTCAAGGAACAGGATTAACAGAAATTTCACAGAATCTCCAAGTGAAATTTGCACAAGTCCACGTTTACCCATTTTCTTTTGCAAATGCACTGTTCTTATTTTTGTGTTATAGGAATGGAATCATGACCAATTTGGTACTCAAGTGAAATTATGTCTTCATCTGCTCTTTTTGTGCCTACATCAAATAATCTTTACATCTTGTGGATTATGTTTTGATTTTATTCAGGCCTCTCTCATCACTTCTACTACACTAAGGCTGTGACCATAGGCTGTCTGGGATCTTTTGAAAACCTCTTAATTAATTTTTTAGCTACTAGCCAACTGTCCCAGAATGATCCACATTAAATGTAAATGTGATCATATTATTCCTTTCCACCCTTGAAAAATCTTTCAACTACTTCTAAGGCCTACTGGATGAAATCCAATTGCTTAATAAGGCTTGCAATGCCCTTCATTATTTATTGCCTGACTTCTTTCCAGCTTTGCTTTCTCCAATCCTGCCCATATACAGAAAGCCTGAACTGTACATAACACTACTACGTTCCTTAGCATTCCTGTTCCACCTGCTCTTGCTTTTCAAAGGTTTCTTTGGCTTCACAGACCAGATAACTTCTCCCATCCCTGCTCCATATCACCTCCTCCCAGCTAACTCCTCCCATCCCTGCTCCATATCACCCCGTTCCACATTGCCTCCTCCCAGTTAACTCCTCCCATTCCTGCTCCATATCACCTCCTCCCAGCTAACTCCTCCCATCCCTGCTCCATATCACCCAGTTCCACATTGCCTCCTCCCAGTTAACTCCTCCCATCCCCGCTCCATATCACCTCCTCCCAGCTAACTCCTCCCTCCCACATCCACATCGCCTCCTCCCAGCTAACTCCTCCCATCCCTGCTCCTCACCACCTCCTCCCAGGCTCTTTTCTGTTTTGACATCCTGAATTAGACTCTCCTTTTTTTGGAGACCCAAATGTTCTTGATGTTTGGGTTATATTTATTTCGGTAGACCCATGATAGAGCACATAGCTTTCTACTTTATTAGGGAATGACTTAAGGTATATCCATGAATGAATTCAGTGTGGTTTACCTTTTCTCTCATATAAAGCTCTCTGTTCAGGAATCATTCTCTAGACAAGGTATTCTTTCTTCTCACATTAATTTAATTACTACTGAATACTTTGTTTATCCCAGTAGTAATAATAATAGAATATGTACCATCTGTTAATAATTATATAATATGGTAATATGATGCTAATAATAACAATAGCGATAGCAATAGAATATTTGCCTGTGTTTGTCCATATGGTAATTGCCTTACTGGACACAAATTGTCTCTAGTTTTTACACTATTCATGTCACTGTGAAAGGTATAATTTGTCTTTGTCCAAGCACATGTTGAAGTTTGTTACCTTGGTGTAAGAATTTGAGAGAAAAGATCTCTAATGTATGGAGCCTGATGGCGCCTGATTATGTCATGGGATATCACTCATATTAGAAATTAATGAATTCTAATAGGATTAGCATTGTTTCCATGTTCTTGGATTGTTAAGAAGTGTGGTTACTTTATATACTTGGTTCCCAGTTCTTCAGCTCTCTGTGACATAGCCATTAGACCTCACTAAGATGCAGGACCAATGTCATTTGAGTTTTTTAGACAACATGACCATGAACCAAAGAATTTTTTTTCTTTATAATTGTATCCAAAGTGGACTAATGCATCTATTAAGTAAGTTCTGTGGTTATGTTAACATTTTAGAAACAAAAATTCAACTTCAAGGTATGATGCTGTGTTTAGATGGGATATGGCATGAAAAAGAATGGCAATGTTTTCTTGAAGTTAATAGTCTAGAGGGATAGACATTATACTAACAAATAAGCCCTCACATATATGGTCAACTGATTTTTGACAAAGGAGCTGCAAACATGCAATGGAAAAAGGACAGCCTATTCAACAAATGGTGTTGGTCCAACTGGCACTCAGCATGCAGAAGAATGAAAATAGACTTTTTCTTATCTCCTTGTACAAAGCTCAAGTGTAAATGGATCAAAGATCTCCACATTAAACCAGGCACACTGAAACTATTAGATCAGAAAGTAGGGAAAACCTTAGAACTCATAGGCACAGGAGAAAATTTCCTG
This sequence comes from Micromys minutus, assembly GCF_963924665.1. Taxonomy (NCBI): domain Eukaryota; kingdom Metazoa; phylum Chordata; class Mammalia; order Rodentia; family Muridae; genus Micromys; species Micromys minutus. The sequence continues at coordinate 104,677,855 of NC_137971.1, forward strand.
AACAGAACACCAATGGCTCGAGCTCTAAGGTCAAAGATTGACAAATGGGACTTAATGAGATAGCAAAGCTTCTGTATGACTAAAGACACTGTCAAGAAAACAAGACGGCAGCCAACAGAGTGGGAAAAGATCTTTACCAACACCACATCAGATAGAGGCCTAATATCCAAGGTATACAAAGAACTCAAAAAGCTAGACACCAGAGAATTAAACAACCCTATTAAAAAATGGGGTACAGACTTAAACAAAAAGTTCTCAATCGAGGAATATCGAATGGCTGAGAAACATCTAAGGAAGTGTTCAACACCCTTAGCCATCAGGGAAATGCAAATCAAAACAACCCTGAGATTCCACCTTACACCAGTCAGATTGGCCAAGATCCAAAACTCAGATGACAACAGATGCTGGCAAGGATGTCGAGAAAGAGGAACACTTCTCCACTGCTGGTGGGGTTGTAAACTGATACAACCACTCTGGAAATCAGTCTGGCGGTTCCTCAGAAAAATGGACATAGTACTACCTGAAGACCCAGTTATTCCACTTCTGGGCATTTACCCCAGAGAAGCTCCAACACACAACAAAGATACATGCACCACAATGTTCATTGCAGTTCTATTTATAATAGCCAGAAGCTGGAAAGAACCCAGATGTCCTTCAGTAGATGAATGGATACAAAAATTGTGGTACATTTACACAATGGAGTACTACTCAGCTATCAGAAACAATGACTTTATGAAATTCTTAAGAAAATGGATGCATCTAGAGAATATCATCCTGAGTGAGATAACCCAGTCACAAAAGAACAGACATAATATGCAGTCACTGATAATGGGGTACTAACCCCAGAAAGCTCTGAACACCCCCAAAACAACTCACAGACTGTGTGAAGCTCAACAACAACAAAAAAGAACATATTTTAATTAAAATAGAACTGTATCACATCCCCCTTTCCTGCCTACGGCCCTTCCTAGTCTCTCTCCTATCCCCTCAAATTAATAACCTCTTTTCCTATATTATTGTTACATATATATATATGTGTGTGTGTGTGTGTGTGTGTGTGTGTGTGTGTATGTATATGTACCCACAAATACTTAATTACAACCTTAAAAAATGTATCCGAAATAAATAAATAAAAAAGAGCAAAAACAAATGATTCCCAAGCTTGTTATTTATTAGTCACTATTTTAAGTTCACCAATTTACCACTTTTTCTTTAATACTTTCAAAAACCTTAGAGTAGGTGGTCTGCACTCCATAGGAAGACATACCACATTTTGGTGATGTTTTGAGACTTTCCTATGATCCCAGTCAGTGAGAGAATGCTGAGATTTGAACTCTTCAGTCACTTAACTCCTGTCTAGTGCTATATATGCTTATGAGGTATGATAGGACATGTTTTCAGAGCATCATAAGGAAAAAGATTCCTAGGGTGAGGGTGGAGGGTAGGCTTTTAGAAAAAGTGGAATGAGAGGTGGAACTTGAAGGAAGTGCTGAAGCAGGAGAGTTTAGACAGAAAGCATAAGACCCTTGGGTGTCCCTGTGTGGACGCTTGGCAGACTTGTCTTTTTTACCACCCTTCCCATGCCTGTCAAATAGTGTTTTTAATTATGTTTAATTACACCTGTCTGTTTGTCAGTCTCTCTGTTGATGTTCATGTCTCTCTGTCTTGTCTCTCTATTTGCATCCCACTGAATTCAATTAAAATAATTTGCATATAAATGGGTAGATGATTATTTACGTGGTAAATTGGCAAATGGCTTGGGTAACTTATCCATGGCTATACCACTGAAGGAAATGAGGTCCCTTTTTCCAGGCACCATTAACTGTCTGTACTAAGTCAGGGAGAGATATAGGTGAATAAGTCCTCCCCTCTTCTGTGATGAAATGTGGACTCACCCACTATTGTGCAGGATATGTGTAGGTAACCGTAGTTGCAGTGAATTCATGAGTGCAACGGCCATGTCATGGCCAGAAGAGTTTGATTTTCAACACACCTACTGATCCTTTGGCTCATTCATTCTTTCCACCATATTTTCTATGGTATTCCCTGAGTCTTGGAAAAGATAAAGTAGATGACCCACTTGGGACCAACCACTCCATTATTACACAGTCTTAGCCCTTCAACTAGTTATAATTCTCTTCATTGTGTTTCATCTGCTTCAATAAGAAGCTCCTACTAAGGCTGAGAGTAGCACTAATGTATGGATATAAACCTAAGTGTATTTGGAGGCCAATTTGACCATGTGTCTACCTAGAAAATGATACTGAAACATTTCCTCTGTAACTTATGATCTTCTTAGGCATTTGTGCTTAACCATATTTATAACATCAGACATGAGTTCCTTCCTATAAAATGAGCCCCGAATCCAATCTGAATGTGGTTGGTTAATCTTCTAATAATCATGCTGTTGTTATACATCTTGCCAGGATGATTATTACTGTAGCTCACAAATTTTACAGTAGGTATGACTGTTGATGAAATCTTTCAGCAGTAGGTCTTGCTATCACGTTCTGATGGGCAAGTAAAGGTAATGGCAATAACCTATATTATTTTGGGATCCTTAGGTGTCTCTCTAAGCAACTATGCACAGATAAATATTCCTTATCGCTGGTATTTTAATAATGATTTCCTCAGTAAGTTGTCATCATCATCATTATCATCTGTGACTTCTGGGAAGAGCATGTTTCGTTATGTAGCTTATCTCTATTCGAACACACGTTTAAGTATAATTTTAACAAGCTTATAAAATATCAAGCTTGCATATCACCAAGGACATATTTGTATGTCCTTGGTGTTGATTATTTTTCTCTTATCTCCTCCTGAGCTCTACTCATCTTTTCCACTCACTCCTCACCACTTTAGGTATTTTCCATTTCGGCTTTCTTATCACCTGTGTCCTATTATCTACCCTCCCCTAAAGCTTTCTTGGCTCCTCTTCTTACTGATAACAGTCCAATCTATCTTCCTGGCCTCTATGTGCATCCTAAGTGAACTATACCACTCTAGCGCATCAAACTGAAAGCGAGGGAGAGAGAGAACGTAACCAACAACAATGACAGCACTGAAACAGAAAGGTGCAAGCTGCTGAAATCACTTTGGCCCCAAAAAGGCAGATACCGATCGGAGGCAGATATTTTTGTGTCCAGCCTTCTTTCTGAAGGACCTTCCCATCATGATAACTTATTCTCTGGATACTTCTTCTGCTCTTTCAGGGTTTAGAAACAAGTTTAGCCATGGAACCTGAATCTGGACAAGGTCACCAAACTTTAAAGTCACCCAGTGTCTCACTAACAATTCTATCTCACTAACAATTCCATCTAGAAGCCGCGTGTATGGCAATTTCCCCACTGTTTCACTAGTGAGTGAAGTCTAGGTTTTCTCCATTGCAAGCCAGCAGGTGTCACACTTCACCCAGAATAAGACAAAGTATCGGTAGGCTAGCTGCTGACTCTCCAAGGAATTCTCAAGGGCAAATGAAGACTGTCTTCTTAAATCCTAATTACTTATCTGGTTCAGCTCCAGACAATACTCCAGCCCACCCTATTCTTAAGTATACAGCAGACGACGTTAAAGACTTCCACATCTTTGTTATGAGACAGGTTAATCTCATTGACAGGATCACCTGCACTGTAGTGTCTTTGTTTTCCAGATCTACCTTTCATTCGTCCTAGGGACACTGTTGGCTGACCTTTGCTTCCAGTTTTTTTCTGTTCTTATGACTACCAGAGCCAGGTCAGGTTCCTGTATCTACTCTGCACCCTCCTTATAGAGCTCTGAATTTTCCTTTTCAATCATAAAGGGGGGGGGGGGGGAAGCTCTATCTCTCCTCAGAGTTCTTGCATTTTCCTCTGTCCATCACCATTGCCAATGGGGACAGGGCTTTCCTTTCCCTGCTATTGTTGACCCATCACTGGGGGATGGGGTTGAATCTTTTGTGTGGGTCTTAGTTGTATATGTAAAAGATTTTAAACTTGGCTAAGAAAAAAAAAAGGACACTTTTCTTAGAGCTCAGGGGAAGAACATCAAAGCAGTTAAGCTGGATTTCTTGGCAACTGGTGGAGGGAGCTGAATAAAGAGAGAAAGGTGTGCTTCTGAGATGGAGACCAAACAAGAAGACAAGCTCCTGCAGGGGAGTCTGGGAAGAGCCAGGTGTGTGATAGTTTTGGGAAAGGTGTTGGGGGAGAGAAACTTCCCGGTGTCAGTGCGAAGGAGCATATGGTTTTGGTTTGTGTTTGAAAAGGAAGATAGAAAGAGAGAAAAGAAAAGAAGACACTTTCTGAGTTTGAATCAAAAAGCAGGCAGGTTTTGCAGTGAGGGTCTATAAATAATTGCACCGAGGAATCTTCTGTGGGACGCAAGTGTGTCTTTTATTAAGGGGATGATCCACCATCTTTTAAACAGGCGTTTCTTCAGGTTCAGTATACTGCTTCCATTCTTGAGTTACAGCTTTTTGAGTGGGCTGTTTCCTCCATTCTGGTGACTGATGGGCCTATTTGGATAGGTTTTTTTTTTTTTTTTTTTTTTTTTAATGGGTGGGAACAAAATACTTTTTTATACTTTTATATATTTTTTCTTTTCTTTATTTTATAATCTTCAAGAATGTCATATTTTCTCCAAAGGTTAGACCTAGACCTCAGATCCCATTCTATAATTTAGCCCAAAATTATATATCAGAGTAGATTAAAGACATATTTTTTAAAGCTTAAAATATAAATCTATAAAGTAGTCATGCTTTACCTGGTGGAAATTGCTTTGTTAATGGGTCTCAATGAATTCCTGCTACTTCAAATTTTCCTATTTTTAGATGGAATTTTAAGAAAGGACACTGTGATTTTTTGTTTCTTTTAAAATTAACACATTACCAGGGAACACCAAGGTGAGGTCCAAAACTAATTATAAGTAGAGAAGGGTGTCTATTCTCATAGACCTCCAAATCTGCTGATGTCCAGCTACCCAAGATGACCAGCAGTTCAAGAAGAGAAGACATGTAGGAAAGCTGAAAGAATGTGGAAGAAGCCAGGGAATGGAGAGTTGGGGCTAAAATATTCATGATTCATGGAGTATTGACTCTTATTTACTGGAAATTTGATGTGCGAGTGTGCGAGTGGGCAAGGGGGAAGTGGATCAGGTTTTAGCTGTAGTAAGCCTAAGAATCCGCATCTAGGTCTCAAACACCCATATAATTTGGTAGTGTGCTACTCATAATTGTTTAAGATATAAGGTTGGAAAGATTGTTCATTTAATACAGGGAATATGCTCACCATACAAGTAGGAAGACCTGAGTTGAGTTGTATCCTCAGACCCTATGTGAGAAGCCAGATGTGGTAGTGTATGTTTGTAATCCCAGCACTTTGGGCTGTGGGGAGGGAGAACAGGTAGATCCAACCAACCTAATCTTTGGTATTAGTGAGATACTCTGTTTAAAGCAACCAACCAACCAACCAACCAACCAACCAACCTACCTACCTACCAACCAACCAATCAACCAACCAACCTACCAACCTACCAACCAACCAACCAACCAACCAACCTACCAACCTACCAACCAACCAACCAACCAAAGCTAACAAAACAAACAATAAGCAAAGAATAAAACCATGGTAGCTGGCATCAAAGGAACAACATTACAGGTTCCTCCCCAACAAGATTGACCTAATATATTTTGAAGAGTTACCTAGAAATGAGAGGAGGAGAATGGAATTGATTATCAAATGCTAGTGACTTCTGTAGATGCCTGTCAATCACCATACCACACACTCAGATAGGAATTCATTTGCTCTTAAGGAAGATAAAACTCAATTAGTAGCGGCTTTAATGCAGAGATGTCATTATTTCCACAGTGCAAGGGATTAAGTGGCTTCCACATTTTTTCAGTGGATATTAAATTTTATTTACTTAGATTTCAATGTTCCGTCCTTTACAGGAGTGCTGGAGTCTAGCCTAACCTCAGACACACTCATCTCTGTTCTGTTGTGAGTTGCTAGTGTCACTAGTCCTAAATTCCAGCTTTGGAAAACCTTCTAAGTGTGAGAGAAAATCCAGAAATGAGGAAAATTGTGTGCTTCTTTTAGGGAGCCAATCTTCCTGTGGTGCTGCTGGGTGGAGGAGGTGGGTAAGGAAGGAACAGAGAGGAAAAAACAGGAAATTAAAGCCTTCCTTTCTTCTAAATAATTCCTAAACAGGGCTGGCATGCAGCTCTCAGAAGGGGCATCTTCTAATAGAGAGCAAAATGACCTGGAAATCCGATCTGTGAGGCAGGAGCAATTGCTCTATGCAGAGTACCAGGGTGAGGGGCTCACTGCTGGTTCTTAGGCTGCAGTTGATGAGGAGCAAATTTAGGAAATAAAAGGCTTAGTTAAGTTTGACTGGATGGTGTTTCCCACAGAGCCGGAAACGGCAAGCAGTGATTTCCTCTCAATCACACCTCAGGTGACTGTTCTCAACTCAAACTGTGCCTGCTGCTATTAAAAGGAAGAAAAGGAAGAAAAAGAAAGAAAGTACAGAAACGGCCCAGGCAGACTTTTCTGGGTATTTAAAAATAGCCCCCCCCCCAGTGATGGAGATTTATTCACGTGTAGGAAAGTGGGCATGCGTGTGCCACAACCTGCATGTGCAAGTCAGTGGTTGACAACCCAGCTTGCCGGTTCTCACCTTCCACGTTGTCTTGGAAGTCTTGATCATCTGTGGGCATGACAGGCTAGCTAGTCCCTGAATTTACAGAGACTCTCCTGTCTCTGCCTTTCATATTACTATCTGAGGGCTGGATTATAGATGATCACACTGTGTTCGTTTTTATGTGGATTCTGGGGACCCAAATTCTAGTCTTCATGTACTTTACTCTCTGGGCTATCCCCGGACATCTAACCTGACTCTTTACATGCTTTTTGGAAAACCTTACCTATGAAAACTAAGTCCTGGGACAGAAGCTGGCAAAGAAAGGCAGGCTTGACATGCAGTCAGCTGAGAGTCCTGGCTCTAAGAGGGAAGACATTCATATGCATATATGCATACTGTGACACATACAGGCCCATGGTCTCACACATTAATACATCACACACACACACACACACACACACACACACACACACACACACCAAACATACAGAGAGAGAGAGAGAGAGAGAGAGAGAGAGAGAGAGAGAGAGAGAGAGAGAGAGAGAGAGAGAGAGGGCAAGAGAGAGGGTGAGGGAGAGGGAGAGGTATCTTTTAAGTACCCAGAAAAGTCTGCCTGATCTCCTAGGACCTCAGCCTCATAGGTGTCACAGGTCAGCTCTAGGATTATGCAGGAGCACAGGAGTGTTGGCTATTTCAGACAAAGGCCACCTCGGCTACTTAGCCTTTCCAAAGAGGGTAGAGGGACACTTTTTCTTAGTTTTACTTGAACTTTGTGAAAGGTTTCTCATAGTGGAACTCAAGAAGTTCATTACTTCTTGAGAGCTATCTTAGATGGAATGAGAACTATTTTTATTTCAATTCAACATGTTGAGTGAAAATTGGGGCCCTTTTATAGGCAAGGACATTGGCAGGATATGCAAACGCCAGAGAAATGATATGTGAAACAAACACATACACACACAAAGACACACACACACACACACACACACACACACACACACACACACATCTGAGAATTTGGTGTAAGGAGTATATTTTCTCTCTTCTTCCTTTATTTTTCCTTCTTTCCCCTTTTCCCTCTCTCCATCCCTCCTTCTTTTTACTTTCCCCCACACTTCTCTTTCTTTTTCTTTTCCTTTTTTCTTTTTGGGATAGCATTTCACACTGTTGCTACAGCTGGTCTCAGAGTAATGGCAGCCTTTTCTTCAGCCCCTACTAGGGCTCCAGGTGTGAGCCACCATGCTTGGCTAGAGAAGTTGTTTTAACAGACTCAACATTTTATGATTTCAGGTTTGCATACAGGGCCCTTCCCAGTCTGGCTCTAGGGTCAAAGCTTTCTCCACTCTTCATAAGAGGATTCCAAGATTTAACCAGTTGTTTGTCTTCTGTACCTCAGAGCTTGTCAAGATTTCGTGCTTCTGGGCTTTGCTTTTCTTTCTGCCTTGAATCTGAGAGTAGCATTCTTTTCTTTGTATATACATTTGACACTCAATTCAACTGTCACACTGTCACTCCTCAGGGAACCACTTTTCACTCTTCAGCCATTCTTCTCTTTGGCTCCTGCAGGGTTTTGCTTTTGATGTTTCTCAAACATTTTACTCAAAGAAAAGAAAAGAAAAAAGATTGCCTTGGGTGTTGTTTTAAAATAGCTTTCAGTGGCTTTCTCACCTCCCATCTCCTATTGTGATTTGGATTTCAAATGGGTCTCCAAAATTTACCAGTTGAAACATGGTCCCCTGCTGATGGTTCCTTTAGGAGGTATCTGCAATGTTAGGAGAGGTGGGGGGCAGTTGAAGAAAATCGCTCACTGGGAGTGTTTTCTTGAAGGGTACTCTGAGATCCTAGGCACAGTTTCTTCTATCCCTCTCCTCATTCTTCGTTCTCAAGTGACTATCAAGTAAGTTTCTCCACCTGTCCCTGCCTTACCAAAGATCCCCAAGGCAAAGCATACAGTTGCCTCTGGGCATAACCTCTGAACCCACAAACCCAAACTAAGCATTTCTTCCTTTCAAGTGGTTATGCCTGTATTTTAAGTTGTAAGGCTGACAAATACAGCTTTTGGAAAACTTGTTTATGGCTCATTTAAGCAGAACCCCAAAGGATCTCATCTACCTTCGTACTAACAGGGCCCATCATAGGTTATGGAGGGAAGGGAGGAGATGATCACCCTTTTGAGAACTTTTCTGTGGTAGGATGGTGGTCTTTTCCATATCCTTGGGATGACTCTCTTTTCCATATGATTATACAAGCTTTGCTGTATGAAGAGCAAGTTTCTGGAGCCCAGCACACAGCAGTCATTTATGATGATAAAGAATAGGGGGAAAGATTATCATGTACTGATTTTATTGTTGTTCTTTTCACTGAGAAAGGACTGGAGGCCTTTGGAACATTCAGCTGGCACTCAAACATAAGATTGAGTCAGGCAGTTATGGAGCAAATGGCTTTGTTTGAAAGGGGAAAAAGAACAAAGACACTTGCTGGGTTTTTATTCACTTATTTACTTTTATCTTTTATGTTCTGTTTATACGTCTGAAGATCTTAGCTGTTTCCACCTTCATCCTTAGAGGTAGGCAGACATTTCAGGAGTTTGATACAGGCTTGCTCCTTTTTTTGTTAGCACCTCCTCAAGTCCCATTGCCAACTTGGATTCCATACCATTGAGTAACTAACTCTGCATGCTTGTTAATTCTTACTTCTAATTGACACTGAACCAAATGTACTCAACTCTCCTCAATACCTGACCCTAGAGATCCAGATGCTCTTTGATGATCATAGGCAGAGGAGGTGTAAACACAGCGGTGTGCACATAGGTAATAGGAGGTTCCCTGGAGAAGAGAAAGTACAGGTGAGAGTGCTGGAGGGCGAGAGGTAGACACAGGAGTAAGGGGGCAGGAATGAGCATACTGCTTTCTCTAGCAACGTAAAACCACTCTTGTTTTCATGGAGCTTCAGCTGTGTTTTATGCTGATGTGCTATGGTCACCGAAGCCATTTCCTATAAAAACCAACCCAGTTTATTTTCAAATACTTGGAGTCTGATCCTTCAGATCGTAGATGACGATCCACTCTTGTGCTTTGATATAAGTAAGGACACCAGGTGTCCCATTTTTCTTGCCCCTTGGAGGTTTTATAGCCAATTTTCATTTAGCACCCTCCCCCCCCCATGCATCCAGATTTGTTTGCTCTTCATTTCTGAGCTCTAGTTTTTCTTTTTGCAATTGATGGTTCATATATTACCATCCAGGCTTGGTCTTTAGTCAGAGTATATTGATGAGAAGTACTCAAACACATTTGCATCTCAAAGATGACAATAGTCTTCCCCTCTCCACTTATAATTCCTGTCTTAAACCAAGCTAAACAAGTGAGACCTTCTTAATAAAGCTTTGAGTGGCAGATTCCAGTGAAATATGAGCTCATGTTGAATTATTCTGCTTCACAAACTGGCTGGAGAGCAAAAGTCACATCCGTTATAGGCCAAATTGAAGCAATAAAAGTCAGTCTTGGGTTGACTTGGCCAAAAGACACATTGATCTCTGCCAACATTATCAACAAATCTGTCAATAAATCAGCCAGTCTATCAAACCTGTGCAAGTTCACTGACTGATACAGGATATCCATAAAACACCGTGTCTTGAAATGAGATGCTAAGGGGGAACCACCGACTTTCAGATACATTCACCTCGAAGCCTTCATCACTTCTTCCTGTGAGAGTTTAAGGTGGTTTACTCAGCTCTCCTGGATGTGGTAAATTCCTCATATTTAAGATTAGCTGAATAGCACTGACCATAGGACCTTAAGAATGCAGTAACATATAATGCAGAACACTGCCAGTAGTAAATGCTAAGTATATATTTCTTTCCCCACCCCCTTACTTCACCATAATTAGTATCTAAAGCTGCAATATTTTTCTTAAAGAGGAGAAGGTCTCTCATAATGTCTTGTTCAAACCTATTTTCCCACAGTACTGTGAGTCAACATCCCAGTTATGGTTATCCCAACAATTGTTTGGTCACAGTCAATAAGTTAATGCCTGCAGCTTGAAGTCAGAAGATCAGCGTTCTTAGGCAGTTCTTGGACTTTCCTTTCCCAGCTATGAAAGAGCAAAGCAATTTCTGATCACATCTTTCTGTGAACTTTGCACTGAAATAAACAATTGATAAATAAAAGCTGGGTAATTGTAGGACCTTCACGGAGGAAGGCTACTGAAGAAAACGATTGTATTCAGCCTGAAGCCAAGTGAGCCCTCCTCCCAGGACGGCAGAGATCTGGAAAGAATTGGTCATGTTCTACTAACTGGAGAAGCCAAAGATAAATTATTCATTGAGTAATTAGCACAAGCCTTTTTACAGAGTCCTTTAGGGCTGTCTGCTCGACATACTGTTAGTGGATCAGCCATATAGACATCATCTGGGTACTTAAAGGAAGGATCTCAAGCTTTTTCCAGGACTCACTGAATTAAAAAAAAATCTACATCTTAACAGATTCACACATATGCTGAAGTTTGGCTAGTTCTGCAATCTAGTAAGAGCATTAAGAAAAACAACTTTTAGTCTGGCTTCTAATTAGAACCATACTCTCTATCCCGGTATGCACCAATTTTTGTTAGTTGATCAAGATGAGGATATCTTCAAGACTTTGGCTTCTGTGTTAGTCTGCTTTTGGGCAAGGCATAGCCTTCAGTCTCTATTTATATAAATGAATTCAGTTTAGGTGAATGATAATAGATTTGTTTCATTAGCACCATTTTGACAGTGATTGGTTCAGTGGAACTGAGGATAAGGGAGAATGGCAGGGGATGAAGGGAACACTTACAGGAGGAATGTCTTTCCACATGGTTTCTTGTGAATGTGCCATTACACATCTTATAGCTATTCAGTGTGCTAAGCATACTGAGAGAGGTTACGTACCCAGCTATCTCCATGCAAGGGGTAGATCTGAAATTTAATTATATGCCTGTTTGATTTTAAGTAGCACTTTTTACTATGTGCTCTAGTCCCAACTGCTGCTTGGGAATGTGTGCAAAGGCTAGAAACTCAAAAAAAAGTGTTTGGCAATGAGAATGGTGCCTCTGGGTCAAAATTCCAGACACAGTGAGCATCTTTTGGGCATAAGCTCAGGAGTGGCATAGCTGGGTCTTCAGGTAGAACTCTTTCCAATTTCCTGAGGAACTGCCAGATTGATTTTCAGAGTGGTTGTACCAGTTTGCAATCCCACCAGCAATGGAGGAGTGTTCCTCTTTCTCCACATCCTCACCAGCATCTGCTGCCGCTTGTTTTTGATCTTAGCTGTTCTGATGGTGTAAGGTGGACATAGGAAGTACTGCCTCAGCCCCCTTGGTGAGCGGTGGTTCTATGGCTTACAACGACCGTCACCTGTATGTCCACTGTCATCTTTTACTTTACCTTGTGCTTTTCATCAGAATTCATACATGTGATCTCTGTGAGACATGGACTTTGGGACCTCATGCTGGCCTTAGGGGAAGTAGGTCTCTTTTTTCCTTTTTTCCTTTTATTCTTTTTTTTTTTTTTTTTTTTTTTTTTTTTTTTTTTTTTACTTTTTTTATTGGATACTCTCTGTATTTACATTTCAGATGTTATTCCCTTCTTCCAATCCCATCTCCATCCCCCTCCCATTGCCTCCATGAAGGTGCTCCCTCTACCAACCTCCCTTTCCCACCTCAGCACCTTGGCTTCCCCTACACTGGGAAAATGAGCCTTCACTGTACCAAAGGCCTCTCATCCCATTGATGAAAATGCCATCCTCTGCTGCATATGCAGCTGTGGCCATGAGTCTTTCCATGTGTGCTCATGGTTGGTGTTTTAGTCCCTGGCAGCTGTGGTGGGTTTGGTTAGTTGATAATTTTGTTCTTCCCATAGGGTTGCAGACCCTTTCGGCGCCTTCAGTTCTTTCTCTAGCTCAATATTGTGAAAAGACGACATCCCAGTTTTCAGCACCAATGTTGTGGAAAAGGATGAAGAGAATGGGGGGGGGGTATATGGACCATGGAGGTGCAGCGAGGCCTGGGGGCAAAGGAGATGCCTCTGAGGGGCCCATGTTGGGAATCCTTTACCCCCAAGGGACCAGCCGCAGGACAGTATAGTACAGAATAAAGTTTATTCAGGTCATGGGAGAGTTAAGAGGAGAGAGAGAGAGAGAGAGAGAGAGAGAGAGAGAGAGAGAGAGAGAGAGAGAGAGAGAGAGATAAGCGGCTGGCCATGAGCACGTGGAGAGAGATGGGGAAGGAAAGGGGAAGAGAAGGGGTAAATGGGGAGAGCAAGGCTGCAATAGAGCCAAGAGCGAGAGAGAGAGAGAGAGAGAGAGAGAGAGAGAGAGAGAGAGAGAGAGAGAGAGAGAGAGAGGGAGAGGTCAAGCAGCCCCTTTTATAGTGTCAGGTCACTGGGATGGGGCATACCTGACTACTGCCAGGTAATTGAGGGGTGGGGTTTACAGAATCTCAGCATTAGCCATTCAGACTGGTGTGAGGTGAAATCTCAGTGTTGTTTTGATTTGCACTTCCCTGATGACTATGGATGCTGAGCATTTCTTTAGGTGTGTCTCGGCCATTTGATTTTCCTTAGTTGAGACTTCTTTGTTTAGCTCTGTAACTCATTTTTAATAATACTACTTGATTCTCTGGAGTCTAGGTCCTCTATCAGATATAGAATTGTTAAAGATCATTTCCCAATCTATTGGTTGCCATTTTGTCCTTTTGACAGTGTTTGTTGACTTACGAAAATTTTGCAAGTTCATGAGGTCCCATTTGTGGATTCTTGATCTTAGAGCTAAGCCATTGGTGCTCTGTGCCTCTGTGTTCTAAGCTCTTCCCCACTTTTTTTCTATTAGTTTAAGTGCACCTGGTTTTATGTGGAGATCTTTGATCCACTTGCACTTGAGCTTTGTACAAGAAGATAAAAAAGGATCAATTTGCATTTTTCAGCATGCTGACTGCCAGTTGAACCAACACCATTTGTTGAAGACGCTGTCCTTTTTCCACTGAATGTTTTTAGCTCCTTTGTCAAAGATAAAGTGACTGTAGGTATGTGAGTTCATTTCTGGGTCTTCAATTTTATTTCAGTGATCACCTGCTGGTCTCCTGCATTGAATTTGTAGATTGCCTTAGGCAAGATGGACATTATTACTATGTTGATCTTTCCAATCCATGAGCATGGGAGATCTTTCAACCTTCTGAGGTCTTCTTCAATTTCCTTCTTCTTGTCATACCAATCTTTCACTTGCTTGTTAGCGTCACTCCAAGGTATTATATATACTTTGTGACTATTGTGAAGGGTTTGCTTTTCTAAGTTCTTTCTTGGCTTGTTTATCCTTTGGGTTTTGGAAGGCTACTAATTTTTCCGTGTATCTGTATATCCAGCCACTTTTCTGGAGTTGTATATCAGCTAAAAAAGTTCTCTGGTAGAATTTTTGGAGTCTCTTAAGTTTACTATCATATCATATGCAAATAGTGATATTTTGACTCCTTCCTTTCCAATGTGTATCTCATTGACCTGTTGTTGCTGCTTGATTACTCTGGCTATTACTTCTAGTACTATGCTGAATAGGTAGGGAGAGAGTGGGCAGCCTTGTCTAGTCCCTAATTTTAGTGGGATTGCTTCAAGTTTCTTACCACTTAGTTTGATGTTTTGGGGAGAGCATACCATGCCAGGGACTGCCTGCAGTAGGCCAGGATGGAGACAGTAGCCCACAGCAGCTCTTTGTAAAAAACAGTTGTTTCCATTTCTCCTAACTTTAGCTCTGGAAAAATGGCTGTATAGGTTTAATTTGTGAGTGACTACTTTTCAGTTGGCTTTGGTGTGCATAATACTTCTACCATATCTGACTTTCCTATTTCTCCTTGTACTCTAGTGTATTCTGTGAAACTAGATGTTCCCTGATGTAATGATTCTTAGACAATTGGAAATTGAGGCACAGGGCCCAGGTGCACGCTGTGTGTTCTCATCTTGGAGCACAATGGTAGTTCCAGATGAATGCTCAACTTGCAAAGAAAGTTTGAAGAAGTTATTAGAAAAAAAAATTAGAGCACAGGGCCCTGGGTGCTTGGAAGAGCTGCAGGAACGCTTTCCATCTTAAGTGGAAGGGTGGGTCAACTTCTCCTGCCCACATTCTTCCCTGGGAAAGGCTGCACAGAACTCGTATAGTTCAAGCAGTTGAACTGAACAGGGGTGCACTCTTCTGGCCCAAGACCAGACTCCACCCAGGCAGCCTGCCTGCCCACAGGGCCCTGGGAGCTCAGAAGAGCTGCAAGAACGCCTTCCATCCTAAGCGGAAGGATTTTGTATATTTGAAAACCTGACACAGAAGACTCAGTACCAGTTTGCACATGTCTGAGCAGAGAAGCCTTGCAGGCACTCTAGCACCTGAGCCCACAGAGGCAAAATGAAGTCACTGCAATCAGACCTCACTGCCTGCCTACAAAGAGCCAAACACCCAGAAGCAATGTCCTTCCTGAGCCAACTGGCCCTCAGATCCACAGGAGAGACAGGCTCCAGCCAGAGACAAGATCACCTATAATCACAGATAGCAAGATGGCAAGAGGAAAGTGAAAGAACCTAAGCAATGGAAACCAAGACAACCTGGCAACATCCGACCCCAGCTCTCTCAGGGTAGCAAGTAGTGGATTTCCAACACACTAGAAAAACAAGACTTAGACTTGAATTTATACTTCATGATAATGATGGAGATCTTGGAGAAGCACATAAAGAACTTCTTTAAACAATTACAGGAGAACCAGGAAAATTCACTCAAAGAACTATAAAAAAATACAACAGATAAACAAAAAAGTGAAAACGGAGATAGAAACAATAAAGAAAATACAAAAAGAGACAACATTGGAGATGGAAAACCAAAAAAAGAAATTAGGAGTCACAGATGAGCATCACCAATAGACTACAAGTGATGGAAGAGAGGATCCCATGGGCCGAAGACAACATAGAAAACACAGACCAAACAGTCCGAGAAGGTGCAAAACCTGAGACCTCGTAACCCACAATGTCCAGGAGATCCAGGACACAATGAGAAGGCCAAACCTAAGAATAATAGGTGTAGAAGAGGGCGGAGAATATCAACTAAAAGGCACAGTGAATATCTTCAGCAAAATCATAGAAGAAAACTTCCTTGCACTTAAGAACAAGATGACCATAAACATACAAGAAGTCTACAGAACTCCAAATAAGTTGGACCAGAAAAGAAACTCCTCCCAAAACATAATAGTAGAAAAACCAAATATTTGAAATAAAAAGAATTCTAAAAGCTGTAAGGAAAAAAGGACAAGTAACATATAAAGGCAGACCCATCAGAATTACACCAAATTTCTCAAAAGAGACTATGAAACTTGAAGATCCTAGACAGATGTCATACAAACCCTAAGAGAACACAAATGCCAGCCCAAATTACTATATCCAGCAAAATTCCCAATCACCATAAATGGAGAAATCAAGATATTCCAGGACAAAACCAAATTTGCATAATATCTTTCAACAAATCCAGCTTTACAAAGGATGATAAATAAAAAAATCTACACAAGGAAGGAAACTAAATGAAAGGAAAAGAAAAAAAAAAGACACTAACAGAAGTTTACCTCTAACAACAAAAATAACAAGAAACAAATATCACTATTCCATAATTTCTTGTAACATCAATGAACTCAATTCCCCAATAAAAATACATAGACTTTAAGACTGGACATGTAAACAGGATCCAGCATTTTTCTGCCTACAGGAAATTCAGTTCAGAGACAAAGACGGACACTTTTACTCAGAGTAAAAGGCTGAGAAAAAACCTTCCAAGTAAATGGGCCCAAGAAACAATCTGAAGTAGCTATTCTAATATTAAATAAAAGATTTTCAACCAAAAGTTATCAAAAAAGATAAGGAAGGAAAATTTTTACTCCGCACAGGAAAAATCTATCTAGATGAACTCTCAATCTAGACCATCTATACTCCAAATACAAGGGCACCTACATTTATAAAAAAAATCCTACTAAAGTTCAAAGGATATATTACACCACACTCAATAATAGTGGGAGACTTCAACATCCCACTCTCATCAATGGACAGATCATGGAGATAGAAACTGAACAGAGACACAGTGAAACTAACAGAGGTTATGAACCAACTGGTATTAACAGACATCTACAGGGTATTTCATCCAAAAACAAAAGAATATACTTTCTTCTTAGCATCTTATAGTATCTTCTCCAAAACTGACCAAATAGTCTGTCAAAAACAGGACTCAACAGATACAAGATCAAAATACTCCCATGCATCCTATCAGATTACTATGGACTAAGGCTTGTACTTAATAACAACCAAAACAAGAAAAAACCCACATACACATGGAAACTGAACAATGCTCTGCTCAATGATAACATGGCCAAGGAAGAAATAAAGAAAGAAATCAAGGATTTTGTAGAATTTAATGAAAATGACACTACTACATACCCAGACTTATGGGATGCAATGAAAGCAGTACTGATAGGAAAACTCATAGCTCTGAGTGCCTCAAAAAACAAACTGAAGAGAACATACACTAGCAGTTTGACAGCACACCAGAAAGCTCTAGAACAAAAAGAAGCAGATACACCCAAGAGGAGTAGATGGCAGGAAATAATCAAACTCAAAATCAAAAATAAACCAAGTAGAAACAAAAAGAACTATAAAAAGAATCAACAAAACCAAGAGCTGGTTCTTTGAGGAAATCAGCAAGATAGAGAAACCCTTAGCCAGATTAACTAGAGGGCACACACAGACAGAAAGAGCTTATCCAAATTAACAAAATCAGACATGAAAGGGGAGAGCTATCAATAGAAACATTAAATTCAAGAAATCATCAGGCCCTATTACAAAAGCCTATACTCAATAAAACTGGAAAATCTGGAGGAAATGGATAAATTTCTAGACAGATACCAGATACCAAAGTTAAAAGAGAATTAGATAAACCAGCTAAACAGAACAATAATACCTAAAGAAATAGAAGCAGTCATCAAAACCCTCCTAACCAAAAAAAAGCCCAGGACAAGATGGGTTTAGTGGATAATTATATCAGACTTTTATAGAAGACCTAATACTAATACTCTCCAAACTATTCTACAGAACAGAAACAGAAGTAACACTATCCAACTGATTCTTCTAAGCCACAATTACACTCATACCTAAACCACTCAAAGACACTACAGAGAAAGAGAACTTCAGACCAATTTCTTTCATGAACATTGGTGCAAAAATACTCAATAAGATTCTTGTAAGCCGAATCTAAGAACACATCAAAACAGTCATCCACCATGACCAAGTAGGTTTTATCTCAGGGTTGCAAGGATAGTTCTCGATATGAAAAAACATCAGTGTAATCCACCATAAATATAAACAAACTCAAAGAAAAAAAACCTACATGATCCTCTCACTAGATGCTGAGAAAGCATTTGACAAAATTCAATACCACTTCATGATAAAAGTTTTGGAAAGATTAGGAATCCAAGGCCCATACCTAAACACAGTAAAAGCAATATACAGCAAACTAGTAGGTAACATCAAACTAAATGAAGAGAAACTTGGAGCAATGCCATTAAAATCAAGGAGTAGACAAGGCTGCCACCTATCCCCCTACCTATTCAATATAGTATTGCAAGTCCTGGCCAGAACAATTAGACAACAAAAAGAAGTCAAAGGGAGTCACATTGAAAAGGAAGAAGTCAAAATATCACTATTTGCAGATGCTATGATAAAAAAGTGACCCCAAAAATTTTACCAGAGAATTTTTATAATTAATAAACAACTTCAGTAAAGTGGCTGGTTATAAAATTATCTCAAACAGATCAACCTCCTTCCTCTCTGCAATAGATAAATATGCTGAGAAAGAAATTAGGGAAACAACACCCTTAATAATAGTCACAAAGACTATAAAATACTTTGGTGTGACCCTATCAAACAAATGAAAGATCTGTATGACAAGAACTTCAAGACTCTGAAGAATAAAATTAAAGAAGATTTCAGAAGATGCACAGATCTCCCATGCTCATGTATTGGCAGGATCAACACTGTAAAAAATGGCCATCTTGCCAAAAGGAATCTACAGATTCAATGCAGTTCCCATCAAAATTCAAACTCAGTTTTTCATAGAGTTGGAAAAAAAAATTTGTAAATTGATTTGGAATAACAAAAAACAGAATAGCAAAATCTATTCTTAAGAATAAAAACAATTCTGGGGGAATCACCATCCCTGATTTCAAGCTATATTTCAAAGCAATTGTGAAAAAAACTGCAAGGCAATTGTACAGAAATACGCAGGTACATCAGTGGAACAGAACTGAGGACCCAGAAATAAACCCACACACCTATGGTCACTTCATTTTTGACAAAGGAGCTAAAAATATTCAATGAAAAAAGAACAGCAAATGGTGTGGGTTCAACTGGCAGTCAGCAGGCAGAAGAATGCAAATTGATTCTGTCCTATCTCCTTGTTCAAGTCTCAAGTCCAAGTGGATGAAAGATCTCCACATAAAACCAGGTAAACTGACACTATTAGAAGAGAAAGTGGGGAAGAGCTTAGATCACATAGGCACAGAAGAAATTTTTTCTGAAGAGAACACCAATAGCTTATGCTCTAAGATCAAGAATCAACAAATGGGACCTCATAAAATTGAAAGCTTCTGTAAGGCTAAGAACACTGTTAAGAAGACAAAACATCAGCCTACAAATTGGGAAAGGATCTTTATCAATCCTACATCTGATAGAGAGCCAGTGTCCAATATACACAAAGAACTCAGAAAGCTAGACTATAGAAGATTTTTAAAAATTGGGTACAGAGCAAATCAAAGAATTCTCAGCTGAGGATCATTGAATGGCAGAGAAGCACCTAAAGAAATGCCCAACATCCCTAGCCATCAGGGAAATGCAAATCAAAACAAACCTGAGATTCCACCTCACGCCAGTCAGAATGGCTAAGATCAAAAACTCAGGTGACAGCAGATGCTGGCAAGGATGTGGAAAAAGAGGAACACTCCTCCACTGTTGGTGGGGTTGTAAGCTGGTACAACCACTTTGGAAATCAATCTGGCAGTTCTACAGAAAATTGAACATAATACTACCTGAAAACCCAGCTATTCTACTCTTTGCATATACCCCAAAGATGCTCCAATATATAACAAGGACACATGCTCCACCATGTTTATAGCAGCCTTATTTATAATAGCCAGAAGCTGGAAAGAACCCAGATGTCCATCATCAGAGGAATTGATACAGAAAGTGTGTTACATTTACACAATGGAATACTACTCAGCTATTAGAAACCATGACTTTATAAAATTCTTAGTCAAGTAGATGGAAGTAGAGACTATCATCCTGAGCGAGGTAATCCAGTCACAAAAGAACACACATGGTATGTACTCACTGATAAGCGGATACTAGCCCCAGAAAGCTCAGAATGCCCAATACCCAAGAAACAATTCACAGACATTATGAAGCTTAAAAAGAAGGAAGACCAAAATGGGGATGCTTCAGTCCTTCTTAGAAAAGAGAACAAAACTCTCATGGTAGAAAATGCAAGGTCAAAATAGGGGAACAGGGATTGAAGAAAAGGTCACTCAGAAGCTGCCTAACATGGGGATCCACCACGTATGCAGTCACTAAATCTAAGCACCATAGCTGATCCTAAAAAGTACCTACTCAGGAACCAGACAGAGATGCCCCATCAGGGACTATGCTAGAGTCATACAGATACAGCTGAGCATGCTTGCAGCTAATCATCGGAGTGAACTCAGGGACACCAATGAGGCTGTTAAAGAAAGGACTTAAGGAACTGAAAGGGGTTGCAACCTCATGGGAAGAACAACATTATCCATCAACCAAACCCTCCGAAAGTCCCATGGATTAAAACACCAACCTTTGTGAGCACTTTGAGAGACCTATTGATCCAGTTGTGTATGTAGTTGAAGATAGCAGTGTCTGGCATCAATGTGAGAAAAGGTTTTTGTTCCAGAGAGGGCAAGTTTTCCCAATGTAGGGGAATGCCAAGGAAATGGGGTGGAGAGGGGATCAGAAGGGAGTGCACCTTTGTGAAGGCATCTGGAGGGGGAGAGGCAATGGGATATGGGCAGGGTAAAGGGATAACATCTCAAAAGTAAATACAGAGTATCTAATAAAAAAAGAGAAAAACAAAAGAAAATAAATTAGAGCCAACATTGGGACCCAAAGAAATGGAAAAATTATTAAAATTATGATATAAGTTTTGCACAACATTTGAGAGTGTCTCCTGGATAAGAAAGTATAGAATGCATGAAATTATATATTAGTAAAACTCAGTCAAAATGCTGGGATTCTTAGGAGAGTCATGTGTGCAACATACAGGAATAGAAAGCTCAAGGAACTACTGAGTTAAGGGTTAACTTAATTTTTTTTTGGCCACAGCCCGTGTCATTTATTATTAGAGCTTCACAGGAAAATGGAAGTAGCTGACCTTGGAGCTCTGAGCTCTGAAGTATAATAAGTTAAAAAGGTAAAGTAATGATAACTTTACAATTATTATTATTTTGGCCACAGGCTTGGGAATAGAAGAAGCTTGAAACTTTGGAGAACAATTGTGATTCTTAATTCTTTGTGGGATGTGGTTATTCTTTTGAATTTGATTTGGCAATGATTTTAGTGTCTTTTTTTCTACCTACTTTTGGAGTATCAATAAAGACTGGGGCAAGAGAAAGGCTAACTAGTGAACAAGTGAATGAGAAAGCTAGCAGGCTAGTGAGTGAGCAAGTGAGCCAGTGGGTGAACGACAAAGCAAGCAAGTGACCAAGCATGTATGAGTGTGTGTGTCTGTGCGTGTGTGGGGGGGGGTAGCACAAACATGAGAAGAGCATGTGAAGAGTGAGTGAAGAGAGAATGGGAGGTGTGTATGGAGAGTCTGTGTGAAAGCGAATGCAGAATGAATGAGCAGGGATGTGTATGAGTGTGGGAGTTTGAGAAAAGAAAAGTAAAAAGAAGAAAAGCAGAGTTCACAAGAGAATGCAGAGTGTGTGTGGTCAAGCAAGCAAGAGAGAAAGAGAGCAGAGAGAGACAGAGAGAGAGAGACAAAGACAGAGACAGAGAGAGAATAACTTTAAGCCTTAAAAAATTGCCTGTCAGCTTTTATTCATAAAAGGTAGTCTGTGTTTATTTAGTATGTGCCTTCCCAATATCCCTGCTTCCAGTTGAGAACGCCAGTCCTTTGTTGAGGCTAGATCCCAGATGTTGGCTACTGGTTTGCTGTATATTGCTTTTACTATGTTTAAGTATGAACCTTGAATTCCTGAATTTTGTAAGACTTTTAATATGAAGAGGTATTGAATTATCAAATGCTTTCTCATCTAAGCAGATGATCATGTGTTTTATTCTTTGAGTTTGTTTATAGAGTGGACTATATTGATGGATTTCCATATGTTGAATCATCTCTGCATCCCTAGGGTGAAGCCTACTTGATCATGGTGAATGATCATTTTGATGTGTTCTTGGATTCGATTTGCAAGAATTTTAATGAGTATTTTTGCATCAATATTCATGAAGGAAATTGGTTTAAGGTTCTTTTTCTTTGTAGGGTCTTTGTGTGGTTTAAGCATGAGTGTAATTGTGGCTTCGAAGAATGAGTTGGGTAATATTCCCTCTGTGTCTATTTTGTTGAATAGTTTGGAGAGTATTGGTATTAGGTCTTCTGTGAAGGTCTGATAGACTTCTGCACTAAACCCTTCTGGTCCCAGGCTTTTGTTTTTTTGTTGGTTGGGAGGCTTTTGATGACTGCTTCTATTTCTTTAGGTATTATGGAGCTGTTTAAACGGTTTATCTGATTCTGATTTAACTTTGGTACCTGGTATCTCTCTGGGAAAATGTTCCTTTCCTCTAGATTTTCCAGTTTTGTTGAATATAGGCTTTTGTAGTAGATAACTTCTTGAATTTTTACAGTTTTTGTTATTATGTCTCCCTTTTCATTTCTGATTTTCTTAATTTGGATACTCTCTCATCACCTTCCAGTTAGTTTGGCTAAGGGTTTATCTATCTTGTTGATTTTCTCAAAGAACCAGCTCTTGGTTTTGTTGATTCTTTGTATGGTTCTTTTTGATTGTTCTTGGGTGATTTCTGCTCTGAGTTTATCTCCTGCCATTTACTCCTCTTCAATATTTCTGCTTCTTTTTGCCCTAGAACTTTTAGGTGTTCTGTCAAACTGCTAGTGTATGTTCTCTTCAGTTTCTTTTTGGAGGCACTCAGAGCTGTGAGATTTTCTTTTAGCACTGCTTTCATTGTATCGTATAAGTTTGGATATGTTGTGCCATCACTTTTGTTAAACTCTAAAAAGTCATTGATTTCCTTCTTATTTCTTCTTTGACCAATCTATCTTTGAGTAGAGTATTCTTTAGCTTCCATGTGTATGTAGCCCTTTTGTTGTTACTGAAGACCAGACTTATTTCATGGTGATCTGATAGGATGCATGGGATTATTTCTATGATCTTGTATCTGTTGAGGCCTATTTTATGGTCAGTTTTGGGGCAGCTGCCATGAGGTGTTGAGATGTTATATTCTTTTGTTTTAGGATGAAATATTCTATAGATGTCTGTTAAATCCATTTTGTTCATAACTTCTGTTAATTTTACTGTGTCTCTCTCAGTTTCTGCATCTATGATCTGTCTATTGATGAGAGTGTGCTGTTGAAGCCTCCCACTATTATTGTGTGTGGTACAATATATACTTTGAGCTTTAGTAGACTTTCTTTTATGAATGTAGGTGCCCCAATTTCTGTATCCATTCCCCTGTTGAAAAACATCTAGGTTATTTCCAGCTTCTGGCTATTGTAAATGTTACTATGAACATGGTAGAACATGTGTCCTTGTTAGATGTAGAAGCTTTTTTTGTGGTAAATTTACCCAATGGAGTACTATTTAACTGTTAAATAGGTGTTAATAAAATTCATGAAAATGACGTCATGATTTTCCTAGGCAAATGGATTGAAACTATCATCCTGAGTGAGGTAACCCAGTCACAAAAGAACACTCACTGATACTGAGAAGGATGCTTACAGGTAACTATCAGACTGAACATGAGCACCTGAATGAAGGAACTAGAGAAAGGACTGAAGGAGCTGAAAGGGTCTGCAACCTCATGGGAAGAAAAAATTATCAACCAATCAAATCCACCACAGCACCCAGGGACTTAAACACCAACCAATGAGTTGTTATGGAGAGACCCATGGCTCCAGGTACATATGCAGTAGAGGATAGCATTCTCTTGCATCAATGAGAGGAAAGAATTTTAAGCCAGCAAAGGCTTGTTTTCCCAGTGTAGGGAAATGCTGAGGCCGAAGAGGGAGTATCTTCATGGAGGCAATGGGAGAGGGAGGGGGATGGGGTTGGGAGAAGGGGATAACATCTGATTTATAAATAAAGAGAATATCCAATAAAATAAAAATAAATAAATGGAGGTGCCCTTGTATTTGAAGCACAGATGTTCAGGATTGAGAGTTTATCTTGATAGATTTTTTTTCTTTAATGAGTAAAAGGTGTCCTTCCTTATCTTTTTTGATGACTTTGGTTGAAAATCTATTTTATTTGATATTAGGATGGCTACTTCAGCTATTTACTTGGAAAGTTTTTCTCAACCTTTTACTCTGAGTTAGTGTCTGTCTGGTTTGCTGAGATGAGTTTCCTGTATGCAGCAAAATGCTGGATCCTGTTTACATATCCTATCTGATAGTCTAAGTCTTTTTATTGGGCAATTGAATCCATTGATATTAAGAGATATTAAGGAATAGTGATTGTTGTTTTCTGCTATTTTTGTTGTTAGAGGGAGAATAATGTTTGTATGCTTTTCTTCTTTAGGTTTTGTTGCAAGAAGATTAATTTCTTGCTTTTTTTTAGGGTAAAGTTTCATTCTTTGTGGTAGAATTTTCCATCTATTATCATTGTAGGGGTGGATTTGTGGATAGCTATTTTGTAAATTTAGTTTTGTCTTGGATTATTTTGATTTCTCCATCTATGGTAATTGAGAGTTTTGTTAGATATAGTAACTTGGACTGGCATTTGTGTTCTCTTAGGGTCTGTATGATGTCAGTCCAAAATCTTCTAACTTTCATAGTTTCTGTTGAAAAGTCTGGTGTAATTCTTATCAGTCTACCTTTATATGTTTCCTGTCCTTTTTCCCTTACTGCTTTTAGTAAACTTCCTTTGTTTTGAGCTTTTGTTGTTTTGACTTTTATGTGTTGGGAAGATTTTTTTTCTAGTATTTGGAGATCTGTATGCTTCTTGTATGTTCATGGTTATCTTTTACTTTAGGGAAGTTTTTTTTTTTAATAATTTAGTTGAAGATATTTACTGGGGGTTTCAGTTAGAATTCTTTCCTTTCTTCTACATCAATTATCCTTAGGTTTGGTCTTCTCACTGTGTTCTGGAGTTTTAGATGTTATGGGTTTAAAAGCTTTTTAACTTTTACATTTTCTCTGACTGTTTTGTCAATGTTTTCTACAGTATGTTCTGCCCCTGAGGTTCTCTCTTCTATCTCTTGTATTCTGTTGCTGATGCTTGTGTCTTTGACTCCTGATGTCCTTCCTAGGTTTTCCAAGTTCAGGGTTGTCTCCTTTTGTGATTTCTTCATTGTTTCTATTTCTGTTTTCAATTCCTTCATCTGTTTGGTTGTACTTTCCTGTAGCTCTTTAAGTAATTTTTATGTTTTTAAATATAATTTGTTTTATTTTATTTTGTATTTCCTCTTGAAGGGAATTGTGTGTGTTCTCCTGACTTTCCTGTTCTTCTTAAATGTGTTATTTATGAGCTTCTTGATGATATCCATCATTATCATGAAATGTAATTTTAAGTCTAAATTGTGTTTTCTGGTGAGTTGGGATATCCACTATTTGCTCTGGTGAGAGAAGTGGGTTCTAAAGTTGCCAGGTTGTCTTGGTTTGTGTTTCTTAGGTTCTTGTGTTTGCCTCTTGCCATCTTGTTATAGGTGCTACTAGGTGATCTTGTCTCTTTCTGGAGATTGTCTCTCCTGTGAGTCTGTGAGCCCATGGTCTCTGGAGGAGATTGCTCCTGGGTGTTTGGCTCTCTGGCTAGGCTGTGACTTCTGATGGCGGTGCCCAGATCTGATGCAACTGGGCTGGGTCTGGACTTGGCCTGGAAGTGTCTGTTGCCATTCAGCAGAAGTACCTGCACCCTGAGAGTTCCAAGTGGCCTCTCCCAAGATAGTCTGTAGAGAGGGAGTGTGGACTCACTCTTGGAATCAGGAGTAAGAGTCCTGCTTCCGCTCTTCCAGGCATCTAGCAACCTGTGGGCAGGCCACAAGTCCTGATCAGGAAGTAGGCTTCTTACCTGGTGTGTTAGTTAGGTCTTCCATCACTATGATTAAACACCATGACAAAAATAAGTTAAGGAGGAAAGAATTTGTTTTGCCTATAATTTCACATTGCTGTTCTTCATCAAAGGAACTTGGTGCAAGAACTCAAAATGGGCCAGGACCTAGAGGCAGGAGCTGCTACAGAGGCCATAAAGAGGTGCTGCTTATCGGCTTCTACCTCTTGGCTTGCTCAGACTGCTTTCTTAGAGAACACAGAACCACCAGCCCAGGGATGGTACCACTTACAATGGGCTGAGGCCTCCTTTGTCAATCAATTAAGTCCTACATGCTTGCCCATAGCCCAATTTTATGGAGGCATTTTCTCAGTTGATGTTCTCACATGACTTTAGTTTGTATCAAGTTAACATGAAACTATCCAGCACACTTGGTACCTCAGAGATTCTAAAGTAAATGTTCCAGTAGAATAGAGAGGAGCTGGGTCTCCTTGTAAACTGAGCCCTGGGAACCTAATAGCTCTGTACTATGGCACATTCTATTCAGATTAGAGGTAGATCCCAAACATGCCTAGATTCAAAATAAGAGGACAGAGTGTGATAGGACCTTAAAATTTTTCTTCATCTACATTCTTGCTGAGTCTATTCAGGTTTAACTAGAATTTGATCTCTATGATAGAATATCTCATGAAGCATCACCAAACTCTATTCTAGGAATCCAAGGATAGAAAAGTTCTTCTGACTTAGCCTGTTTGTGCTAACTTCTCCTATAGCTAACCACCTTTTTCCTTTCTCCTTCTTTTTCCTTTTCTTTTCTTTCTTTTCTTCCTTTGTGTTAAATTGTTTGCTTCTGCAAAGGCCCTGCTGCCTAACCTGAAGGTGTGGATTGAGAGGCCAAGATATAGTTTCTGCCTTTAAAAATTCTGTATTCTGAACACTCTACTTAAAGCCACACCTAAGTCCAGAGTGGAATAAAGACTTTCAATTGGCTATACACTGTGTCTAAGTATTTATCTCCGGTGGGCTATTCATGACAAAAGATTCCATCTCTAATGGGAAGATTGTTAAAGATCAGGTAGCCACCTTCTCTACTTATGCATAGTTTTTCCAGAAATTTGTGGAATGTAGGTTGATGGGTGATGGTGCTGCATATGGATTTATAACTATACTATTTGCTACTGTTGCCTAGGTGTAATTGTACAGTAACCAGTAGGACCATGAATTAGTTTCAGCTACAGCAACAGCTCAAAACTACTACTGGCTTGATGGTGTGTTTCAGCTATGTCTGCCGGCTTTCCAAGGGTGAATAGAGTTCCAAATCTATGGTCTATAGTCCCAGGAGGTAGAGATTCTAGTTAGAGGTGCCAGTGAAGAGTGAAAGAATTGAGGCAGAGTCTCTGTGATATCTGGAGAAGCTAGTGTGTCTGAGTGACACTGGATTGATGACATCTGGAGAAGCTAGTGTCTGAGAGACAACGGGTTGATAACATCTGGAGAAGCTAGTGTGTCTGAGAGACACTGGGTTGATAACATCTGGCAGAAATCTTGAAAAACTCATACTTTATCATTCCCTTCAGAAGTATTTGGTTTTTTGCACTTTCTTAACACGATTTTTGCTGAGAAATCTTCATTTTCCTTTTTAAAGATAATGTTACTTCTTCATTGATCACATTCAAATGTCTGAGAAGAAATATAAAATTCTTGGGACATGTTAGAAGATATGAAGAAGAGAAAAAACCCTGGAATGGAAATGTTCAGAGTTTTATAAGTAAGGAGCTAAGAAGTCTAAATGGTATTTATTCAGATTCATTCTAATGGGTCCCCATAATTTTCTAAATAGCTTATCGGTAGCTATTTGGACCTAGAAATCATCCTTTTAAATCAGTGACTCTCAACCTTCCCAATACTGTGACCATTTAATACAGTTCCTCATGTGGTAACCCCCAACCATAAAATTATTTTTGTTGCTACTTCATAACTGTAATTTTGCTATAATGAATTGTGATGTAAATATCTGATATGTAGGATATGTGACTTCTGTGAAAGTGTGGTTCAACTCTCGAAGGAATTGCTGTCTACAGGTTGAGAACTGCTACTCCAAATGCTTCCCGAGTCTATAAGGAAGTACGTCAATTAACAAACATTCAGTTTCATAAAGGTCTGTTATCAGCTTCATATGAGAACAATGCATCCAAGAAGACCATAGGAGACAGGACTACAAGCCATGCTGATAATAATGGTAGTGAATGTAACTGTCCTGAAAGGTTCATGGAACTGTTATGAAATACTCTATCTTATGTCTGTTGTCTACCATATTCCAGAAAATCAGCAATATAAAGCCAAATAGGAGTTTCCAGAATGTCTGAAAGTCTTACCTTTTCCTGCCATCTGAAGAAAAGGAGTGGGAAGATTACAATTTTCCTTCCATGGTTTAATATAGAGCTTCAGCATGGAGGAAAATTAGAAGAAACAATATCAGAAATGGATTTGGTAAGAGCTTGCTGGCTCCAAACAAGGTAGTAGATCAAACTGGGAAGTGAACTGAGCCACAATGTATATGTATGTGTATATGTATATGTATGTGTATGTGTATGTGTATGTGTATGTGTATGTGTATGTGTATGTGTATATGTATATAGGTATGTGGATGTGTTGGAGAAAGAGAAGCTGTCACAGCTTGTGTTAGCCAGTTTTTCCCCGAGGGAGGAAGCATGTTTAGAATCACAAAATATCTAAAACATTTTGACAAAGGGGCCAGGAGGAGGATCTGTAGCAGAGGCAAAATACTTTCTAGTTGACTCAAATATTGTGTGCTGTCAGGGTGCAACCCTCTTCTGTATTAATGTGGATGTGTTTCTTGCCTAAGGTTACTTTTAGTAATCAAAACAAGAGCACAAAGGTGTTGCAAAGTTTGAAGTGAGTGTGGTAGAAATTCTGGTAAGGTCTTAATGAGTCACATGTATGAGATGACCAAGAGGAAACATGACTAAATTCTGTTTTTATCTTGGACCCTTTTATTTCACCCCCCTCTCTTCAGACTACACAGAATTCTCATTGGTCTACTTTCTTAAATTAAGAAATACCTTGCTTACATATATGCTGCAGTAAATATTAAATAGATGTTAATCTTTTATCTTGAGTTATAGCCAGGTCCCGTAGAGCCACATGGCACTGTGAGGCATCTTTATCTTAGTGGTTCCACGCCACTTTTAAGTACTCAAAGACCCCGGCATGGTATACTCCACCCACCCAGCTCCTTCTGTCCTAAGTGGTCCATGTCAGCCCCAGCATGTTATTTTCACTTTCACACACTGTCCTCCATGGCCCAGTAAAGTCATAACTCAACAAGCAATAACTTATCAAACTGGTTCATATGTTAAATTCTCAATCCACCATCCTTCCACACAATAAGCTTTTAACCAGTTGACAAAGATATAAACTGCCCACCTAGATAAGATAAATTGACCCATAGAAATGTTAGAAATAATCATAACAACCTTAACCATATAGAGATGTGCTAAGAGAAACATCCATGTCTGCTTCCATGTTGCCTCCTCTCGGATCTCCCTTTCTCCTCCTCTTCTGCTTTAGCAACTTTGTCCCCTCCTACTCTCTACTGTTCAATTATGTATGGCTTTACATCACCCTACACATATAGAGCAATGGTTGTCAGAAGGTAGTCAAGAGAGTGTTTGTAATGGGGGAAGCAGGGTGGGGGGTGGTCTGAGATAATAGATTGAAGGCCTGAACCCTTCTGAGGTGTGTGTGTGTGTGTGTGTGTGTGTGTGTGTGTGAGAGAGAGAGAGAGAGAGAGAGAGAGAGAGAGAGAGAGAGAGAGAGAGAGAGAGAGAGAGAGAGAGAGAAGATACCAGGTCCTAACGTCTTGATTTCTGGTCATATCTTGAGCACTGTAGAGGCCCTGGAAGTTAAGTATGACTAAGAGATGCTATAGGTTATATAAGTTGGAGAATACCAAATGCTGTGTGATATTTCTTGTTACAGGAGGCTGTCAATTGCCTGAAAGTTCTTGCTCTAAGCAAAAGAACTGTGAGTAGGTAACCATTCATCTTTGCTCACTCATAGTGGATGGGATCTGCCTTCATTCTTTGATTCTTCCCAATTCAAGGTCAGCAATTTCTTTCCCATACTATCCCTTCCTCATCCAGCTTAGCAATTAATTTTCACTCCTTTGGTGTCATTCTCTTATACAAGTGGGAATTATTCATAGAGATATAAATTTTCTTTTTCTACTAAAGAAGAGCTCTCCCCTGGACTGGTTAGCCTGGCAGGCTTTCTATCTTATAGTGGGTGAAGACAACTCCTTACAAATGCTTTTATTTGTAGTTATATCAGTTGCCATCAATTTATCTTTTGAAACTCCTGCTTGTTGAGATTCCCAGTTTTCCCAAGGGACCCTCACCACACTTCTCCCTTTCCATCATGGATGGAGGAGAGAGTCCCTGGAAGAAGGCTAAAATTCTGAGCTCTGGATAGTTCTTATTTTTATTCAAAACTAAAAGAAAAGAAAAGAAACTTGCTTATTACTGTACTATCTGTATTAACTAATGTCTGTGTTAGCTCAATGCATAAGAAACTCTTACCTTGAACTAGATACTCCTCCTCTTGTGTCTCATTTTTCTTCTCCTGAGCCATAGGTAGTTTGTAAGTCAGTGATTCTTGGATACTATATTGTTATCCAGGAGTTCAAATCATTAGAAGGAGACTCTGAGAAATAAGATAATGCACATGGTAAGAATATTACAGGTAAAGATCTTTTACTCTCAGCTGTGAAATCCTGAGCAAGTTACTCTACTTTCTGAGTCTGTTTCCTGAATGAATGGCCCATAATACTTCCCATATGTGTCTTCTGTGGGAATTAAATGATTTACTATAGTGTCCTCTTCAGTTCGAAGAGTAGCTAGTGAGTACCACCGAGACTGTCATTATCTGAGTATCCTAGCTTTTCACCCACATGAATAGTATACTTTCCCTGGAGCCATTTATATTCAGTGAAAACTAGGTCATGAACTATGTGGAATAAGAATATATATATATATATATACATATATATATATATATATATATACATACACACATACATATATATACATACATAAGAAAAAGATCAAGCATAGCACTATATGACAGGAAACATCTTTGTTTAGAAAAAATGATGGTTTATATAAATTTCTAAATATTTAGGAAATATTAGAAAGAGAGCATTTATGTTCTAGAATGATCTTTTAGCAGATCTTTGCTTCAAGGTAATAAATATTGAATTATTACCAACAGCGTAGCGTTCAAAATTAAATGTGGAATTATGGTTACCTCAGGAACACCGTGTTCAGTGTTTAGT
The DNA here is from genome assembly GCF_963924665.1 of Micromys minutus. Classification (NCBI taxonomy): domain Eukaryota; kingdom Metazoa; phylum Chordata; class Mammalia; order Rodentia; family Muridae; genus Micromys; species Micromys minutus. The sequence continues at coordinate 104,709,137 of NC_137971.1, forward strand.
ACTTGTACATGAATGTTTTACAGTCAGGACAAAATGGCATAAATTTCTGACTATAAGTTTGAGATTTTGTTAGAGTATAATTTGATTTTTTTTTACAAATACAAAATAGAGGCTACAGGAAAGACTTAATTTGTAGAACGTTCTCAAAGAAGGGATGATGGTGAATAGACCAAGAGACCTTGTCATTATAAGTAGTTTTTTTAAATGACAGGCACTAGGTACTTTGCACATAATAACTCATGGAATGCAACTTGGAAATGAAGCATTCACATCTCCTCTATGTTAGAGGTATGGATATAGAGACATTGAGACATCAAACCTCCAACTTCCTGAGATAATATAGGAGCTGAAGGCTTTCTGAGATTTGAACCCAACCTTCCTGGCTGCAGAAATCTTAAGTAAGGAATGTCCAACATTTTTGATATTGCAACATAAAATTGTCCTCTACAGATATGCCGGGCTGTAGTCATAGCATGCTTGTTCTGAAAGAGTATATTGTACCATAGCACATACACATATATTCTAGTGTGCCTGCTGACAGACTCTTTAAAAAGTTTACACACAACACACACAGACATACATACATACAGACAGACAGACAGACAGACAGACACACACACACACACACACACACACACACACACACACGTACACACACTTGTAGTGATGGGAATCAAACCAGGTCCTTGTACATATGAATTGAGTAACTCATCACTGAGCCACACCATCCTCCTCTTGAATGAATTTGACACAATAGAATGAAACTACCCAAAATGAATTAAGGAGAGAAATGGAGGAATGTCATGGATTATGAGAAATGCACATTGCCTAGTGTTTGCTGTGATAATTTGAGCATGAATGCACTCCATAGGTTCACAGGTTTGAACACTTAGTTCCCCCACTGGTGATGCTGTTTCAGAAGGCTGTGGAATACTTAAGAAGGGGAGCAGCACTGAAGGGAGGGGCTTATTGTGGGCCTAGGGTAGATCTTGCAGCTTTATAGAACATTCCCACTTCCTGTTTACTCTCTGATTCCTGAGCATAAATGACCAGACAGCATTCTGCAGCCATTCTTCTTTGACTGTTGCCTTGTGTTCTTCACCATGAAAATTGTATGCTTCTGGAAAGCTTAGTCAAAGTAAACTCTTTTTTTTTTCTTAATTTGTTTTTGTTAGAATATTTTATCACAGAAACGAGAAACGAAGACGTATGTAATGTAATCACCTAGCAGAACAGGCATGGGGTGTGGGTAGAAACAATTTAAAGAGATAATGGCCAAACCATCTTCAAATCTTAGGAAAGCTATAAATTAAAGAACTCCAAGCTCCAGAAACAAAGACAACTCTGCAAAAAGATACTCCACGATCAAACCACTCAAAACAAGTGATGAAGAGAAAACCAGCCAGCAAATGCCAGATGCATTACACTCAGAGGGACAGAGACAGGAAATGCTGCAGAACTGTCATCAGAAAGAATGCAGGAGCCACAGCATCAAAGCAATGTCAAAACAACAACAGCGAAACTCAACGTGGAGTTCCATACTCAGAGAAAATATATTTAGAAATGAAAACGATATTGTGATTTCTTCAGACCTGATCAAATTTATTACCAGCAGACTTGCACTGTAGTAAACATAGGGCGTCCTGCAGGAGGCAGCAGGCAGTGGAAGGTACAAATGTGGTTATAATAAAGGAATGAAGCAACTGCATAGAAGTACATAAGACTGTAAGACAGTTTTTGTTTGTATCTATAAATGGTAATGGCTCGACTACAGTCATGATAAAGTGTTTATATTACATGACTAAGTAACGTGTGACAACAGCAGCAACAAGACCCGGAATAGAAAAACAGTTGATGATGTATGACTTTCCTGAGCAAAGACTTGTGTGTGCACTACTGGGGACAGGATCGAGGGCTCCGCAGTTAAAAGTGCTTGTTCCTTCAGAGGATTAGAGCTTAGTTCTTAGCACTCAGATCCTGAGGCTCCCAAACTCCAGCTCTTGGGAATCTGATGTTCAGTTCCACACTTCATGGCACACACACACACACACACACACACACACACACACACATACACATACACACACACACAAGCACACACACACATACACACACACACACAAACACACACACACAAGCACACACACACATACACACACACACATACACACACACACACACACACACAAGCATACACATACACACATACATGCCTGCACACCCGCATGCCCACATGCTTGCACACACCTTTAAAAAAGATATGCTATGTAAAAGGACAAATTTAATTGTACCTGGAAATATTTCCTTTATTTGAGTATCAACATAAACCAGACTAAGTTGTGCAGCTGTTTCCCAGGACTAAAAAATGGAAAGTAGAAAGCTGTAGCTCTGGGGGGGGGGGGGAAAGCCTTGGGTCTTGCTGGTGTTGTCAGTATATACAGCTGGAAGGGCACAGTTGAAAAACTCTGAGTTGAATCATGGAACTAAAATACCTGTCACTGCGAGCTGTGTGAAGCCCAATTTTCAAAGAATTGAACTGTAAATTGCTGAGTATAGTAATTATTGTAGCAGATGTACAGTAATTAGTTTAGGACATTAAGAGTTTTGTTTGGGGAATTTTTAAATCCCTTTCAAAAGACAAACTGTGTGTGCACAGAATTTTGTTTGAACTCTAGTGTTTTCAGTGTTAAGTTTCTTTTAGTGAGACAAGATTTTACTGTTCAGTAGGCAATGCTGGGTAAAGAGGTTTGGATCTAGAATCATCAAGAAGTACTTGGAACACATATAAATCATACTGATTTTCTAATGTAATAGCTAACTCAGATATTGCCATAGTAAGTAGGTGAAATTTCAAAACCACTCTATCACATTATTCATGCTCTCAAGGAATTGGGTAGGTTAGAATTGATGTCCCATGTTTGATGCCTACCAACTATTGTATTATTAGCAAGGACTTAGTTTTTTTATTTGTAAATAGAAATATTAACCTTTACGAAGTAATATGAAGTAATGTGGAAGCTCATATATGTAAGCTATCTGATGATTCCTGTTGCTCACACCTCAAAGAAAATTTGCTCAGTCTTTACAAAAGATCTGGGTGACAGTCTTCCAGTATGTTATTGGAAGGGTTCTTATAAAAATTGGAGATATTTTATCTAAGCAAAACTTCATATCACTCTAAATACTTGGCCATTAACTTTTGTTTGTATTACTGCAGAAAATACAGTGTATTTACTACCATGTAATATGATATAGAATTAATCTAAGGAAACATTATATCTTTATTATTTCTATATACTACTTTTTCTAAAGAAGTTTCATATAATAAACAATGATATGTTATATACATACATTATATATTTTGTATTTTGTATTTTATATGCATGTACATATATCTTCTTTTTATTGAAATTGATTCTCACATACTATGTAGTCTTGGCTGGCCTGAAGCTTAACTCTATGGCCCAGGTAGGCCTTGAACTTGTGGCTTCTTCTGCTTCATCCTTCTGAATAAATGTTGGGGTTCTAGGTGTGTATCAGTTATTATCTTAGACCATCTGCCACATTTTGGTTCAGACCATTTGTTATATTATAAGTATGTAGACTTAATTGTTTTTTATTTAACTAGTACTTCAGTTATGGACATATGGCAAGTTTTATTTTTTCTTTTTTGATTTTTATTGGATATTCTCTGTATTTACATTTCAAATATTATCCCCTTTCCCCATCTCATCCTCCTTCTCCCTCCACTTTCTTCCATGATGGCGCTCCTCTTCCAACCACCCTCTCCCATTTCAGCTCCCTGGCATTCCCCTACAGTGGGAGAACATGCCTTCACTGGACCATGGCCTCTTCTCGAATTGATACCCCAGACAATGCTATCTTTTGCTACATATGCAACTGGAGCCATGGGTCTCTCCATGTGTGCTCAATAGTTAGAGTTTTAGTCCATAAGAATTGTGGAGGGTTTGGTTGGTCAATAATGTTGTTTTTCTCACGAGGTAGAAAACCCTTTCAGCTCCTTCAGTCCTTTCTCAAGCTCTTTCATTAGGGTCCCCATGTTCAGTCCAATGTTTAGCTACAAGTATCCTCAGCTGTATCTGTTTGACTCTGGCAGAGCCTCTGAGGAGACATCCATATCTGGTTCCAGTCAGTAAGTACTTCTTGGCATCAGCAATAGTGCTTGGGTTTTGTGGCAGCATATGGGATGGATCCCCAGGTGAGGCAGTCTCTGATTAATCTTTTCTTCAGTCCCTGCTCCTCTATTTAACCTTGTATTTTTTTCTGTGAGTGTTTTGTTGTCCCTTCTAAGAAAGACTGAGTCATCCACATTCTGGCCTTCCTTCCTTTTGAGATTCATAAAGGTCTGTGAATTATTTTTTGGTATTCAGAGCTTTGGGGGGCTAATATCCTGTTATCAGTGAATGCATACCAAATGTATGTGTTCTTTTGTGACTGGATTACCTCACTCAGGATGATAGCTTCTAGCTCCATCCATTTGCCTTGGAATTTCATAAAATCATTTTGTCTAATAGCTGAGTAGTACTCCATTGTGTAAATGTACCACAATATTTGTATCTATTCCTCTGTTGAAGAGCATTTGGGTGGTTTCAGGTTTTAGCTATTATAAATAAAGCTTCTATGAACATGGTGGAGCATGTGTCCTTATCATATGTTGGAGTGACTTTGGGGTGTATGCCCAGGAGTGGAAGAGCTGGGTTTTCAGATAGTAATATGAACAATTTTCTGAGGAATCACAAGACTGATTTCCAGAGTGGTTGTACCAGCTTGCAATCCCAACAACAATGGAGGAGTGTTCCTCTTTCTCCGCATTCTTGCCAGCATTTACTGTCACCTGAGTTCTTCATCTTAGCCATTCTTACTGGTGTGAAGTGCAATCTCAGGGTTGTTTTGCTTTGCATTTTCCTGATGACTAGAAATGTTGAGCATTTTTTTAAGTGCTTCTCAGCCATTCGACATTCCTCAGTTGAGAATTCTTTGTTTAGCTCTGTACCTTATTTTTTTAATAAGATTATTTGGTTTTCTGTAGTCTAATTTCCTGAGTTCTTTGTATTATTAGATATTAGCCCTCTATCAGATGTAGGATTGGTAAAGATTTTTTTCTTATATATTGGCTGCAGTCTTGTTTTCTTGATAGTGTCCTTAGCCTTACAGAAACTTTGCTGTTTCATGAGGTCCCATTTGTCAATTCTTGATCTTAGAGCATAAGCCATTGGTTTTCTGTTGAGGAAATTTTTCTTGTTCTCTCTTCTAAGATCTTCCCCACTTTCTGTTCTGATAGTTTCATTGTACCTGGTTATATGTGGAAGTCTTTGATGCACTTGTGCTTGAGCTTTGTAAAGGAGGTAAGAAAGGGTGGATTTGCATTCTTCTGCATGCTGACTGACAGTTGAACCAGTAACACTTGTTGAAAAGAGTCTGTCCCTTTTCTATTGAATGTTTTTAGCACTTTTGTCAAAGATTAAGTAACCATAGGTGTGTGGGTTAACTTCTGGGTCTTCCGTTCTGTTCTATTGATCTGCCTGCCTATCCTTGTACTAATACCATGCAGTTTTTAATCACGATTGATCTGTAACATTGCTTTAGATTAGGGCTGGTGATTTTCCCAGAAGTTCTTTATTGTTGAGAATAGTTTGTCTTCTATTCTAGGTTTTTTGTTATTCCAAATGAATTTGCAAGTTGACCTTCTAACTCTGTGAAGAACTGAGTTGAAATTTTGATGGAGATTTCATTGAACCTGTATATTGCTTTTGGCAAGATGACCATTTTTATAATGTTGATTTTTTTCAATCCATTAGCATGAGAGATGTTGCCATCTTCTGAGATCTTCTCCAATTTCCATCTTCAGTGATTTGACATTCTTCTCATAGAGATATTCCACTTGATTAATTAAGATATTTCATGTTGTTTTTGACTATTGTGAAGGGTGTTTTTCCTCTAATCTCGTTCTCAGCCTGTTTATCCTTTGAGTAGAGGAAGGCTAGTGATTTCTCTGACTTAATTTTATATCCAGCCACTTTGTCGAAGTTGTTTATGAGCTGTAGGAGTTGTCTGGTGGAATTTTTGGAGTCATTTAAGTATACTATCATATCATCTTCAAATAGTGATATTTTGACTTCTTCCTTTTCCAATTTGTATCTCTTTTACTTGCTTTTGTTCTCTGATTGTTTTGGCTATGATTTTCATTATTGTATTGAATAGGTGAAGGGAGAGTGGGCAGCCTTGCCTTGCCCCCTTTTTTAGTGGGATTGCTTCAAGTTCCTCACCATTTAGTTTGATGTTGGCTATAGGTTTGCTGTATATAGCTTTTACTATGTGTAAGTATTGGCCTTGAATTTCTCATCTTTTCTTGACTTTTAACATGAAGGGGTGTTGAATTTTGTCAAATGTTTTCTCAGCTTCTAATGAGATGATCATGTGACTCTTTTCTTTTGCTTTATTTATGTAGTGCGTTACATGGATGGATTTCTGTATGTAAAACCATCCTTGCGTCCCTGAAATGAAGCCTACTTGAAAATGGTGGATGATCGTTTCAATATGTTCTTGGATTAGGTTTGCAAGAATTTTATTTAGTATTTTTGTATCAATATTCATGAGGAAAAATGGTCTAAAGTTCTCTTTCTTTGTAGGGTCTTTGTGTGGTTTAGAAATGAGTGTAATTGTGGCTTGGAAGAATGAGTTGGGTAGAGTTTTCATTGTTTCTATTTTGTGGAATAATTTGGAGAGTATTGGTATTAGGTCTTCTGTGAAGGTCTGATAGAATTCTACACTAAACCCATAGAAAACCCCACTAATTCCAGGCTTTTTTTTGGCTGGAAGGCTTTTGATGACTGCTTCTATTGTTTTAGGTGTTATGGGAAAGTTTATATAGTTTATCTGATCCTGCTTTACCTTTGTTACCTGGTATCTGTTTAGAAAATTGTCTGTTTTCTCTAGAATTTCCAATTTGATTGAGTATAGGCTTTTTTAGTAGGGTCTGCTGATTTATTGAATTTCCTCAGTTTCTGTTGTTATGTCTTCCCTTTCTTTTCTAATTTTATTAATTCCTATTTTCTCTCTTTGCCCTCTAGGTAGTCTTGCTGAGTTAAATTTTGTTGATTTTCTCAAATATCTCCTGGTTTTGTTGATTCTTTGTATAGATTTTTTTTTTTGTTATTGTTCCTACTTGGTTGTTTTTTGTTCTGAGTTTGATTATTTCCTGCTGTCTACTCCTTTTGGTTTTATCTGCTTCTTTTTGTTCTAGACATTTCAGTTGTGCTGTCAGTCTGTTAGTGTATGCTCTCTTTAGTTTGTTTTCGAAAGCATGCAGAGCTATGAGTTTTCCTCTTAGAACTGCTTTTACTGCATCCCAGACGTTTGGGTAAGTTGTATTCCCATTTTCATTAAATTTAAAAATATGTTTGATTTATTTCTTTATTTTGTCCTTGAACAAGTTTTTATTGAGTATTGTTCATCTTTATGTATATGTGGGCTTTTTGTTGTCTTTGTTGTTATTGAAGACCAGCCTTAGTCCATTGTGATCTGATAGGTGTCTGGTATTATTTCAATCTTCTCATATCTTTGATGCCCATTTTGTGATTGACTATATGATCACATTTGGAGAAGGTACCATGAGGTGTTAAGAAGGTATATTCTTTTGTTTTAGGATGAAATGTTCTATAGATGTTTGTTAAGTCCATCTGCTTAATAACTTCTATTAATTTCACTATGTTTCTGTTCAGTCTCTGCTTCCCTGATCTGTCCATTGATGAGAGTGGTGTGTTGAAGTCTCCCATTGTTATTGTGATTGGTGCAATATATGCTTTGACCTTTAGTAGAGTTTCTTCTATTGATGTGGGTGCCCTTGTATTTGGAGCATAGATGTTCAGGATTGAGAGTTCATCTTGATAGCTTTTAACTTAAATGAGTAAAAAGTGTCCTTTCTTATTATTTTTGATAACTTCCGGTTGACAATCTACTTTAGTCGATATTAGAATGGCTATTCCAGCTTGTTTCTTGGTAACATTTGCTTGGAAAGTTTTTTCCAGCCTTTTTCTTTGAGGTGGTGATTATCTATTTCACTGAGATGAGTTTCCTCAAAATGCTGGATTCTTTTTAAGTATCCTGTCTGATAGTGAATATCTTTTTATTTGGGAATTGAGTTCATTGATGTTAAGAGATATTAAGGAATGCGATTGTTGTTTCCTGTTATCATTGTTGTTAGAGGTAGGTGGATTTGTGTTCAAATATTGCATAAATTTGCTTTTGTCCTGGAATATCTTGGTTTCTCCTTGTATGGTAATTGAGAGTTTTGCTGTATATAGTAACTTGGGCTGGCATTTTTCTTTTCTTAGGGTCTGTATGACATCTGTCCAGGATCTTCTAGTTTTTATAGTTTCTGTTGAAAAGTCTGGTGTAATTCTGATTGGTCTGCTTTATACATTACTTATTCTTTTTCCCTTACCGCTTTTAGTATACTTTCTTTTTTTTCTTTTTCTTTTTCTTTCTTTCTTTCTTTCTTTTTTTTTTTTTTTTTTTTTTTTTGTTTTGATGAACATTTGATGATGTGACTATTATGTGTTTGGAGAAATTTTTTTTCTGGTCCAATCTATTTGGAGTTCTGTAGGCTTCTTGTATGTTTATGGTTATCTCTTTCTTTAGGTTAAAGAAGTTTGATTTTATAATTTTGTTTAAGATATTTAGTGAACCTTTCATTTGGGAATCTTCGCTTTCTTTTACACCAGTTATTCTTAGGTTTGGTCTTCTCATTGTGCCCTGGATTTGCTAAATGTTTTGGGTTAGGACCTTTTTAATTTTTACATTTTCTATGACTGTTGTGACAATACCTTTTATGTCATTTTCTGCTGCTGAGATTCTCTATTCTATTGGTGATGCTTGTGTCTATGACTTCTAATATTTTTCCTAAATTTTCTATCTCCATATTTGTCTCCCTTTGTTTTTTATTTGTTTCCATTTTTTTTTTTAGATGCTAGATTGTTTTGTTCAATTCGTTCATCTGTTTGCTTGTGTTTTCATCTGTACTTGTTTATCTGTATTTTTCTGTATTTCTTTAAGGAAATTCATGTACTTCTGAAGGCCCTCCATTATCAACATGAAGCATGATTTTAAGTCCAAACTTTGTTTTCCTGGTGTTGGGATATACACTACTTTGGTGGGAGCCCTGGGTTCTGATGTTCTGGGTTCTGTTGCTTATATTCTTGGGCTTGCCTCTTGCCATCTTTTTATCTTGTATGTTAGTTGACCTTCTTGTCTTTGAATGAAGCTTATCTTTCCTGTGCGTCTTTGAGCTATGGGCTCCAGAGGAAGATTGGTTCTGGGTGCTCAACTCAATATGGGTAAGGCTGTGATTTCTAAAGTAATAGGCTGGCTCTAACTTTGGGCACAGATGCAGTACTGAAGGGTATAGACCCAAGTGTTACTGTGTTACCTGCACCCTGAAAGTTCCTGGTGGTCTCACCCCAGATAGTCAGTGGAGAGAGAGTGTGGGATCACCAGCTGGTCCAGGATGGAGAGCACTCCTGGGTCTCCTCTGAGTGCTCATCTGTTTGTGGGCTGGTTCTGCCTGTGGTTCTGGATACAGATGGATGCTGGAACATTTATGTTCCTTTAAAGAGATTGCAGCAAATATTTATGTGTGCATTTCTTTGCTTTTGTGTATGTTTACATTTATTTGTAAATTAATTATCAGAAATGAAATTGCTAGACCACAGGATTTGTATAGTATCATATCATGAGAGGTTTTCCTTATTTTTCTGCATTTTTGGTCATAACAAATATTCTTTTTCCATAAAGATATTTTTATGTGAATGTAATTTGTGCTTATATAATCACAAGTACGTATGTATATGAGAGACAAATTTAGCCTTTGCTCTATAACTTTCAAGTTCACAAGGTATCTTGGTGTGAGTTCACAGAGGAAGAGCATCCATCTGTTCTAGGTATTCTTTGAACTGTTATGGTAGTTATTAGATATGACTCCAGAAAGAGTTTCAACTCTACACAAGATGAAAGACCTATTAAAAGAGAACCACATGATAATGACAAGAGTTTGCTCTTCTTGTCACTGGACTTCAGTGTCTTTTATTTGACATCATTCTTCCCACAACTGGGGAAGACACAGGAAAAATTTCAAGTTCAACAATTGGAAAATAGTTGAAATTTGTTATAGTATGTGTATATTATAATGAACCCACCCAAGTCTCCATAAGAAACCATATTTGAAAATTTTGCAGTTTAATTCAGGCTTAAAGGCAAATAAGAGACTTTAATAGTTAAGAAAAAGAGACTACCATATTTTATATAGGATTTATTATAACTAATATGAATTTACATTCAAGAACTTTAATGCTTTCTATCTTAAAAGATCAAGGAGAGAATTTTGATCTGCCAAATAAAACTGTAAGTAGCTTACCACTATTCTCTGGACCACATAATTAAGACTTTTTTTTCTTGCTAACTGCAACATATATACCTTTTTGGTAAATACATGGTGGCAATGGTGATCAAAATTGTGATTTGTGTACAGTGAAATAATCTAAACATATAGATGCTTTCATTACTTTGAGGATATAGTTATAAACAAAGTGCGATATTATTATTTATATTATTTTTCAGTGACTAACTTTTCCTTTAGTGTCTTAGGTACCTTAGTTTTCTCTTCCATCCTCTCATGCTATTTTTCTTTCTCTCCTCTTTCTTCTTTCTCTTCTTTTCTCTTTATTAATCTAAACTATGATATTGAAATGGTGATCAAAAATTCATAACATCATAGTTTTGGGGAAGAGAAAGCAAACCCTTTTGTATTATTATTTTCATTTTTATTCTTTAATCATTTTTACAGTCCAGACTTCATCCCTTTTTCAGTCTGTCCCCCCAACTGCTCCCCTTTTATATCCCCTGATTTCCTTTTTAGGTCTCAAAGAGGATGTCCCCATCCCCACCCCACCAGGCCTCCCCACTCTCTGAGACCTCAAGTCTCTCGAGGGGTTAGGTGCATCTTCTCTCACTGAGGCCAAACCAGACAGTCCTCGGCTGCATATGTGTCAGGGCTTCATATCAGCTGGTGTGTGCTGCCTGGTGGTGACTCAGTGTCTGGGAGATCTTGGCTGTCCTGGACAGTTGAGACTGTTGGTCTTCCCATGGGGCCCCCTCCTCCTCAGCTTCTTTCAGCTTTTCCACAATTCAACCACAGGGGTCCCTTACTTACCATTGGTTGAGTGCTAGCATCCATATTTGACTTGTTTAGCTGCTTGTTGTGCTTCTCAGAGGGCAGCCATGGTAGGCCCTTGTTTATAAGCACACCACAGCATCAGCAACAGTGTCAGGTTTCAGGGCTTCCCCTTGAGCTGTATTCCAATTTGGGCTAGTCACTGAACCTCCTTTCTCTCATGATCTTCTCCATTTTTGTCCCTGTATTTTCTTCAGACAGGAAACATTGTGGGTCAGAACTTTTGACGGTGGATGTCCTGTCCTTCCACTGGATGCGGACTTTACACGTTCCCCCTTCCCACTGTAGAGCACTTGATCCAAGGTTCCTCCCTTCGAGTCTTCCGTGTCTCTCACCTCCCAGGGTTTCAGTACATTCTAGAAGCCCCCCCTACTTCCTACCTCCCAAGGTTGCCTGTTTCCATTTTTCCTGATGGCTCTCAGGGCTTCAGTCCTGTCCTTCCCCCAATACCTGATCATGTTTCCCCTTCCCCTCATCCGTCTCCCACGTTCCTCATTCCTCCTTCTCTCTGACCAAGCCCCCACCCCATGACTGCTTTCTCTTCCCTCCCAGGGTGTGATTGAAGCATTCTCACTTAGGTCCTTCAGCCTTTTAACATTCTTGAGTCCTGTGGATTGTGTCCTGGTTATTTTGTACTTTTCTTGGCTAATATCCACTTATTAGTGAGGACATATTATACATGTCCTTTGGGGTCTGGGTTACCTCATTCAGGATGATATTTTCTAGTTCCACTCATTTGCCTGCAAAACTCAGGATGTCCTTGTTCTTAATAGCTGAGTAGTATTCCACTGTGTAAATGAACCACATTTTCTGTATCCATTCTCTTATTGTGGGACACTGGGGTTGTTTCCAGATTCTGGCTGTCACAAATAAGGCCACTATGAACATAGTGGAGCACATGCACGCCCCTGTGGCATGGTAAGGCATCTTTTGGGTATAGCTGGGTCTTCAGGTAGATCTATTTCCAATTTTCTGAGAAACCTCTGGATTGATTTTCAGAGTAATTGTACCACATTGCAATGTTACCAGCAGTGAAGGAGTGTTCCCCTTTCTCCACATCCTAGCCAGCATCTGCTGTCACTTAAGTTTTTGATCTTAGTCATTTTGATTGGTGTGAGGTGGAATCTCAGGGTTGTTTTAATTTGCATTCCCCTAATCAAGAAGGACTTTGAACGTTTCTTGGGATCAAAGCATTTTTACTGTGAGTAGAAAGTTTCCACGTTCTCACCATTTCCTAAACAAATTAAACCGAGGGACACTTATGGCTGCCCACAGAGGCATGTAGAAAAAGTGTCATGTTTAATAGAGAAGAATAGGTAAAACCATAGGGGGGAAACAGATGTGTCCAGCACACAGGCACACACATGCACAACCATGTGCACATAAGTGAGAAATATTTATCCCTGTCTTTCTATTTCTTTATTTCTTCTCTGTCTGTGTTCACTGATCTGGATTGGATTTTCCCTGCTTGAGATCACAGTGCTATTTACATAACTGTGTTGAACTAGCAGCCATACAGGTTTAGAGGTGGGTATATGAAGTTAACCTTAAAATAACTGACTTCTTTTTAATTTAATTTCAAAGTAGTATGGATATTTAAGGAGCAAATCACTAGGCACTTTGCAAAAAATTAAAATAAAAATAAAAAGCTATGCTTTAGTTTCTTTGAAACGTTTGAGCTCTGAGGAAGTAGAGATACTTCAGACAGGGAGTTGGGCTGATCAATAAGAAGAGCAGTGCAGTGACACCCTGCTACAGTGCAGAGGCTTGTCTTGCTAAGGGATAGTGGGAATTAATTTAGAATCCTAGGCATTCCGCTTTTCATCTGCTTCCAGAAATGGAAATATGATTGAATACATTAGACAGCAATAATACAGATTAAGCTGAGTCTGAGGATGGAGTTCTTACCTATCAACTGAGAAAAAGCTTCCTCATTCCAGGGAGTCTGACAAGTGCCAAGGGACACTACGTTTACCTGAAGTACAAACATCTGCCACATTCTCTTTTCTTTTGTTTTTTTTCTTATCTTTCAGGCCACATGCAAATGAGTCTATCCAAATAGACTCTCACCCCCTAGAATCACTTAAGCAGACCTCTGCATTAAACAAAACATGTTAATTACATGGAGATTAATATGTGTCACATCAAAATCTAGAGTGAAATAAAGACCAGCAATTTCTTTGTGACCAAGGCACAGAGAGGAACCCATAATAGTTCTAAAGTTTTGGAATGATCAGCTTTTCAGTTTTTAGTTTCAGAGATTGATCTAGTCTTTGAGTGATGAGGAGTGCATTATTTTCTAATTTAAAGTTGTTCTGTACCTGTGTGAGTGTGTGCGTATATGTATGCATGCATACACATGCTGTACCTGTGTGAGTGTGTGCGTATATGCATGCATGCATACACATGCTGTACCTGTGTGAGTGTGTGCATATATGCCTGCATGTACACACATGCTGTACCTGTGTGAGTGTGTGCATATATGCATGCATACATACACATGCATGTAGGGGTCCAAAGAAAACCACGGATATTATTCTCATACACACCATCCAGCTCTCTCATTAGCCTTAAGGTTAATAGATTGTAATGGCGGGCTAGTTAGCCCAAGGGATTTTCCTGTATCTTCCTCTCCAGTGCTGGGATCATAAGAGCACCCCATCACGCCTGGCATTTTATCTTCGTTTTGGAAATCAAACTTAGGTCCTATAACTGTGAGGAAGCATTTTATTGAATGAACTATAGTCCCAGGCTCTGTAAGAGATGTTTTAACAAGTGACTCACCTCCTATAAATGTATTAATGACATACTTTTGTGTATAAGTGTATAGAATATTAATAAGGCAAGATATTTGTTAACAATTTTCTCCCAACCATTACATGAAGTGAACTAGAGATATATGATTCAGAGCAAAGACATTTATGATTATACCATGATTTTATAACCTTATATGATTCTACTACATGTTGGGAAGTGACCTGATACATTTAAAAATGGTGATTATATGGGATTCTTCTCTTCCCTAAATGGTGCATGAAGTAAAAATCTTTACATGGCAGAACTGTAAAAATCAGGACTTAGAAACTTCTCCCAGAAAAAACGGGATTATTGGAGAAGGGCTTCTTCCTTTTCTCCGGTGGCAGCCATCGGGTTAGCCAAGATGCGGCAGGAGCTACGGAGGAACAAACAGTTGGATGACACACGTGCTTCCTCCTGAGGGTCCGCTGCTGGCAATCCCCGCAGCGAGAGCTGCACAGGGCTCCCCGCCCCACCCGGCCTGATAAAGTGAGTAAGCTGGGTTACAGGGCTAAGCAAGGCTCTGTCATTTACAGGATTAGTGTCTGAGGTGGTGTTCGCAAACACGCGGTTCCTAAGGGTGTACCTTAAGGCAAGCCTGTCCACATGGTGTTAACCAGATGAAATTTGCCCGAAGCCTTCAGTCTGTTGCTGAGGAGAGAACTGGGCACCATTACGGGGCTTTGAGAGTCCTGACTTCCTATTGGGTTGATGAAGATTCCACATATAAATTTTTTGAGGTCATTCTCATTGATCCAATCCATAAAGCTATCAGAAGAAATCCTGACATCCAATAGATCACCAAACCAGTCCACAAGCACGGAGAGATGGGTGGGCTGACATCTCCTGTCCACAAGAGCCATGACCTTGGAAAGCGTCACAATTTCCACCACACTATTGGTGGATCTCGCCGTGCAGCCCGGAGAAGGCACAATAAATACCCTTCAGCAACACCGTTACCGCTAATACACACAGTATTTGTAAAATTCATATCCAATAAAAATTCAGGTCACTCAAAAAAAGAAAGAAAGAAAGAAAAAGAAAAAAAAATTTCTCCCATATCTGTCAATATTTCCTGGCACCAGAGAGAGTTACCCTAAAAATATTTGTAAAAGATGGCGGTATGTTTTCTTCTGCTACATGCTGCCTTGAGCGGTTAGCAGCTGGATATGACTTTAAAGGGGAGCAAATTTGTATCTAGAATGCAGGCGAGGGATCCGGCAGAGACAGGTGCAGGGCTGAGTCCCGGTGTCTGTGCAGAGACACCTTTGATGTTGCCTTTGTCTAACCACTATAGACCACCAAACTTCCCCTCTGGCTTTTAGTTTCTAGGGGCTTCATTGTGCTATAACTGATATTTAATAACTAACACAAGAGATGCATGATTGGTAAGTTCTGATATTAGCAGATCCGTATGTACCCACGGCCACAGTTTTAATAATGAGCACAAACATAAGCCTTGGACATGTCCTCAAACACCTGTGTCATCCCTCACTGGTTCCATCTTTTTCCCTTACTAATTATGAATCTTTTTCTTCATGCATTTCTCCCAATGTTTGTTTTATATTTTTAGAAGTTTTAGAGTTCTACATGTCTACACATCCAGGGTTGCTATACTCTTTACATGGGTCAACCACTTTTATATTATACGCTGAATATATTTTTCTATAGGCTTGAGGGGTTGAGCGATCTAGTTATAATGTGCATTAGGGTAATTTTCTTCATGCAGAAAAATCATTGTGTTTTTCTGACTCTAGGAATTTATACTTTTTGATGTTAGGAACTTATGGTTTTTCATCACTTTTAGAAAAATTTGTCCATAAATCTTCAAATAGCATTTTTTGCAGATTTTCTTACATGTGCTGATAAATAATTCTGAGTGCTTCCTTCTCCTGTTTTCCCTCCTCCTCCCCTTTCCATTCCTTTTCCTGTTTATCTTCCTGCTTTTATTTTCCCTCCTTCTCTTCTGTATCCTCTCACCCCCCCCCATGGGTTTTATTCTGCAGTTTATATTGCAGTGTTGTCCAGTTTGTTATCCTCTCTTCCTCAGTTTTTAAACGTTGTATTTTACTCAACTAGAGTGTTCTTTATGTGATACAGTTGAGGTTTTAATTCTAGGAGAACAATTTGGGTCTTTAAAAATACTTTCTGCTTTTATCCTTGGTGTTTAGCATATGGGGAATAGTTTAACAGCTGTTTCCACTGTCTTTCCTTTAACATCCATTTTACTTCTGTGTGGTTGTGATTAATTGATTTCTCTTCTCATTATGGGTTTATTTTTTCTCTTCTTTGCGAGTGTGTTTAGATGCCAGATGTAAGTTCTTTTCACCATGTTGAGGACTGGAAATTTCTATCTTTCTGTAAATGCCCTTGAAGTTTGTTCGAAAATGCAGGTTGTTTTGCTTTAAGGCGGTTGATTCCCAATGAGTCCTTTGAAGACCGATTTGGTGCTCAGGCTAAGGATGATCTCCTACTGATGGTAGACTTTCCTACTGTGTGATAGTTAACTCCCAGTGACTATGTAACGGACAGTGTGCTGGTGGAAGTCAGGTGCTGCCCCTGTTCTTTCAGTCTTGGGCCTTGGCTCACAGGCACTTGATGTCTGAGGGATAAACTTTTCACATGCCTGCAGGTTTTTTTCCCTTTTACTTTTGTTCCTCTCTTCTTCAGCTGCTGTGGTCCCCGAGACTTTCAGCTTCATTTCCTAAATTAAATTCATTTGCCAGGCACCCGTCTTCCTTTGTTGGCCACCTCAGGTGAGGACAAGAGTTCTGGCTTCCATTATTTTCTATTTCTGTCTTGTTTTGCCTGTTTTCCAGTGTCTCTATATTTCACCTGTTTTAGAAAGCATTTATTTATTTCATTTTTAAATGTGCTTTCTCTGTTTATACATATGTGGACACATGAAGATGGGAGCCTGTGGAGGTCAAAAAGGTGTCATATGTCCTAGTACTGGCATTACTGATGATTGTAAACTTCCATATAGGTTCCGGGAATTAAACCTTAGTCCTCTGCAATCACACAGTGGTATTAATCTTCAAGATATCTTTATAGCTACATTGTTTATTTTTGATTGTTTTGACTCAAATTGAATTTTGATTATTTTGATTGTTTAAATTTTCCCATTAGTTGGAATGAATCTTCATCTTGGACAGAAGGCATCCGTTAGGGCAGTATTAGAACTTTGAGTATTTTAAGGGTATCTGGTGAGTGGATCTTTTTTCACTTTAGGATGAATTAGAAGGCAATTGTAAATTCAGTGCGATAGTTACAAGGCCAGCATCTTTCTAATAAAGCAGAGCCAGCAGCTGTCAATCAGCATTCTGTCCTTGCACCAAATCCTGTCTGAGATGCTGAATCTAGAAAGAGAAAATATTTACGTGCATAGTTGTAACAGTTATAGTTTATAACTGGGCAATTCTATCACTTTTAGGCCAGTGATAAGACAACACTGAATTTATGGGAATCATACTGGAACAAAGACACTTACTGCATGGTCAATGCAGGGATCAATATAAGAAAGGAGGCAGGACTGGGGGTGATTTATTGTCCTTGGACCATGTTTATAAGCTCAGACCTCCCACTAGACCCTGTCTGTAAGTTTTCCACAAGTATTTCATATATGAGTTTGTGAGGGCATCAGAGAGCCACACTCTAACACTAACACAACTTTGTAGCAGGTTTACTATATTTCATCTTGACTTAACATACTTATTCACTTACTCACAGGCCAAACCTATGGGCCAACCTAGACAAATCGTTAGCATTACAGGGCAATTAAAAAACACACATTGCATGCAGTCACTTTTAAGTGAATATTAGGCCAAAAGCTCAGATGACCCCAGATACAATTCATAGACCATATGAAGCTCAAGAAGAAGGAAGACTAAAGTGCAGATGCTTCATTCCTTTTTAGAAGAGGGAACAAAAATATCTGCAGGAAGAAACACAGAGACAACGTTTGAAGCAGAAACCAAAACAAAGGCCATTCAGAGACTGCCCTACCTAGAGATCCAGCTCATATATACCCAGACAGTATTGCTGATGCCAAGAAGTACATGCTGACAGAAGCCTGACAGAGTTGCCTCCTGAGAGGCTGTGCAAGATCATGACAAATACAGAGGCAGATGCTCACAGCCAACCATTGAACTGAGAACAGAGTCCCCAATGGAGGAGTTAGAGAAAGGACTGAAGGAGCTGAAAGGGTTTGCAACCCCATAAGAACAACAATACCAACCAACCTGAGTTCCCAGGAACTAAACCACTATCCAAAGAGTACAAATGGAGGGACCCATGTCTCCAGTTGCATATATAGCAGAGGATGGCCTTGTTGGGCATCAATAGGAAGAGAAGCCCTTGCTCCTGCCAAGGCTCAATGCCCCAATGTAGGGGAATGTCACGGTAGGGAGACAGGAGGTGGGCACCCTCATAGAAGCAGGGAGAAGGAAAACAAGGAAAGGGGATAACATTTGAAATGTATATAAAATATGTGCATTAAAAACCAAAACAACAACAACAACAACAAAAACAAAGCTCAAGTTGTGTAGAAAATGACAGAAAAGATATTGAAGAAGGCTTCGATGGAACTTCTTCTCACAAACTTTCCAAAGAGTAGGATCCTTCTTCCTACTCTACGCTCAGTGTAATTTTGTTTCTTTTATATTTTTCATTTCACCTCCTCTGTCAGTCTGTATAATGTGCATATGAGAATATGTATGGTTTTGAAAATGAGCAGATTGATATGTGGGTAAGTGTGCATATGGAAGACTGAAGTCAATGTCATTTATCAATGAACCTCAATTGTTCTTCCACGTTATTTACTGAAGCAGGCTCTGTCAAACTTCATGCTTGTTGCTCTGGCTAGTCATTTTAGATAGTCTCTACTGAGGATCACTTCTCTCTGCCTTTCAAGGAGAAAGTGGGTCTCAACACCCAACCAGAAATTTTTCATTGCTGTGGATCTGAATTCTAGTCCTTTTTCTTGTATCACAAGCCCTTTAGTCACAGACTCGTTTCAGAAACCCAATCATAGTTTCTGAAAGAGGTATTTCTTTTAGGAATTTTTCAGTATAGAAACCAGAGAAGCAGATATAAAAGAAATGAAGATAAAGGTACTAGGAATAGGTAGTTCTTTGCTTTCTCATGAAACTTTGGACAAGCTCTCAGTCTTATTTAAAGTTTAAAAAAAATCGAATGCAGGCCAGACAAGTGCTCTTCTAATTTAACATTGATCCTAGGTTCATACTTTATCTTACTTGAAGCTGCTTTACAATCTTCAGTGGATTCAGTTTTTATCCATATCATCTTCTATTTATCTTTTACTTATTTTGAGAAAAAGTCTTGTTATTTAGGTCAAGATGACTACAAATGTATTACTGTCCCACCCCACCCTCTGAAATGCTGACACTGTAGGCATTTAGAAGACACACTGCATTTGCCCGTCTCTTTCTTCTTGTGCTATGGGAATGCTTGCTTATGAAACACATGAACTCTTAGAGCCTCAGTGTTTTTCACGTCCACAGGATCATAACCAGATTCCTGACTGTGTGAGTGAGGATTTTAATGCTCATAAGTTCCCCTTGGTTTCTTTGTTTATGGAGAAGCAATCTCATTGTATCTTAATGTTGAGGTTCTCAGACATAGTTTCTCATTATCTGTACAAGGTAATTACTAACATAGTGTATGATCCCAGTAATGCCATTTTAGTGATGCCATTTTCTAGAAGGTTCTTCTTGTATTGCTGCTGTATTTAGTAAGAGATCTGGAAAACGCCCTATAGTCTGGATTCTGCCTTCATCTGTGCTGATTTTCTTGCTGTCTGTCATCTGTCATCGTTGTCCTCAGATCTCAGAAGGAAGAGACACATTCTTCCTGCCAGATTCTTGGTAATAAAACGTAAGCAGAGAGTTTTACAAAGCTCAATAACAATAGCCCTTGATTCTTTTCATCTCAGTTAATTAGGAATCGGCCAGAGGCTGACAACTGCCTAGTCTTAAATTCACCTTTGCTTCTGAAAAGCTTCTTTCTTACATGGTGAAAATTAATTGGGAAAACGGAGTATCAGGTAAATAATGGGAGGAAAAAGTTAGAGGAGAAAGAAGCATTTAATTGCTCTCATGATAAAAGCAATCATTTAAGAAAAAACACAAAAAAGTTAAGAGCAGTCGATAACAGAAAAGACTGTTTCCAAGAGCTTTCCCGACAGCCATGCAACCAAGGGAAACACCAGTTTCTCTCAAAGTCATTGCCATGAGACTGATCCAGTATTCCCACTCTCAGTAAAAGTGGTGGTTTTTCTGCTCATCAGACAGAGCTTGGGCCTCTCGACCCTCCACAGCTGCCTTTATCTGGTGCCTTCGTAGTTATGGTCTCAAGGTATTTACCTGTGTCCTGCAATACTCCATGGGCAGAGGGTTTGTCTTATTTACCTTCAAATTTCTGAAGTTCAGCATAGGTTATAAAGAGGTTCTTGGCATGGATCAATAAAAATAACTCTGAAGGTAGTAAAGAGGCAGTTTTGAAATTTTCAGATGGGAAGAATATTTTCAACTTGGGAATCTTGCCAAGGCTATATATTAAGAAGATGGTATAGCAGAAAATTTATATTAGGGCGTGGTCCTTCTGATGTCTGGGAGCCATAGTCTCCCTCATCACACATCCACTGCTTCTCTCTGAAAATAATTTAAATTGTGTTTGCCTAGGGCTCATTTGTCTAGGTCTCCTTTGCAGTCTATGGACCAGTGGCTTCCAGACCTAGAAAATGAGATAGCAGTGACTACAGTGGCAAGAAAAATCAGCAACTTCTATGATCCTGTAGAATCCAAATCTGAACTGGTCCTTGGGATCACTAGTACACACAGAACACATTGTCCAGATTTAAAGATCCTTCACAACATTCCTTGTCATCAAGTCTCCTGTGGCTCAGCTGCTAGGCTTGATCCAAATCTCATGTCAGAAAGTCAGCTGAACATCAGGATACTTGTGACAAACCAACATGCAAGATGAAGACTAAGAAGAGCCCTGGCAAGTATGGAATTCTAAATAGTGGCTCTGGTTTCTCTCAAGTCAGAGCACATTTACTAACACATTCCCTTACTCAACATGAAGATTATTCAGATACATGTCAACAGAGAGGTCAACATGTTCTCTGAAGGGCCCCTAAGAACATGCTTTACTATAGAAAATACGAAGTGGGCAGCGAGAGGTTTTTTGTTGGTAGAATAATGGGAAAAGATTCATCTCCCAACTTATTGACATAATTGTCAGCATCTGTTTTTTTTTTCCTCCTTATCCTCCTATTCACCTTTCTACTTTATTGGATTCTATATGTTTGTTAATGTTTTAGTCTTGGTTAATTTGGTGTGCAAGGCGACATGCTGACCTATGTGTAATTCATATTGTGCTGAGCTTTGACTTGTACTGTTATTTGAAATCATTCACCTGAGTGAAGTGAGGCAGAGACTGAACAGTTGTTGATTCTGATGATGCACTGGCTAAAGGTAATGGGATGTTTGTGTGCTGTTCTGTAAGCACACGGTAAATGAAACTTGAGGGTGACTAGATAAAATACGGTTCGCTCAAGATAATTTGAGGGAGTAAGAACATTCATGTTTGGAAACTGGCTGACAGCACTGGAGAGGCCAGTAGCTTGCATCCAGCAGCCAAGAAAAGGTCTTTTAAGACCCTTTACCTCCATTATTGCTTATGATGGATAACAAAGAAGACAAAAGTCCTTAAAAATAACTTTTATATTATTTGGGATTTTTATGCATGTATGTAACATGTTTTGATTAAATATATTCCTCTTCTAGAATTTCTTTCCTATACACACCACTTTTCCCATTCAACTTTATGTCATTTTTTTTTTTAAAACACAAAAAGTTCCTAATACTGTCTCCTATTTCTGCTCCCCTTGGCCTCTCCAACCTAGGTCCCCTGAAAGGATACAGGAGAGAAGCCAAGAGGCAAAGAGAATGAATGGAAATATGAAATTTCAGCAAGGGTGGGGGGTATCGTGGGTGGAGGGGAAAAGTTTCAGAGACCGGAGAAGTGAGAGGTTTCCAGGACTTGGGATGACCTTAACCGAGATACCTGACAGTGGGTAGATGAAACCTGAAAAGACCACTTCCAGTAGATAGACAGGGTCCCCAGTGGAAGGATGGGGTCACCAACCTACCTTCAAAAATTTTAACCCAGAATTGTTCCTGTCTAAAAAAAAAATGCAGGGACCAAAATGGTGCAGATACTGAAGGATAGGCCATTCAGTGACCAGCCCAACTTGGGATCCATCCCATGGGTGGACACCAGAACCTGACACTATTACTGATGCCATATTATTCTTGCAGACAGGAGCCTAGCATGGCTGTCATGTGAGAGGCTCTACCAGCGGTCTGAGACAGATGCAGATACTTGTAGCCATGAATTGGGCTGAGGTCAGGGACCCTTGTGAAAGAGGTAGGTAAGGACTGAATGAGCTGAAGGAGATGGCAATGCCATAAGAAGACCAGTAGTATCAACTAGTCCAGACTCTTGGGAACTTCCAGAGACTAAGCCATCAACCAAAGGCTGGTCCATGCCCCTCACATCTCAACATGTGTAGCAGAGGACAGACTTGGCTGGCCTCATGGGGAGAGGATGAACATAATTCTATAGAGACTCAGTTCTTTAGGGAAGGGGGTAGGGAACAGTGAGGTAGGAATGGGTGGGTGGGTGGGAAGAGCACCTTCTCAGAGAATAAGGGGAGGAGGTGAAGAGCTCTGGGAGGGGAACTTGGAAGGGTGGGCAACATTTGGAATGTAAATAAATAAAATAATTTTTAAAACCACGAAGTTGAATTAGTGCTCTCTTTATGTGTACGAGTGTAGGACCATCTACTGGAGCATAGTTGCCTCTAGGAGGCCTCATTCCTGAAGAAAATGAATTCTCCTTTCCCTAGTGGATATACATATCTGAAGTTTCTCATTAAGGGTGGGTCTTTACAACCATTCCCCCTATCTATTCTGGGATTTGGATAGGTTGATAATATAGAGGTCTTGCATACAATCACAGCCACTGTGAGTTTAGGGGAGCAAAAGCCCTGTCATGTACTATTTTGCTACAGATGTCTACTATTTTTTTTCTGGCCCCAATAGTCTTTCTAATCCTTTTCCCCACAGTGATTGCTGAACCTAGAGGGGAGCGAATGTCATATAGTTGTCTAGTTCAGAGCTAAGCATTCCACTGATTCTCTGCATAGTGACCAGTTGTAAGTTTTTGAATTAATTACCATCTACTATAATAAGTTTCTCTGATGAAGGTTGAAAGGTTCACTAATCTATGGACCCATAGATTTAATACATAGATTTAAAGATAAGAATTTAGGGAGAAGTTTGATATTATGTCCTCTCTCAGATGTGAATGCTACCTTTAAAACTTTTGGGCATATGTGTTTAAAATGGAATAATCAAAAAAGTCAGGAGACCAGTGAGGGTCATGGGAAAATTTTAGTGGGAGAAGAAATAAAAGTGGAGTTACCCAATACTGGAGGACTGTGCCTCTCTCAGATGCCATAGACTATCAAATCCAAATACAAAATAAATAAAAGAAAAATAAAACAAACCAACAACCCCTCTCAAACAAACAACAAAAAACAAGACAAAAAAATCTGTTCCAGGTATGGGTTCTTTTTTCTAGTTGTTAGGCAGTATGGTTCTATGGAGTCCCTTCAACATTAGACATTATAGTCATTTCTTGAAGACTCCACATACTTGAGTCATAGAACATGGAGAGAACATGTTACTCATCTCAAAACTTCATACTCACTAGTTATTCTTTATGTTGCTGGAAGGTTTTTTGCACCAATTTACAGAAGAAAAGTAATTACCAATCTTACCTATCTGTGAGCTCTGCAAACTACAGTAATTACTGACCTGGCAAGGTGTGCTCATGGGTATAATGGTGCCATGAATGTTCTAGAAGCAATCAATGACTCTTTTATAGGGTTTAAAGCCAACTCAAAAAAAATGATGCCTCTTATTGTCACTCTGACCAAGCACTATGATTGGCCAGGTCATAAGCCCCGGGAGAACCTCACTCTATTCTCTCTGGTATGTAACAGGCAGGAGGGCACTGGTTCCATCTGCCATGCCCTGATGTAGCATCTCAATCCTCCAGGCTTTCATTCTAGTATAGGACTTTGGTTTCTGCCCTTCGTGTTTGTTATTAGACAGCGCTGCCCACCAGGGAGCCTGGTATTTCACTCTTCCATGTATCTGCCTTTAGATTACTGGTCCTCCCTGACTTCGATGTGCCTCTGACTGATCTCTAGGAGGGTTTTACTAACACTCAATTCCAAATACATATTTCTGAAGTTGAATTTTAGCAGTTATTAGGTTCTTACCCAGAAAAACAGGGCACCAATATATGCAACATCCCAGTTTAATGTAATAGGAACATTTTCCTACACAGAGTAAGTAGATTAGGGCTTAATATAAGCCCTGAGAGAACAGATAGAATCCTAGGGAGAAGTCCAGATTTGCTAAATCATATCTAGTGCACCAGGAGGGAAGTATTAAAATTTTAAACCATTTACTTCAACACAGCTATAGGTACCGATTTTTTAATGAGTTTTTTTTTTTTTGGTGGGGGTGTCTTCAACATGATTCTGAGGAGAAACTGAAAACACTTCACATTTTCTAAAGAGTTGTTAAAGCTTTTAAACATGATTCCTGAAAATTGTTGCATACAGTCTCTAGTTTCTGGCTTCTTTGTTTACTTTTTTAAAATTTTAATTCTGGGATGATGTGCACATACGTGTGCGTGTATGTGTGCATGTACGTGTGTGTATGTGTGTGTGTGTGTGTGTGTGTGTGTGTGTGTGTGTTATGAAAAGTCTGGAGGAGGAATGGTTTGGAAAGGAGGCAGTAACAGTCGAACTCATTGATAAGATCCTGCTCTAGTTTCCTTTCTAGTGTTAATAATATTCTCTGACCAAAAGCTACTTATGGAAGGAAAGGATTTATTTGTATTCTACTTGAAGGCTGCAGTCCATTAATGGGGGAATCTGAACAGGAACTCAAGAAGAAGCTTAAAGCAGAAACCATTTCTTATGCTGGTTGTCTCATTCAGAGACTCAGGCTTAGTCAGTGTTCTTATAGGACCCAGGACCACCTGCCCAGGGATGAGCATTGCCTACAGTGGGCTGGGCCGCCTACATCAACTATCAATTAAGACAACCTACAAGAGGGATGCCCACAGGCAAGTCTGATCTTAGTAATTCCTCAGCTTCTAATGTGACTTTGGGCTTGTGTCCAGTTGACAGCTAAAGCTAACTGTGACACAGCCACAAAGATGTGCTGTGTCAGGCGCTTATTAGGTGTTTGGCTTCCACAGATGTGGATCTTGTCTAGTGATCACAGCAGGCATTGGGGACAAGCACTATCTGTTCTTTATATGAGCTTCAGCTAAGTTATATAGCTAATTTTCCACAAGAGATAAGACACAAGTAAGCATTTATTGATTTGTTTTGTAATGGGGCAATTTTAAAACATGGGGCAAATTCAGTGTGGTAAAATTTTATAGGGTAAAGAGGCGTTTTCTGTATTCTTCTTGTAAACTTCCATAAGTGGACTCATATTGTATTTTGCAATGAGGTAGTTCTAAATCTGTTAGTCAAAGAAATAATTGCTAACACCAAAGATGAACTTGAAGGCCCTGAATCATCTTTGCTGCTAGTGGTCCACATTTATATAAGCCTAAAACAACTGCTAATAATTCCCAGGATGTTTGTCATTGTATTGCATCCATCTTCAATACTTAACCTTGTCTAGAGACTTTTATAAGACAAATAGCGACTCAGCTTTCCATAAGTAGTTTGGGACAACAAAATTAATTCATGAAGGATTAAGTAACAGGAAATAGAGTTTATTTAATAATTTTTGTACATGAAGAAACATTTGGCACATGAATAGAATAATTAGTGCTGGTCTTGAAAAATTTCAGATGTAGTATATGTGTGTGTGTGTGTGTGTGTGTGTGTGTGTGTGTGTGAGAGAGAGAGAGAGAGAGAGAGAGAGAGAGAGAGAGAGAGAGAGAGAGAGAGAAACAGAGAGAGAGAAACAGAGAGAGAGAAAGAAAGAGAGAGAGAGAAAAAGAGAGAGAGTGAGTTATGATCTTTTGTGAATCACTGTGTGGGAACATTGAACTCTAGTTCTCTGAAAGAGCAGTATATGCTCTTATTGGCTTGGTCATCTCTCTAGCATCTTACCTCATGATTTAATTAAACTAAAAAAATGAAAATTTTTTTTTGATTTTTGCCTTTTGCAAAGAAGACACTTTTCTGGCCAAAGTTAAGAACACCCAGATTCTATGTGTGTATTTTGAAGGCAATTTGACAGCATGACCATTTCGCAAGTCAGCAATAGTAAGTTCTAGCCCAGGACCTCTAACCTCTGAGCCAGAGACTTTAATCAGAGTAACAGTACCAGATATACTAGTCTCTCCTGTCGAGGAGGCCTCAAGTATAATCAGAAAGCAGTTAGTTCCAACAGTTATGCTAGCATTGGTACCAGTGGCTGTATTTTTTCTGGCATGTTATTATTGTATGCCAGGAATGATGCTGGGTAGGACCATTTATGTCTTATCTTTCCTAGCCACCTTCCCAGCACTTTGAAATCTAACCAGCAGGGAGGAAGTTTCCAGGTCAGTTTGAGATTGAGCTTTCTATGTCCTGTAGCTGAAGTGTGGGGTGTCTTTAGCAAAGCAGTCTTACTTTATTGAATGAAAACAGATCTGTTAGGTAAACTCAATGGAAGAAATGAAAAGTGGTTAAATCTAAGGAATAAAATTGATTTGTTGATTCAAGCATAGAAAAATTAGAAACCTTTAAAAGATGTCTTACTAATACTATTAAGTGTTATAACTATGTGTTTTGTTTGTAGAGAAACTGTTTTTAAGACTAAATGAAGTAACAATAATTAGAGATGTTGTAAACATTTTTTGATTTCTATGCTACCATTTGGAACTGTCCAGGATGCTTGGGTTTTATTTAGTGGGTAATGGTGCACATCAGTTTGAGGGACAGCAGCAAGAGACTGAGAAGGCAGCCTGAGCACACTGAGGACTAAAGGCCTGGCTCCTTCATCCAA
Source organism: Micromys minutus (assembly GCF_963924665.1). Taxonomy (NCBI): domain Eukaryota; kingdom Metazoa; phylum Chordata; class Mammalia; order Rodentia; family Muridae; genus Micromys; species Micromys minutus. The sequence goes on from NC_137971.1 coordinate 104,736,305, forward strand.
GTCTCCTAGTCACCTGATAGGAGGCCATATGTGATGATTTCTGTGGATGTCTCTTACAGACTTCCGGGCTACCCTAAATGTCAATGATCTCCATGAGTAGGCAAGCACTATTCTAGGGCAGGATGCGGTTGTTTCATTGCTAGTCATATGTGTTCTTTTAAAAATATACCTCCCAATAAAATATGACATTGCATTTACTGGAAAGAACAACCTGTATCCTCTTTTACATTTTTAACTTGAAACGATTGCACCCTTTTCTGAAGACATATCCTGTCTTACTGGAATTCTTAACAAAAAGTTTACATCTTCCTATTTTGATGTAGTATAAATTTGTTTCCTATAATCTGACATCTTTATTGTTTTACTCAAGTTGGTCAGATATTAAAAATAGATCTAGCCATGTATGGCCAGGTTCTGGGTGTGATCTCTACCCCACTAATAAGTAATACATGAACACACACATGCACACACACACACATACACACTTGTTTTTGTTCTCCACGATATGATAAAGGAATCTAGTAGAACATATATTAGACACTGAGTTATTAGGACAAACTTCTTCTCTATGATTCTGAATGCCTTGATGGGTTAATTAAAAGTCTACCATGGTGTCAATGAGAAAATAAAAGGTGGAAAAGCTAAGTACATTTTTATTGGATATTCTCTGTATTTACATTTCTGCCACCCCCTTCTACTCCCCCTCCCTTTGTCTTCATGAAGGTGCTTCCTCTTCCAAACTTCCCCTCCCATTTGAGTGCCTTGGTGCTCCCCTACACTGGGAAAAGAAACGTTTTCTCCTCTTATTGATGCCAGAGAATGCTTTCCTCTGCTGTATATGCACCTGGAACCATGGGTCTCTTCATAACAGTTCTTTGCTTGGTGTTTTAGTCCCTGGGAGCTGTGGTGGGTTTGGTTAGTTGATAATTTTGTTTTTCCCATGGGGTTGCAGACATTTCAACTTCTTCAGTCTTTTCTCTAGCACCTTCATTGGGGTCCCTGTGTACAGTCTGTTTGTTAGATGCAAGCATACTCAACTGTATCAGTATGACTCTGGCAGAGCCTCTGAGGAGGCTTCCATATCAGATTTCTGCCAGTAATCACTACTTGGCATCAGCAATAGTGCTTGGGCTTAGTGGCTGCATATGGGATGGATTCCCAGGTGAGGCAGTCTCTGGATGATCTTTTCTCCAATCCCTGCTCCTTTATTTGTCCCATTATTTCCTCCAGTGAGTGTTTTGTTCTCCCTTCTAAGAAGGACTCAGGCATCCACATTCTGGCCTTCCTTCTTTTTGAGCTTCATAAATTCTGTGAGCTGTTTCATGGGTATTCCAAGTTTTTAGGGCTAGTATCTGCTTATCAGTGAGTACTTACCGTGAGTGCTCTATTGTGACTGCGTTACCTCACTCATGATGATAGCTTCAAGTTCCATCCATTTGCGTAGCAATTTCATGAAATAATTGTTTTTAATACCTGAGTAGTACTCCACTGAATAAATGTACCACAATTTCTTTATTCATTCCTCTGATGAAAACATCTGGGTTCTTTCCAGCTTCTGGCTATTATAAATAAGGCTGTTGTGAACATTTGTCCTTGTTAGATGTTGAAGCTTCTTTTGGATATATGCCTAGGAGTGGTATAGTTAGGTCCTCGGGTAGTACTATGTCCAATTTTCTGAGTAACTGCCACACTGATTTCCAGAATGGTTGTACCAGCTTACAACCCCACCAACAAGTAAAGAAGTGTTCCCCTTTCTCTGGATTCTTGCCCGCATCTGCTGTAACCTCAGTTTTTGATCTTAGTCATTCTGGCTGCTCTGAGGTGCAATCTCAGGATTGTTTTGATTTGCATTGAGTTTTCCTTCCCTCTATCATTAACATGAGGCACAAGTTTATGTCCAAATTCTATTCTGGTGTGTTGCGATATACTTGCTGTGGTGGGAGAGCTGGGTTCTGATGTTACCAGGTTGTCCTGGTTTCTGTGGCTTAGATTTTTGTGCTTGCCTCTTGTCATCTTCTTGTCTTTGATCTTAGGTAACCTTGTCTCTGAATGGAGCTCAGCTCTCCTGTGGGCCTGCGGGCGGTCTTGGGTGTTCAGCTTTCTATGAGCAGGCTTTAAGTTCAGATGGAGATGACCAGGCTCTAGCTCTGGGTGATGATGGAGACCTGAAGGGCCCAGATCCAAGCAGTAGTGTGATATCTGAGCCTTGAGAGTTCCCAGCGGTCTCTCTCCAGATAGTCGGTGGAGAGAGAGTGTGGGCTCACCCGTGGGCTCAGGACGGAGAGCACTCCTCCATCTCCTCTGGGTGCTCAGCTCTCTGCGGGTAGTCCATGAGAATTGATGGCTGTGTGCCTGCTCTGCCTGTGGCTCTGGGAAGACATGGAGGCCGGACCAGTCTGATCTCAGACTGCACTGTGATCTCTGTGCCCCGAGAGTTCCTGGAGGTCTCTCCCCAGATAGTCAGTGGAGAGAGAGTGTGGGCTCATCCGTGGGCTCAGTATGAAGAGCGCTCCTAGGTCTCCCCTGCGTGTCCAGTTCTCTGCGGGTAGTCCTTGAGTCCTGATGGCTGTGTGCCCGCTCTGTGGCACAGATCCCAAATATTCTAATTTGCTATCTATTGGTTATAAGGTGAATGAGGACAGTCCATTTTCTTTTAGACTTTTGTTTAACAAGGCAGTTAAACTGGAAAGCTTGAAAGTGTTTCTCTGGAGAGAAAGTTGCAGTAGGATACTGGATAGAAATGTCCAGCTCAGTGAGGAATCTCTGTTGTCATGCTGCTTCGGCGAACTGTATATGAAAATGTCAAGAAACCACAAAGTGGAATGAATGTGTGTCTTACATTGTGGAAAATAACTTACTGATGAAATAGGACTCATCAATTCGGTGGATTCTATAAGCCAGATCTAAAATTTTAAAAACCAGACCAGACTGAATTCACTAATTACTAAGTCACACTGGTCCCGTAAGTGTTGTTGTGTTTGACATTGTGTATAATTGTTGATTTTGGTGATCCTTAAAGTAGTGGAAGTTTCTAGCAAACCCAGCTTTGTAATTGTATTGATGAAACCAAACTGTCTAGAAAGACTTGCTCTCTTAATTTGTCCCTTCTGCTTGCTTCCTGTTAGGCAGAGGGACAGATGTGTGGATATAAATGCAAACTCCCTTTGGCAGTTCCCATAAAGAAACAATAGTTGGCAGAAAATAGTGGCGCACATAACAGGAATCTACTGTGCTTGCATAATCTACTGTGCTTGCATAGAACATATTAATATTGTTTAGCATGTCATTTTGTAATGCTATTTGTCGTGGCAGTAAAAGCCCCATGTTCATACAGCTTATAGTTACATGCAATGGATTTTTAAACATATAGACCATCTTCAGATGAAAAGGCAAAATAGAACATTTTTAAAATCTAAGTTCCTTCATCTCTATAGATCCAAGGATGTTCGATTATGATGTAGAACAGAGGAAGGTTTTGCATTTGACTGTATTGTGAGTTCTCGTTGCTTATGCATCAGTCTTTGTCTTGTGACAATAGCCCTGTCAGCATACTGATCAAGGTACCATGATTCTGTCAGTCAGCAATATGATGCTAACATTAGTCCTAACAAAATTCTAGTTCTCGCCTATGCATGACCCGAAGTTTCTTGATGAATTTCTCTTTTAATGAGGCTGATACTGTTTCGGGCTCTGTCTGGTCCAGCGTCACAGGCAGAGCTGGCAGTCTGTTCTAGAGCCTAGTCTTTTTCCTTCCAGGACCCTTGCTACTGTTATTTCCACTGCTGAAGCCCAGGAATGCCTTTTTGAACCTCTGAAGTGAATTTTTTTGATATATAGAAATCTCAAATTCTTTTCCTGATCTCGAGCTGTTCTCCATATGAATCCTAAATCAAATCCAAATTCTTGAACAGTTAGTTCCTCATCCTGTGGTAAGACCTAGCCTCTTGTAGACAAATGAGCTCTTGCCGGGTTTAGATCAGAAGCTACAGCTTTGGAGCCATAGCTAAAGCACAGAATCACTGTAGTGTTGGCAGCAGCTAAATCCAATTCCTGGGGAAAGCCATCAACCAATTTCTGTGGCCTGAAATGGAGTCTGAGAGCAGGGGTGACTTTCTTGGATTTAGCCAATGGCAAATTTGCAATGTTGTTTCTAGATACAAAGATTCCAAAACAATCTGTGATCATTCTTCTAATAATCTGTGAAAAAATGAAATTTTTTTGTTATAATGACATATGTTATCATTGTAATATTGTCTTAATTCAATTAACATAATGATCTTAAGAACCTTTTGCAAAATTGATGAAAGCCTGTTTAATACCTCATCTTTGTAGTGCTTTATTTTACTGTGTACTCTCTGGTCCTCGGTTTAACAGATATGTACCTGTTGCTAGTTTTAATGTCCTGTGTTCCTTTTTGCACATGCAGCTCAGTGCCTGAAGCAAGGACATTTCTCTGTCAATTTATCTGCTTTTATAGGGTAGGCACAGTGAAAGACATATCCATTCTTATTCAGAGACCCTGAAAATTGTTTAATGAAGCCCTGTGAAAGATCTTTAGGAAAGCCAAGATTCTATCTTGTTTAGCATTTTTTTAAATTAAAAGTCACACATTATTTTTTTATGGTTCAAAAAAATCTAATACACACATATACTTATATATCTCACTTTTTTTCTGTCTTCTCCCTTGTTAGGCATCAGATTGGACCATAATTTAGCCACTGTGAACAGTGCTGCAGTGAACACTGATGCTCTGACATCTCTATAGCATGTTGACTTGAGTCCTTCAGGTAAATACAGAGGATGACACAGGTCAATCAAATGGAAGATTTATTCTTATGTTTTGAGAAGATGCATAACAGCATTCGTAGTGCCTGGACTAGTGCACATCTCTACCAGTGCTGGTTAAAGACTTACTTTTGTCCAGCACTTGCTCTTATTTCTTTCTCAATGGCTGCCATTCTCCAGTTCACATTGGGTCACTAACAGTGCACATTCCCTATTCATTTCACCCACCGCCCCCTTTCCTTTTACTGTTTACCGTCTTGGGAACCATTGCAAAACTTTCTTAATAACAGGCTTGACAAACTTGTTAGGTGCCACTGTGTCAACTGTATCTTTTAAGAAGCATCAGGTTTTAAGTGATTCCAGCATATTATTGTCAAAAGGGAAGTTCATGATACTGCTGGTAGTAATGAATAGTTCGCATTTCATTTTTCTAGTTCCCTGCCAAAGTCACTTATAGGAAGGTGGTACTGCTGCTTTGTTTCTTCTGTGTACAGCTATGGAAGTACTTTAATTTCTCACCTGCAGACATAGGAATGGTACTCACTATATCCCCCTTTCTATAGTAATGAATACTAAACCTTTTGGTGGGTTGCAGGATCATCTGTTTTCCGCAAATATTTCCTTTGAAAGATGCTTTCTATTTTATATTTGGAGCTAAATGCTATGCCTGATTACATGAGCAAAGTTTTATTCTAAAGTTTAACACCATGTTGTCTGTCTGTCTTATTCTATGATTGTAGTTGCACAAATTGGCAAAGACATCAAGGGAACGGCTGCATTTATATTACTATTTTAATATCTAACCAAATGTTAGCCTTTCAAAATTCCAACCCCCACCAACCAAAAGGAAAGCAGGTTATTACTTGGATGACACGGTACAATTTCACCTCAGTGTCCTCTCTTAATTAATTTCAAGGTGCAACCCAAAGGGACCATGAAAAGGTGAAATGAAAATAAAACACTTCAAGCCTGTTCTATTTATTTTCCCTGAACTCAATATCTCCTAAAATTGGAAGCCAGAATCCAGGTGTTAGCATAGTGTTGGCCCCGGGAGATGTGAGAGTAGAGGTCATGCTGTCGAATGCCACCAAAATGTGAATATTGCATGAGGGATTAATTGGTGGGAGCATGTGAGAATTATGACAGTAATATGTAGAGTCTGAGCAATCATCATTGTGGGAAAATAGGTGCCATGTCTCCGAGCACGAGTGCTCTAAAATAGTGATGAGAAAAGATAATAGCTTCTTTCCTCATGAATGGCAGAAGATGCTATGGGGAAATCATCAGCAATGGGCTGCATTCTGACACTTGGCCAAAGTTCATTACAGTTTAACTTCTGAACAGTATAGTAATTGAGTCCCTGTTTAAAGAACAGCAAATGGGGTACCTTGAGGCATGTCTAGATTTAGTGGTTTACCTTCCACTCAAGTTTGTGTATTTTGTGAATTTAAAACAATAATGTTGTACATTGAAGATCTACTTTATCATCCAAAGCTTGAGGCACAATTAAGCCCTAAGTACTAAATGGTAATTCAATTATGTTCTTTCCATCTTATTTGCTAAGGCAGCAAATTGAAATCATTTGTCTTGGGACAGTGATTTTCACCTATTTATGGGGTGGGGAACTTAGAGAATGCTCTCCCTCCAAAAATCTTACCTCTCATCCTTCTAGAGGTTATATGAAAATATTTAATGTAAACTTTAATATTAACCACTAGGAAAGATGTTGCTTTTGTGATGTAAATTATGAAAAAAAAAATCTGAAAGGCACTTCTAGCCTAATGAAACAATTCAGAAGATCAGCTCTGCTCCTTTTCCCAGGGTTTCCATTAAGGAGACATTAGTAAAGTTCCAGGATATAAAATGTTGAAGCAGAAGCTCTGGAAACGGGAGGAGAACATCACATTTAAGAGTGATGCCAAGAAGTGCTTGCTGATAGGAGCCTGATATCAAAGTGTTCTGAGAGGTTCTGCCAGAGCCTTATTGATACAGATAAAGATGCTTGCAGCTAACCTTCAGTGAGCACAGGGACCCCCAATGGAAGAGTTAGAGAGAGGACTAAAGGAGCTGAAGGGTTTGCAATTCCAAAGGAAGAACAGCATTATCAACAAACCAGATCCCCCAGAGCTCCCAGGACTAAAACACCAACCAAGAGGTACACAGAGGGACCCATGGCTCCAGGTCCATATGTAGCAAAGAATGGCATTGTCTGATATCAATAGGAGGAGAAGCCCTTGGTCCTGTGAAGGGTAGATCCCCCAGTGTAGAGCAATGCTGCGGTGTTGAAGTGGGAGTGGGTGGGTGGGAAGAGGAACATCCTCATAGAAGCAGGGGGAGAGGGTATGGGAAGGGAAAGTTGGGGAGGGGGATAACATTTGAAATGTAAGTACATGAAATATCCAATAATGATGAAGACTGAGTGGGATTAGGTTAAAATAAAAAGGTAGAATCAGAGGCCTATGCCAGGGGTCCTGCACGGCAGGACTCATGAATGGATACCGTGATTATCCTTCAGTTAACTGGGGGATTCAGGAACAGAGACTTCCTGAACAGGCTACTTAACAGGAGGTCTACTTCCTCAGTTTGCGTTCTCCCTTTCTTTTTGCACAGACTTTTCGGTAGTATATTGAACTGTCCTTTATGTAATGGTCTGTTTGAGGTTAGAGGGATTCTTTATTGTGCTTCCCAATTCTACTCAGTTTCCTGGGTCACGAGAGAAGAATTACTAGAAATATTTAGCTCTTTTAATTGATTATGAGACATCTGGAATAAGACTCTTCACCAATGCTTGGAATCTGTTGCATCCATTTTCTTTCATACTAAATGTCTTTTTTCTTTCATCTTTGAATTTATCACCAAGCTTGCTAGAAGATATAACATTCAAGAGTTCCATGAAAGTGTTAAGCACATCCTTGGTTTCAAATCTGGCATGTTTTAAATTGAAAAATTGATTTAGAGAATCTGAGAAAAGGAAGCAGCATCTGCAAGTCATGTAATCATCTCATAGTTTGGGAATATTATTATTTTTATGTTTTCATTTCAATCCCAATATCTCATGCCAAGGTGGTATATATATATATATATATATATATATATATATATATATATATATATATATATATATATACAATTTATGCATATAGTCTTTCATATAGGGATTCAACATAAACTCAATATAGGGATTCAATATAAACCCAAGTTTAGTTCCCAGCACTTACTTGTAGAATCGTATCTGTCTAGTTATAACCACTTCTGGCCTCTGTGGGTAGTGGGCACTAGGTATATACACATTAAAAATAGTATATTTTTCTCTCTCTTTAATATTTTTAAGTTGATGAGAGTCCTGACAGTAAATAGTTTCTAAAAATGTAAATTTTTTCTAATATTTAGAACTATCTCCTTGGATATGGATATAGATCACAGTAAATCCTCTTCTATGATGCCATAATGCCAGTGTGGAAACACTATTCATGGCTGGATTTCTCAACTTAGGAAGATTTGGAAAAATTAGAAGCCTGAAATATCAATAGACAAAAAAAAAAAAAAAAAAAAAAAAAAAAAAAAAAAAAAAAAAAAAAAAACAGAGTTCCAAAATGAAGGTCCCCAAACAGATATTCTTTATGTACAGAGGAGAAGCCAGGAAATTTGACATGCCAGGTTGGGGTTCTAGGTTAGTATTTACCACCAGTGTTCTGAAAGATGATAATAGGTCTTTCAGGAAGATGTTTGTTTGACAAAGTGTATGACTCTCTACCATCTTGATAGACTCATGACTTCTAAGCATTTTGAAACAGATACCAGGAGACAAACATGTAGAGTTAAATTCTCCTCCAGTGCAAACGTGCCTGTTCATGTCAGATCTTAACAGGATGAACTGGAAGCTAACCTGTGGTCTGGGGAAATTTTAATGATTCCGAAACACAACAGTGTAGTAAGAAATACAGTTCTCATTGTGTTCAATTGTAAAACACCATTTGACTACTTAGAAAACTACATGATCATATGGATAGGAGGTAATCAAAGAATAATCAGCAAAAGTATATAAAGGAAATATAAAACTAGACTGAGAAATTACTTAAGGCACTATAAACTTATTTACATATGACCCAATATTTGTAACATTTGTAAAGAATGTTTTAATCCAAGTTTTATTCAGAATTCACTTGGTGAGTAAATTCACAATGAACCTTCAACTTATTATTTTATTTCAACTTATTTTCCTATAAAATGCATAAACATTGCTGTAAAAAATTGTAACAAGAACTAGACTTTCTGCATGTGTGCTCAGATGCTGGAAATGCTCCAAGGAAGGCCTTTGTTGGCATCTCTGAGGCAGCACCTCGCTGCTGTCAGCAGCCTTTTGGGTTTAACCGTTTTCCATTAATAAGTCTGGGCTGGATTTGGACTCTGTCAGAGCTCATGATTAAGTGGTTCACTCAATATTTTGTTCTCGGTGCTGTCCAAAGGCTTAATTAAACATAAATTATCAAGGAGGAAATAAATCTTGTTAATTCAAATATGTCTAAATAAGAATAAACTTGTTTTTAGTGAAAACAGTAGTAAAGCAGAGGTAATGGGTGTAAAGAGCAACCCCTCAACTAATAAAACGAGCAGTCCTGCATGCATGGCATACTGACGTACTTCAGCTAAGTCTCATCTCGACTGTCACTTGAAATACATCTACCAGCATCCACAAACAGAGAGTACAATGTGCCATTCAGCTGCTGTTTGTAGTAAATGAGTACCGTGTGCTTTGCACTCTGCATGTAAGGGAAACATGCTACTTTTGCTCTTAGGGAGTGATATCTCTTGAACCTTGGTATGAACATGGGCTTCTCCAATATAGATATCAACTTTAACTTACTACATATGATGATTAAACAGTCAAATAGAGAAGAGCAGCTACTTACCACAGCATGAGTGTTTGTAAGCCACACACTTTCTCAAGAGAGGTGATGAAAAAACAAGGATATTGCCACAGGATGATTGAGAGATGCTTCTTTTCTGAGTTCTGCTGTGCTGGGCCATGTGGCCTGAGGACCCTGAACATCAGTCATCCACTTGTCTTGGGAACTCAGTGTTCAGACTGTAGCTTCTTTTTTACCTCCACATCCACACTCTGTCTGAAATTCCATCTACCTGCTTCTTCTCTTTGCATTGAATAAACTATATTTCTCATAACTATATTTCATTTTTTGCTTATATTGTTTTGATTATATCAGTTCCTGGAACTAGAATGGTAGTTGAACATTTGAAGAATTAATGATTATGACTTTATACATATTTATACATAAATTATAGCAAATAACATTTTATTACTAAGGATACTGTAAAACTGAAAACCCAATAATGCCCACACATGTTAACTGGCATCTGAAGAAACTTTTTTTCAAAACCCACTTAGCAATTTTGTACTTATTTATACTTAACTTGAATAAAGGGATCAAGAAATTAGATAATACATCTAAATTAATGAAGATAAAAAAAGAGACACATCTGTTGGAAAGATTGATAAGTGTTGTATTAAATAGATTATTTCTGCATGATCTATTGAATCATATAAGGTTTCATGTAACATATTAGTAACTATTCATTTAGCTGTACATGTACATTACTATATTTAAAACAACATATTATATATGTTTAGGAGGCACTGCCACTGAGACATGCTTTCCTCAGAGTATGTCAGACCAATGAACACATATGTAAGAAGAGAAAAGTCTAAAATTTCTTCTCATAGTATAGCAGGTTCACACTTACAGACCCTGGCTTGGGGTGGTTGGTGTGCTTGTGCAACTCAGGGTGTGTATGCTGTCTCACTGTAATCAGAGATTTCTCCTATTCTTGTACTTGCCAATCCATGTGGATTCTACTAGCTTGGTGAACTCATTGCTGAACTGATTTGCTTTCCCATAGAAAACCCAGCCTAGGTTGTTGCCTGGGGCTTGAGACTGGTACAATGTGTAAGTTTGAAAGGAAGCTTTATGGAACTGTGTTTGAAAAATTTTAAATCCAATATAGAACAGAAAAAAAAAAACATGTTAGAAAGGGTGATGTTTTATTTTCTGGACAAAAATAGACATAAATTAACATTTTAATGGGAAAGAAATGTATTATTGAAATACATTATATGTTCATATTTAGCAATCTATTAATATATTCAATTATTAGATTTTAAAATATTAATTGATTAATTAATGCCTGTGGAGGCAAGAAAGGGTCATTGATTCCCTGTAACTGGAGTTACAGGCACTTGTGAGCCTTCTGATATGAGTGCTGGAAATTGAACTCAGAGCCACGAGAACTTTTAATCACTCTGCCATTTCTTCAGCTTCCAGTTCTTGGCATTTTGAAAATTATTTTATTGTAACATAATTTTTATTGAAAACAAAAAACAAGTGACAACCTTGAAGGCAGGTGGTTTACCTGGGAAATGAACCTAGTGAATGTGGAGGAGAACAAATGAATAGAAAGAGGCAAAGGAATGGCCACTGTCAAAGGAGAGCATTGTCAAAAAACCAACCAACAAAACCAAACAGAACAAGACAAAACCACATATTTAATTGCCATCTACCCAGGGAAGAAACACCCATCAGGTTATTGAACAGAGGTAAGGATTGATTCCACAAGATATTGAATGTCTAGTAGTTCCAGATTTGTGTGTGTGTGTGTGTGTCTGTGTGTGTGTGTGTGTGTGTGTGTGTGTGTGTGGTTAATGGAAGGGGATCTAAGTGAGAGTAGCCTATGGAAGCAGTCTTCCTATGACAGTTATCTTCTGGGAGAGAAGATAAACCAGAGAATTCTACATGGATAGAGTTCCTGATACATGGGAACTGTTGAAAATGACTTATTTGTGGTCACAATAGAAAATATTGAAAACATTATGCATAAGGAAGTAATGTAAGTTATCTGAATGAAAAAAAAAGATTGCTTTGATGTTTGATACTGATTTTCCTTTTTAATAAAAGTTTTACTTAAATCTAAATTTTATTGAGCTTCCCTTTGGCATTTTTAATGATTAATTCTTCTGGTTCTACATGGCAAAGATTTCTCTTCATCATGCCATTACAAATAACAATTGTATGAGGTCGTATAAGACATACATTAGTCATTTCTTATGTATGTCTTATACGACCTCATACAATGTATAGGTGTACTACTTGATATCCAAATTGCAGAATTAGAGAGGTGTGCCAAAAGGTTGAAGCCTCTGTGTTTGAATTCACCCAAATTATGTCCAACAGTTGTCTGTGAGAGAGCGTGCTCCACGGTCGCTGGTAAAGTAGGAAGTGGGAAAGCAGAGTCCGTCCCTGTGGAGAAATGATGTAGTTCAGCTAAAGGAAGCCTACAAGTGGATTGCTCACCCCCTGTTTTCAGAGGAGCTGGAAGTCCCCACTGATGGAAAGAGCTAGTTTGAATTGAGTGTGGTCTCTGCTCATCCAGAAATAGCTGAAGATTGCCATTTCCTAGGTGAAATTTGTCCAGATTGTTTCAAACCAGATACTGATTTTCAACTTGACAAGATCTAGAATCACTTAGGAGACATGCTATGCTTGGAAAGGATTATGTGAATTAGCCTGAGATTAGAGAACTGGCTTTAGCTGATGGTGAGGGATTCCATGGTGAAGGCTGGCAGTGTTCTCACAGACATAGTTCTCTCCATGACTGTGAAGAAAGTCTGACCAGGTGTCTCAGCCCCAGATGCCAGAATGATCAGCCATGACTTACTGTGCCAACAAACTGTGAGCAAAAACATTTCTTTCCCCTATATGATGCTTTTGTTGGGATTATTTTATGATAGCAATGGAAACATAACTAAGAAAAAACATAGTCCTTTTGAATATCCATTTTTTTAAACTTCAAATATAATTACATCTCTACCCCATTCCCTGTCCTCTGTCTAAACTCTCCCATGTTTTCCCCTTTTCCTTCTCAATCTGATGGCCTCTTTCTATTGTAATTGCTGTATATGTGTATATGCATATGCATAGATACATAAATACAATCCCCTGATTCTGTTTCTTGTGGTTTGCCTGTGTATAATTTCAAGGCTGACCACTTTGAATTGGATAATCAGTTAGGGAACTCATTTCTGGGAGGGGCTCTCTCTTCCTCACTCAGCAGTCACCAGTTGTCAGTGAATGTGAACTATGTGATTTTTGCCCCTTCCACATTAGCATGTGGGTTGATATTATCATTGCTCGTGTATGGTTTAATCAAAGACATATTTTTGAGATGTGGATGAATCTTTCCTGTCATTTTTAGGAGACACAACTTCACAATTGACTTCCTACCACTTTATTCTTTATACGTTCTGCCACCTTTTTTCTGAATTGGTCCCTGAGCCTTAGGTATATTGTGGATATGCCCATTTGAGATGGGATTCACACAATATGATAGTCTATGCATCACAACCTATTGTAGTTTCCTGTAATGTTCTCAGTTTGATTTAAAGAATAGTTTGCTTTAAGAAAAGGTTTCTTTGAATGAGTGAGAGCTACATTTATCTGTGGTATGATAAGTTTTAGAATGTAGCTAGAAAATATCCTAGTCTAGTAAAATGACAGCAGTAGGTTCTCTTGTAAGACTCGCAATCTCACCAGCCCCAGATAATTGACTAGGTTTCTAGAATCAGACATGATTTTTCTCATATTGAGTGAGTCTTTAGTTCAAGTAGGCAGATGTTGGCTACCGAAAAGATATGAGTGCCAGCATTGTGACCGTAAGAATATCTTTTATGCTAGTCCCTGTTAGAGTTCATTGAAATCAAAGCTGAATAGAATTATTGATTGACTCCTTCCTTTGGATGCTTATATAGTAATTTTTGAGCATATGAAATATAGGCTATGGGGAAGCAAGCATCATTACATAGTTGACTTTCTTTTTAGAGATAAAATGTAGTCAGTTCCTAGGACTTCCTGAGGAGTTGGGGGAAAGACTGAAGGAGATGAAGAGTCTGCAACCCCATAGGAAGAACAATAATATCAACAAACCTGACTCCCCAGAGCCCCCAGGGACTAAACTACCAAGCAAAGAGTGTACATGGAGGAACCCATGGCTCAGACTGTATATGTGGCAGAGCATGGCCTTGTCTAACATCAATAGGAGGGAAAGCTTTGGGTCCTGTGAAGGCTTGAGGTCCCAGTGTAGGGGAATGATAGGGCAGGAGTGGGTGAGTGAGTTAGCATCCTCAGGAAGAAAGAAGAAGGGGGATTGGAGTGGAGGATGGAGGAAACAGAGAGAAGGAATAACATTTGAAATGTAAATAAACAAAATAACCAATTAAAAATAAACAAAAATATTGATATTTATCTATAACTATCTTTTTATATAACATCTAATTTTATTTCTTTTGGTTAGTCAGTGTATAGGCCATGAAATAGACTTGGAATGAAATCCTGATATTATTCTTAGTATACATACAGAATTTGGAATCATTTTATATTTGCTCCTCAGTCTGAATTATCAGGGAAAAGTCTGATCATGTTGGTGAATAATAGGGTGTGTATGATTTCATTCTCCCTACTTCAATGTTTTCCTTCTCAGCTTCAATGTGAATCATGTCAGAATGCCACTATTTATTTCTCTAGGTAAGAATTCTGAATTCCGTGATTTTCATACACTGCTTTCCAACTGCCACATAATGTGGGATAGGGCACATTCTCTTGTTTTTCTTCAATTTCTCAAGTTCCTGTGGTTTAGAAAGAGAGGAAATGTTTCTCTGCATGAATGGAATAATAAGAAAAAGATTACTTTTTATCTTCCATTATTCTCTTCTTTGGAAGAAAGCTTGGCATGACTCCCGAAGACTCTAGGACCTGCTGAGCTCACTCAAGTGTGTGACTGTGGTGGGTAATGACTATTTTCTCAGTCCAGTTATGAGTGTTACTAGTTCATATTTCTGCAGAAGAGTTAGAAAGGAAGGAATGAGGCTTCCTGAGGTTTTCTTTCTTTTAAAACCTTTCTTTTTCTTTAAGCCCCAATAAATGGATGCTACCTGGAGAATGAAGCAAAGAAGAAATAAGAATCCAATAAATGAAGTTTATTGTTATGAAAGCAACTGTGTGGGTGGTTATGATATAAGAAAAATCTCTGTAGCTTCCTAAAGCCCTATGTATAATGTTGTGGACTTGTTTTGTTAACTTTTCTTGAACTTACAGTAATATTCACAAAATTACTTACCAATGAAAACTAATTTTGTGATTGTGTTTCTTATCCCTATTTTGACTCAAGGTCCATATGAGAGAAAGACATTTTTTCTTTTTCCATAATGAAAGTTTATTATTATCATTCAGTTTCTCAGCTGTGAGTATGTGTAATGAAGTGGTATAACAGATTTCACTAAAATTTTTATCATTTTGGTCTTTTGTTTACTTGGTATTAGGAGCTCTCTGTCAAAGAAACTGTGTAGTTTATGATGGAGATGCCTAAATGTCAACATTTGAAAAATTACCTAATTTTTAGAAACCACCTCTGGAGCACTTTTATAAACCCGAAGTCTGTGCTAGAAAGCCCTATCGTTCATTCCTCCATATTATAAACTCAGCCCACCAGAGTCATCACAGGGAATTGCACACCTTGTGACTCCAGGGGGGCAGAGAAAGATAGATTGCCCTGGTAGGTCTCCCACTAAATGAAAAGCAGTGGTAAATGGCACACCGAGTTCATATTGCAGACTGTGCAGTAGAAGTGAGCATCAAAGGCACATTAAGAGAACAGAGAAAGGAGCTATTAAATCTATAGACATCTATGCCTTTGTGATCAACCTTTGTCTCCATGATAGCCTACATTTATAGCATGACGATAATGTCCTTGGTATGGAGCAAAGTTGGCAGAAAAGGAAATCAGAACAGATGGAACATTTGCAGGAGGCAAAAGAGCATTTCCCACAGGTCACCACATCTTAGAGGAATCTGTTAGACTCAACAAAAATGCTTTCACAATAGGGTGAATTCTCATGAGCATCTTCAGATAGATTATTTCTCTAGGAGTGATCCAGAATTAGGACTCAGCAAGGTGCTGAGGAGAGAAGGCTGACAGAACGGTTCAGAGAACTGAACTCCAAAGTCAGAAGAAAGGTAGACAAACCATTCCCCAGTATGAAGAGAGTCACTGTGGAAGGAAGACTCATTCTTTCCGAAAACAGAATGGAATCTGTAGTTTATGTGAGCTTTCTTTCTTATGCCTGGAATCACCTTGTAAACATGAAGTTGAAGTTGACATGAACCCAGCTTCATAAAATGTGATTTTTGAGAAAATAGTGTCTGAGAAGTAGTTTTAGAGTTGTGACTAAAATTGCCAAGATGAAGACAAGATGATCTGAGGTGGACAGTGGCCTTGGAAGAACAGGGGTAAAGTTTGAGTGTGCTCCCCGACGGATCATGTGCTGGAAGTTGTTGAGATGGTAGAGTATCTTTTCTTTAAAAATTATTTACTTTTGAAGTTCCAGCGTAGTTATATCATTTCCGCCTTCTCTCTGCTCCTTTCAGAGTGTCCCTTGTTGCTCCCTCACACATTCACATTCATGGCTTCTGTTTTAACTAATAGTTTTTACACCATATATGTATCTCCATATTAATGCATAGTCCTACATAACCTGCTCAGTCTGTAAAATGCTTCATGATAAACCACACACAGCGCTCCATGCTATCAGGAATGATCACTTGGCATCCATGCACGGTTGGTGGAGGAAAGATACAGGGCTTCAACCTGTTGAGTGCAAGACGGTCACCTTACCTGGCGAAGGTCCGCAGAACCTTTAAGGAGCGCAGTACAATTTATTTTCTGCAACTCTGTTGCGTACTCTCTTGCCTTCAGAGGAGAGCTCCAGAATCCATTCTAGACACAGTGGGAAAGTGCAGGGCATCCTTCTCTCCCTGCCCCAGAGGCTGCTTTCCTAGTGAGATGGCTGAGAAGGAAACAGGAAGTCCCAGCCTCCCATTGCAGAAGATCTCCATTTTGAGTTTAGAATTCAAAATAATATTTGGTTTAAAGTTTTTAGTTGTTTCAAATTTGGAAATAATTGCACTCTTAAAATAATAGAAATAAAATTATTAAAATGAACCTCTATTACTTATAACTGATGACCCAACTTGTCTTTTTTTTTATTTGTTTTTTGGTTTTGTTTGTTTGTTTGTTTTTGTTTGTTTGTTTGTTTTTTGAGACAGAGCCCCTGTGTGTAGCTTTGGCTGTCCTGGAATACTTTATAAAGACCAGCCTGGCCTCAAACTCACAGAGGTCCACCTGTCTTTGCTTGGTTTCTGGGATTAAAGATATGAGTTGGTCATATTTTCATATACATTTTAGTTGATTTTTATGGTGAGCATTCAAGAAAATATTACTTCAGCATTTCAAACACATGTGTCATTATACATTTCATTTGTCCCCCTCCTCCACTGGCCCTTCTCTGCCTGGCTCCCTCCACCTTCCTGTGTACAACCCTGTCTTCTCTTGCTTCTCTTCCTCCTCCATCAATATCTTTCTCTCCTCTTGTAATTATTAATTCACACACACACACACACACACACACACACACACACACAGAGAGAGAGAGAGAGAGAGAGAGAGAGAGAGAGAGAGAGAGAGAGAGAGATTTTTAAGTATACAAGCTCGAAATGTCCAATATAATTCTCAGTATATTCTCAGTATATGGATCTTTATCAGCAAGAAGTCTGTGGAGAAAAGGATGGGGAAGGGTAGGGAACAGACTGATGCTATTTATCCTCTAAATCTTTCCAGCTATATTTTTTCATGTTTTTTTTTCTTAAGAGAAATGTTACCCATGGAAACATTACTTCTTCTCCACCTACATGTCCTTCCATCTGTCAGCATGTGCTGTTCCCTGGGTTTGCAATGATCAATCTGTCCTCCACGCTGCCACCACGCACTTGTTCTTCGTAGTCCGGCCGAGCTTCCACTCCCACTGAAAGCCTGCAATGGCCACAGCTGTATGTCATTCCTCGCTTTCAGGTCATGTTAACTTCTGCCACCCTTGTTTTTTCCTATTACTCACTTCATGGTGCTTTCTCCTTGGATGTTCATATACAAGGCAGTCCTGTGATCTCTGAGGCCACAATCTAAGTGTTAGATTTTAAATACCCAGGCCGTTGTCATGGTCACTGTGGTATTGTTTAATTTAAATAAGCAAATATGATTAACGATTTTTACCTAGAGCTGAAAATGTTGGATTGCTTCTGTCAATTGTAAACTTCCATACAGACACATTTTGACCTTTAGAGAACTTTTAGAGCAATCAGGTTAATTCCCTATGGTTGTGAAGCAACCGTCCAAGCTGAGGCAGACCATTATTCAGAGGCAATAAAGCCCCTCTGCTATCAGCTGCTTTTAGAGCATGGTGAGTAGAAAGCATCCTTCACTAGGCTGCAGTGGTTTCAGGGCAGAGGTGGCATTGTTAATAAGCCTTTTAAAGGGCCATAACAGCTTTCCTATGTAAGCAATGATTTGCACTGCCTTCCAAAAACAGTCTCAATGTTTTTCAGCAAGATTTATATCTGATTGTCTCTACTAAATTATCTGTGCCAGGCAGTGATGTTTTTCTCCTTCCGTAAGGGTCTAGAACGTTTGTAACATAACTTTTATTTTCCACTTCAACAAAGAAATCGATGGTCGTGTTGGTGCTTTTGTGTGTTTCTATAAGACAGTGACTGGCATCTTAAAGTCTGACTGACAAATGAAAAGGAACACAGGGTTATTAATGACAGTCATAGAATGGAGGTTTTATCAGTGGAGCACTGGTACAGTCACCAACCAGCAATAACAATAAAAACCTAACTCATTAGGGAAGGGGAAATTAACTCAAATTACTAGGCGAATGGCTCTGTAGCTTGTGTGTCCAATGACTGAGGAAAGGACAGTGAATAGTCACAGCTCTAATGACCACTTTAGTAATGCAGAGAAGTGATTTAGGTGAGAATTCATTATTTATGTTGGGTTTTTGAGTCTCTTGTGCTTTAAAATCAGTCAACAAATGTTGGCTTATATCTTCTCTATTTGAGGCACTAGGCAGTCTAGCTGGTGAACTTTTACATTAGAATCATACTAGAAGACCATGTATCTTCAATTAAAATTGTTTGGAAATTGATTCAACAAACACTTCCTGTGCCTCACCTACAGTAAACATACTTTCTAAAAAGAGTAAATGAGTTATACTGTGTCCCAACCCACAAGACAGTCAGCGGGAACCCGGGATCACCTAGGAGAGAATGGAGGAACAAGAGGCACGAAGAAGGCCAGCAAGTCAAGTGGTCTGATCAAGCTGACAAATTTTATTTTTTCACATGCTAGTTTTACACAGGTAGAAGAAGGAAATAAATCGTGAGAAAGTAAGGTATAGAACTAAGGGAACTTTCCAGTTAAAGGATTTCTCACAATACCCTTTGTAAAGAATTACTTGAGGAGGGGACAACATAGGTACAGGAGGGAATGTTTTGCCAAGCAGGATCCTTTGCTTGGGTGGCAGTTCTATTCGGCTAGCTACCTGACCAAAGTGAGATCACCTAATTTCTGGGAAAAGGCCTTTACTGTGGGAAACAGAAACCTGGACTGAGATCTATGTAAAATTGTGTTCCTCAGGCTAAGGGAATTTTTTAATTCTGTCAGCTTCTGGCAATATTCATCAGACACAGAAATGAACATTTATTAAAGATTTTGGTTTAAGTAGTAAGAGACTAGGTAGGCAGGTATGAAACAGTCAAAAGCATGTTTTAAAAATGTGTCAGTATGTGCACATGATTATTTATATATATATATATATATATATATATATATATATATATATATATATATATATAACATTAATGGATTATAAATGGCAGAAAAACTGTTTCATAAAAGTGAAAGGCAATTAACACCCTACTGAAAAGAGCACTGCCTTATGTCAAAATACGAGTAACTTGTGTATGTGTGTGTGTGTGTGTGTGTGTGTGTGTGTTCATATGTGTGTTGTATGTGTAATGTGGAGTCCAGAAGTTGATCTTTGGTGTCTTCTTGTCCCTAACTACATGTAGGGATCATCAATTCCTAAGACTCTCTGGTCAGGAATGTCCAAGTATTCGCCGTTTCTGCATCGGAGCACTGGGATTTCAGACGTGTAGTGTCATTTCTATTTTTCTCTTGTGCATCCCAAAAGACTGAAGTCAGGCGCACCTGTGGCACAGGCATTACCAGCTCCTCTGTCTCTGCAGTCCAGGACTGTTTTGATTTGCTGTCAGTTTCCTGTGGTTGGTAGTTTCAAAGTGTCTCAAAGACAAGGGAAGAGCACATCAGATAATCTGAATTGCCACCCTCTAAAGAAGACAGTGTATAGTTTTCTATAAAATACCGTTTGCTTTTCTTTTTTTCTCTGAAATAAATTAAATGGAATGCAGGTTGCTTAGTTTTACAAGAACCAGATATCCCGTCGGTCACCTGCGTGAAGAGCTGAGCGTCAGACTGCTTTCTCATGCGGTGCCCAGCAACTAAGGCAAATGCAGAAGGGACTCTTGTAAGATTATCTTGTGAGATAGTACTGAATGTTTTGACTTTCTTTACACATCGTCATAGTATAATAGAGAGTGAAATCATGAGAAGAGGGGACATTGTTTATTTGTAATGACCATGAACAGTGTTCACAGAACTGTTGGGTAAACTAAAGCAGAAGCAGTGCCTCTGAAACTCAGATTTTTGATTTCTGGTTAAAAACGTCTTACAAATACCCAAGACTCTATCTATAATAAATTATGAATGAGCCCATTATGTTTATTAATATTTGAGACTTTGGCTGGGATTTTAGTAGAGGAATGTCATCTATCTTACTTTTGTTAACATATAAAAGTGTAAATTCCCAGATTTTTTTAAGACAAGGTCTTACTGTATAGCTCTGGCTATAATGGAGTTCACTCTGTAGACCACACTGGTCTTGAACTCAAAGAGATCTGCCTGCCTCTGCCTCCCAATTGCTGGGATTAAAGACGTGTGCACTGCACCTATCTGGCTATTTTTTGTTTAATATATTTCACAACTCATTAGAAAATATTTGGATATTTTCAGTACTACCAGACTGCAAAACCCAAAAGGTAGCAAGTACCTCCTAACACTGAGCGATTAATGCAGGTTTTTTTCTAGTTCTAAAAGACTGTTTAAAATATTCTATGCAGTCTTTTTAATCCTCAATAGTGGGGCTATCCATTTCATTTTCCTAATCATCATTTATTGCCAGAAACAATTATTCTTAGTACTGTGTTAATTTTTAAATAAATGGTAATTTCTTATTATTTACAATGGATTTCAGGGAGACACTTTTTATACCCTTCTTAGAGATGGCAAAGCTGAACTTGCATGAAGCTATTTAACTCTCAGAAAGAAATGGGAAAAGTTAATACAGAACCTAGAACTATAGAAAGAAATGGGAAAAGTTAGTACAGAACCTAGAACTATAGAAAGAAATGGGAAAAGTTAGTACAGAACCTAGAACTATAGAAAGAAATGGAAAGTTAGTACAGAACCTAGAACTATAGAAAGAAATGGGAAAAGTTAGTACAGAACCTAGAACTATAAAAAAAATGGGAAAAGTTAGTACAGAACCTAGAACTATCGGCCCCTTCACTGTCCTGTGCACTGCAGAACTTATTCATTAAGTTGTATCTTGTGTTTAATTTTTTTGGTGCAGTTGATTAACAGTGAGGTGAGTCACAAACACCTATGAAGTGCTGCCACATTGGGAGGCATCTATTGAACTCAAATATGCAGCCGAAAGGCAGGAGGCTGGGGAACTCATGTTTAAATTACATAGTCACCTGGAAGTAACTGCTGGGAGAGTTTGAACTGCATTTTATAATCACGGTGGGTTTGCTGATACGACATGATTAATGTTTTAGACATGATAAGCCCGTGGTCAGGCAGAGCTGTTTCTCCCAAGAGCTATCATGAAGGTCAGAATTTTCAGGGCTGTTGTGTTCTCCCTGCGTCAGCCCAGTGTGTTCACTGTGGCACTTGTTTCTGTGGTTCGAATACTCGATGTGACCTCCAATTTCTCTTGGAAGGTCATTTGCTACTTGGTTTCTGTGCCTTACCTTGTTGGCCAGCTTGAGTGCTCCAGGTTTAAAATTGTTTTTACACTCTGGCTTCATTTTTATCCACTGAGGTTTCCCTCACAGCAAAACAGCATTTCCTGCTTAAAGTTTCTATAAAATGATGAGGGGGAAGTAACTAATTTTCGCCCATTTGTTGTTTGACTGAGCAAGCCCTGTTCTCTTTAACCAATGTTATCCATACCTTTCTCAGTTCTTTTTTATGAACATAAGAAAGTCAAGAAAGCAAACTTCTGGTGATTATTCCAAGAAGTTAGCCTCTGATAAGAAAAACATCAACAAAATTTCTAAATTACTATTTTTAAGGCTCTGTCTAGTTGTGAAATAAAACACCTAATGTTTTCTGCTTTGCTTTACATATCAGAACACTGAAGGTCTTATTGAAAATTTTATATTTATCAAGATGGAGAGATGGCTCATTGCATGAAGGTATTTTCTGCTCATGCAAAAGACCTGTGTTGGTTCCTAGCATGTGGTTCCCATGTAGTGACTCACAGCTGTTCCTAAGTCAGTTCCAGAGTAACACGCTTTTTCTGTGTTCTCACTGCTGAAGGAAGGATATGGTGTGCATTTGTACATTCAGACAGATACTCATGTATGTAATTTTTAAAATTTAATTTGTCTCTCTGATTCTTATTGATTTTTCTCAACCTGATGAACTCCAGTTTTATGCCTTCCTCTACAATGAGTTTCCTTCTTCGCAGCTGCACCAGGCTGCACCGTACGTGTGCCTACGCCATATTTCTCTTACCCATCACCTGCCGATGACAATTGCCAATGCTGATTCTGCAAATGGCTGTAGTTAGTGGTGCCACAGTGAATTGCATGTGCTGCCGAAGTCCTCTGTATGCTCACGTGATTTCTCTAAGTAGTAAGCAGAATCGAGCTGGCATGATCACTTCTCTCTACTTTTAATGTTTAATGAGCACCTCCATACTAATTTCCATAGTGTCTGTGTTAACTTAGAAATATCACATGCTTTCTTTTATGTGCCTAAACAGAGTATGATGTGATATACACATATAGAAACTAACAATTAAACCTATTATTTTCTATAGCTAATGTATGCTAATGAAATGGATGATGTGATACACTTTGAAATTTCATGTATTTCTACTTTTAGACTTCTCATATCAATCTCAGTACAAACCAGTCCTTACCCTTGTTACATTTCTGACGTTTCACCTGAGGATTTTTACTGTGTGTCGGTTTTCTATCTAATGGTTAACAATATATTCTTTGAATTATTGTGGGAAAATGTTTATGGTGGGAAAATCTGTTATATTTGGGTTAGCCACACTTGTTTCTAAAAAGTTTTGTCCTCACTCAAGACACATCGATAATGACATATGTACCTTTAGGTAGGTCCCTCTGCTCTCTAATTGCCATGCACATGACACTCTACTACGTTTTGCTTGGTTTGAAAACAGATTCTAGACATAGGCCTGGTGCGATTTGTGTCGGTCTCCTCACTTACGGCATAGATATCTAATGGCATCGATCACAATTGACTTGTATTATCTACTTGAGGTCACTTTCAATAGACATGTTCCCTCTGAGTGTGTGTATGGTACAGAATAAAAATGATTTATGCAACTAAGAGGATTATATAATTGTTCTTTTTATATTATTTATTTTATTTTATGTATACACTGTCCCTGTATTCAGACAGCAGAAGAGGACATCAGATCCCATTACAGATGGTTGTGAGCCACCATGTGGTTCCTGGGAATTGAACTCAGGACCTCTGAAGGAGCAGTCAGTGCTCTAACCACTGAGCCATCTCTCCAGCCGCTATGTAATTGCTCTTGAGGACACTGAAAATTTGAACTGGAATTGGGAGACACAAAATTAAGAATCAGTATCAGTGTTTATGTCTTGTGTTATGAAAATAACATTTTAGTTTCTGGAAAAATTTGTTTTTTGTGCAAGCAAGATAATTATAATGCCCACTTCTTATTTTTAATGGGAACATAACTCAGACCAAAATACTTTCTATTAGATTGTTATACAATTGTTAGAAAATTTATTTCTTATGGAGTAATAGATTAATCTATTCAGTAAGAATGGCACATGAATAATTTCCTAGCATCTGGAACTGCTGAGAGTCCCAGGGATATATGGGAAAAAAAAATCACACCTAAAGAGTCAGTCTGGCAACAGTGTTCCAATGTTCCCTAAATTCACTCCTAACACATCATTCTGGCAATGTTGTACCAATGTCCCCCGTGAGAAAAAAATGGGCTCAACTATGACCGTGACTCTTGTTAACTCAGGACTCTAGCTGTTTCTTCCTCAGACACTTTCTTTTTTCCATTGCTGCGTTCTAAAGAGAGTTTTGTCTTTAATACATGGATTCTCCTATTGCTACCACTTTTGTAAAGTTGCACCAAACAGTAACTGGATTTAAGTTTACATTGTTAGTGAGCGTGCAAAGCACAGCAGAGTTGTTGGCTCCTTTGTGTTCCCAGTAAAAAGCTCACACTTGAAATTTGTGTGAGGGAAGATTGTTTCTTTTCTGTAAACATTATCTACAATGTGCAAACATCTGGAATGTAACACTGTGGTGTTATTTGCAGTGTTTATTTCCATGGAGGTCCTGTCCTTACATGTGATAGAGATTTCCTTCTATGTAATTAATCTTTTAAAAGCATTTTCCTCCTTTCATTTCTTTTATACTTATGGCTCTATCCATTTCTGAGCTGATTTAACTGTTTGTAAACCATCTCTTCTGCTTCTGTCACAGAGGGAAGGGATTCTGGAAAGGCAACCAGTTTCTCTACCTTTGGGTAAGAAGAAGCCAAACAAAACTGTTTTATGGGATCTCTGCAGAGAAGTCTGAAGTAAATGAGAGAGAGAGAGAGAGAGAGAGAGAGAGAGAGAGAGAGAGAGAGAGAGAGAGAGAGAGAGAGAGAGAGAGAGAGAGAGAGAGATCCACACTCCCAGGCAATGATTGCTTTAAGAGTAAACACTTTCAAGTACACTCTGATTTTTCTACCTTTTGAAGTATCTGTATGATTCTGGCAGGATTAAAAATGCTCATCAGTTGCCATAGCTAATGGTTGGCTGTCACCAACTTTTATGATTATAGTGTCTTTTTATTTCTATAGTTTTGACTGTAGTGTTCAGTGGTCTGAAAATAACCAGTTCAGTCCTCAAAAGTAACAGATAAAGACAGTGATAAACTGCTATTTTTAGTTTTGTCTGTTTGAAATTCAGAACCACATACTTGTGACTCTGCTGGTGAGCAATGTAGATGTTTCTCCATATTTATTTTTCTTATCCCTCCCAAATATTTTCCACTTGGCATTGTTAACTTGATCTGCAGTTGTGTACCAGTATAATGATCACATTCTCAGGTTGATTGATGAGAGGCCCGTGGATCCATCACACTCCCATTCCAACCTTGGCTGTTCAGTCCTCCTCTAGCTTCCTAATTTACTTTTCCAACCAGTAGTTATCTTAATACCAAGAATTATAGAATTTTCTCAGGCCGTAGTCTTGAATTTAATGTTATTCCTTCCTGAAGACAGTAAAATGTAGATGACTCTGCAGATTGTCTTTTCTCTTAATTTAGAAGTTTGCCCTGTCCTCAGCTGATACTTTTCTCTGTGCTGTGCCCAATGCAGCAGGTGTACATGTGACCTTAAGCTGTTCTCCTTATGAACTGCTGGAGTTCTTCCTGAAACTTTCTTTTCTGGGATGCCAATTCTCTGCTTCTTGGTCTTTTGAGCACTGAACCTCTGATATCTTGTCAACTCAGGGAAGCCGGAGAACTGCTTGGTTTATAGGCTTCTGTGATACATGCCGCAGGATCTCTCCCAGCAGTAAACAGTATTGCCCTGGGGTTTATCTACCTGTTTTCCTGATCTCAGGGAACAAGGCTCTGATAAGCTTCTTATTTAATGTCCGTGGCTTTATACAGTTTACTTATTCATTTATCTTTCTAAAGATGAGAGAGTAAATTTAGTTCTTATTTCATCCCATTCAGAAGCAAACATATTCAGGTTCTGACACTAAGTGCACTGTATAGCAAGCTCTGGGACTAAGTGGTTAACAAAAAGTCAGTAGGACTGTTTATCAGTTTTTTCTCTCCTGGAAAAATGCATGTCCAGGCTTCTTCCTCTGTGCACTACTGTGGCTTTCATTACTGGCTCTGTCCTTTCCCTCTTATTCTCCTGGCTCTTAGTTCTTAGTAGCAACATAATCACTTTCATTTGGATGTCTTAAAAGAGCCTCCAAGTAAGCAATTAAACAACCAAACAAATACACCAACAACACATCTCACTACAGTGAACTTAAAATTGATGTTGCTTATTTAATAACCCCCAGGATACTGTAGTGATAGGTTTTCTTTGGTCTTTTGTTTGTTTGTTTTGTTTTATTGTTTTTTTTTTGTCAGTGTGGTGCAAATTGAGTTATCTGAGGAGAAGGAATGTCAGTTGAGAAAATACCTCCATCAGACTGTCCTACAGGTCATTCTGTGGGGGCAATTACTTGATCAATGGTTGACTTAACAGGGCCCTGTTCCATTCTGGGCCGTGCCACCTTACACAAATGATCTAGGTTGTCTGGGGAGCAGGGTAAGCAAACCACAGGGAGAGACAGGTAGGGTTTCTTCATGCCCAATACTTCAGTTCTTGTGTCCAGGTTCCTACCTCACCTCAACCTGTGTCCAGGTTGCCTTCCTCAGCATTAGACTATGATGGGATGTGGAAGTCAAATGCACTCCTTTTGCCCTGAGATATCTTTGATCATGGTATTTATCACAGCAATAGAAAGCAAACTAAGAAAGATACATAAAGTCATCTTTATCTGCAAACTTTCCCTCTTTGTGCTATATTAATAACCATCTCAGTTATTCAATCAAGAGATATTCACTGAAATTCTACTATATTTATGCATTGAATACTCCTTAGTGTGTCTCTGAAGGCAGAAGAGAATGTTCAATAAGTAAAGCAGATAAAATACCTGATTCCTTATAGTTTATCTTCTTATGGGAAAAGTCAGATCATGATAAAACAACTAATATTAAATATCGTAGCAACATATGATGTGGAGAAAATGGAACAAGCAAGGGGTATGAGGTATGTATGGGGTAGAAATAATCTCACCGAAAAGTGGGGATCAGGGTAAAGACTAAAGGGGGTAAGGGAGAAAATACATAATGCACTGAAGGAGGTGAGCTGGGCAAGGAGTATCACCCCAAAGGAAGAACCAAGAGACAGCAGGAATGTGTTCAAGACTGCACTGTTTAGGGGTTGTGGGTATCACACACTCTTTGATTTGGCATTTGGTTGTGGATCTTCTAAACCAAAGAAGAAATCATCTGACTTATATGTTTATTCTATTTCATTTCACTTTTACAGGATGCTTCTATTTGGCTTGGAGCTGTTTCATTCACTTTGACCAACACAGAGATATGTGCACTTCACTCAATCCCTGGCTTATGCCTTGAGAAGGTCTCTGACTGCTATGTGCTGATTATCCAAAAGTGGAAAGAGGCAGATAGCATGGGAAGTCCTGTCATCTCAGATGAGAGATGACAACAAATTAGATTAGAATAATCTATGTGGAATACATAAGTTTTATTATAGAATTGTTTGAAAGTAAACTGGTGGCATTTTCTGATGCGATGAATGAGGGGGTATGAAAAAAAAGGAAAAGTCAAGGATTTCTAAGAATTACATCATACCAACTCAAAAAAATTGCATTATAATGAATGAATACAGGGAAATCATTGCTAGAGAAGATATAGAGTCAGGGATCAGAGGCTGCTAGACTAGGGATGTGATTAGCTGTACAAGTGAGCATGTGTTTAAAAGTGCGGGGGTTAGCTCTATAAAGGAGAAATACAAGGTCCCATACTGCATGGAAAACAAGCTACAGAGGAGATGGAATACCTGGACAAAGCTTGGCAAACCCAGTGGTAGGTACACAGAAAAAGAACATGCATCCAAGACTACTAAAAAGGAGATAAGAGGGTGAAAGAGAAAACAGTGTAGAAATCCTTGAAATTCAAGAAAAGAACAGCTTCATATAGGGAAGTAGTTATGATTGGTAAGTTGAGGACTGACTATGATTATATCTGGAAACTGCCAAGTTGCTCTTGTGTTTAACCTCTTTCTACCCCCAATTAGAGAGTCATACCATTCACAACTCACTTAGAAGTATAGGCAAAAATATCAACCAGGTTTTGTGTTCACTCAACAATATAAGTGGGCTATTCCTTTTTTTAATTAGATATTCTCTGTATTTACATTTCAGATGTTATCTCCTTTTACCCAGTCCCATACTGTACCTTCTCCCTCCCATTGTCTCCATGAAGGTGCTCACCACCTAAGCTGCTCTTCACACTCAGTGCAATGACATTTCCCTATACTGGAAAATGAGCCTTCACTGGACCAAAGGACTCTTCCATTGATGCCAGAGAATGCCATCCTCTACTGCACCTGGATTCATGAGTCTCTCCATACAAACTCATTGATTGGTGTTTTAGTCCCTGGGGGCTGTGGTTAGTAGATAATGTTGTTCTTCCCATGGGGTTGCAAACTTTTCAACTTCTTCAGTCCTTTCTCTAACTACGTCATTGGTATCCCCGCATTCATTCCAATGGTTAGCTGCAAACGTCATCCTCTGTATCAGGATGGCTCTGGCAGAGCCTGGAAGGAAGCATCCATATCAGGTTCCTGCACTACTTAGCATCAGCTATAGTGCTTGGGTTTAGTGGCTGCATATGGGTTAGATTCCCAAGTGAGGCACTCTTTGGATGATCTTTTCTCCAATTCCTGCTCCTCTATTTGTCCTTTTATTTCTCCCTATGAACATTTTGTCCTCCCTTCTAAAAAGAACTGAGGTATCCAGCCTTTGGCCTTTCTTTTCTTTGAGCTTCATAAGTTAGTTCCATGGATTGTTTCTTGGGTATTCTGACCCTTTAGGGCTGGTATCCTCTTTTCAGTGAGTACATACCATGTGTGTCTTTTTGTGACTGGGTTACCTCACTCAGGATAATAGCTTCAAGTTCCATCCATTTGCTTAGGAATTACATCATTGTTTTTAATATCTGAGTAGTACTCCATTGTGTAAATGTGCAACAATATCTGTATCCATTCCTCTGTTGAAGGACATCTGGGTTCTTTCCAGCTTCTGGCTATTATAAATAAGGCAGCTATGAACATGGTGGAACATGTATTCTTGTTAGATGTTGGAGCTTCTTTTGCATATATGCACAATAGTGGTATAGCTGGGTTCTCAGGTAGTACGATGTCCAATTTTCTGAGAAGCTGCCATACTGATTTCTAGAGTGGTTGTATTAGTTGACAACCCCACCAACAGTAAAGGAGTGTTCCTCTTTCTCCACATCCTCACCAGCATCTGCTGTCACCTGAATTTTTGATCTTAGCCATTCTGGCTGTTATAAGGTAGAATCTCAGCATTGTTTTGATTTGCATTTACCTGAAGACTAGGAATGTTGAACATTTATGTGCTTCTTAGCCATCCAATATTCTTAAGTTGAGAATTCTTTGTTTAGATCTGTATCCCATTTTAATAGGATTATTTGATTTTCTAGAGTTCAACTTCTGGAGTTCTTCATATATATTGGATATTAGACCTCTATCAGATTTAGGATTGGTAATGATCTTTTCTCAATTTGTGGATTGCCATTTTGTCCTTATAACAGTATCCTTAGCCCTACAGAAACTTTCCAATTTTATGAATTCCCATTTGTCTATTCATGAGCTTAGAGCATATGCCATTGGTGTTCTGCTCAGGAAAACTTTTCCTGTGTCTATGTGTTCTAAGCGCTTCCCACTTTCTGTGCTATTAGTTTCAGTGTACCTGGTTTTATGTGGGGGTCTCTGATAGACTTAAACTTGAGCTTTGAGTCAATTTGCATTCTTCTGTACGCTGCCGGCCAGTTGAACCAGCACCATTTGTTGAAGAGGCTGTCCTTTATCCATTGAATGTTTTTAGCTCCTTTCTCAAAGATCAAATGACCACTGGTGTGTGGGCTCATTTCTGGGTCTTTAATTTTGTTCCATTGATCTTCCCGCCTGTCTCTGTACCAATATCATGCAATTTTTATCACAATTAACCTGTAATACATCTTGACGTCAGGGATGATGATTCCCCCAGAATTTTTTTTATTGTTGAGAATAGTTTTTGCTATCCTGTGTTTTTATTATTCCAAATGAATTTGCAAAATTGCTCTTTCTAACTCTATGAAGAATTGAGTTGGAATTTTATGGGATTGCATTGAATCTGCAGATTGCTTTAGGCAAGATGGCCATATTTGGTATGCTGATTCTTCCAATCCATGAGCATGAGAGACCTTAGTATCTAATGAGATCCTCTTTAGTTTTTTCTTCAAAGACTTGAAGTTCTTGTCATACAGATCCTTCACTTGCTTGGTCAGGGTCACACCAAGGTATTTTCTATGCTAGGTTTCTATTTTCAAGGGTGCTGATTCTCTAATTTATTTCTCAGCCTGGTATACAGGCTACAGATTTTTTTAGTTAATTTTATACCCAGCTACTTTGCTGATGTTTCTGAGATGTAGGAGTTCTCCTGTGTAATAATTAGGGTCAATTGTGTATACTTTCATATCATCTGCAAATAGTGATATTTTGACTTCTTCCTTTCATTTTGTATCCCCTTGACCTCTTTTTATTGTCTAATTGCTCCGGCCAGGACCTCCAGTACTATATTGAATAGGCAGGGAGATAGTCTGCAGCCTTGTCTAGTCCCTGATTTCAGTAGGATTGATTTAAGTTCTCACAATTAAGTTTGATGTTGGCCACTGGTTTTCTGTATATTGCTATTACTATGTCTAAGTATGAGCCTTGAATTCCTTACCTTTTCAAGATTTTTAATATGAAAGGGTGTTGATTTTTTTCAAATGCTTTCTCATCATCTAAAGAGATGATTATGTATTTGTTGTTGTTTTTTTTGAGTCTGTTTTTATAGTGGATCACATTGATAGATTTTCATATATTGAAACTCCTTGCATCCCTGAAATGAAGCCTTCTTGGTCATGGTGAATGATTGCTTTGATAAGGTCTTGGATTCAGTTTGTGAGAATTTTATTGAGTACTTATGCATCAATGTTCATGAGGGAAATTGGTCTTAAATTCTCTTTTTTTGTAGGGTCTTTGTGTGGTTTGAGTGTAATTTTGGCTTCAAAAATGAGTTGGGGAGTATTCCCTCTGTTTCTATTTTGTGGAATAGTTTGGAGAATATTGGTATTAGGTCTCCTATGAAAGTTTGATAGAATTCTGCATTAAAGGCATCTGGTCCTGGGTTTTTTTTTTTTTTTGGGAGGCTTTTGATAACTGCTTCTATTTCTTTAAGGGTTATGGGGCTTTTATATGGTTTGTCTGATACCGATTTAACTTTGCTACCTAGTATTTGTCTAGAAAATTCTCCATTTCCTCTAGATTTCTCAGTTCTGTTGAGTATGGGCTTTTGTATTGGGATCTGGTAACTTCTTGAATTTCTTCAATTTCTGTTGTTATGTTTTCTGTTTTATTCTGATTTTGTTTATTTGGATGCTCCCTCTGCACCCTCTTGTTAGTCTGTTTGAGGGTTTAATCAATCGTGTGTATTTCCTCAAAGAACCAGCTGCTGGTTCCATTGATTCTTTTTAGAGCTCTTCTTGTTTCTATTTGGTTGATTTCGGCACTAAGTTTGATTATTTTCTGCTGTCTATTCCTCTTGGATATATCTGCTTCTTTTTGTTCTACAGTTTTCAGATGTGCTGCCAAACTCTTAGTTTATCCTCTTTCCATTCTTTTTGGAGGTGCTCATGGCTATGAATTTTCCTCTTAGCACTGCTTTCATTGTATCTTGTAAGTTTGGGTATGTTGTTCCTCATTTTTCCTAAATTCTAAAAAGTCTTTGATTTTTTTTTCTTTATTTCTTCCTTGACCAAGCTATTGTTCAGCTTCCATGTGTATGTGACATTTTTGTTGTTTTGTTTTTATTAACGACCAGCCTTACTCCATGGTGATCCGATTGGATGTATGGGATAATTTTGATGTTCTTGTATCTGTTGAGGCCTGTTTTGTGACAGACTATATGGTCAGTTTTGAAGAAGGTGCTGTGACATGTTGGTAACAGGGTATATTCTTTTGTTTTAGGATGAAATATTATATAGATGTCTATTAAATCCATTTGGTTCATAACTTCTGTTAGTTTCACTATGTCTCTGTCCAGTTTCTGCTTGATGATCTTTCCATTGATGAGAGTGGGGTGTTGAAGTCTCCTACTATTATTGTCTGTGGTACAATATATGCTTTGAATTTTAATAAGGTTTCTTTTATGAATGTGGGTGCCCTTGTATTTGGAGCATAGATGTTCAGGACTGAGAGTTCATCTTGATAGGTTTTTTTCCTTTGGTGTGTAAAAGTGTCCTTCCTCATCCTTTTTGATGACTTTTGGTTGAAAATCTATTTTATGTGCTATTAGGATGGCTACTCCAGCCTGGTTCTTGCAACCATTTGCTTGGAAAGCTTTTCCCAATCTTTTACTCTGAGGTACTGCCTGTTTTTGTTGCTGAGATGAGTTTCCTATATGTAGCAAAATGCTGGATCCTGTTTAAGTTTCAATTCTGCCTTTTTTCCCTTATGTCTTTTTACTGGGGAATTGAATACAAAATTGTTGTTTCCTGTTATTTTGGTTGTTACATGTAGAATTATGTTTATGTGCCTTTCTTCTTTTAGTTTTGTTGCAAGTTGATTATTTTCCTGCTTTTCCTAGGGTGTCGTTTCCCTCTTTGTGTTGAAGTTTTTTCATCTATTATCCTTTGTTGGGTTGTATTTGTAGACAGATATTGTATAAATTTTGAATATCTTAGTTTCTCCATCTATAGTAACTGAGAGTTTTACTGGATACAGTAAACTGGGCTTGTATTTGTGTTCTCTTAGGGTCTGTATGACTTCTGTCCAGGATCTTCCAGCTTTCATTGTTTTTTGGGGGAATTCTGGTATAATTCTGATTAGTCTGCCTTTATGCGTTACATGTCCTTTTTCCCTTACTGATTTCAGTACACTTTCTATGTTTTGAAAATTTAATATTTTGACTATTTTGGGTCTGGTGGAATTTCTTTTCTGGTCTAATCTATTTGGAGTTCTTTATGCTTATGTGTATTCATGGTCTTCTATTTCTTTGGTAAGTTTTGTGATATAATTTTCTTGTAGACATTTACTGGATCTTATATTTGGGAGTCCTTACTCTCTTCTATACCTATCATCTTTAGGGTTGGTCTTCTCATTGTGTCCTGTGTCCTGGATTTCCTTGATGTTTTGAATTAGAAGCTTTTTAATTTTCACAATTTTTCTGACTATCGTGTCAATGCTTTCTATTTTAACTTCTGCCTCTGAGATTCTCTCTTTCATCTCTTGTATTCTGTTGGTGATGCTCTGTGTCTATGACTCCTCATCTCTTTTCTAGGTTTTATATCTCATTTCTTGTCTTTCTTTTTGTTTTCAATTCTGTTTTTAGATCCTGGGTGGTTTTGTTTAATTCTTTCATCTGCTGTTTTTCTGCATTCTCCTCTATTTCATTAAGGGGGATTTTCATATGCTCCTTGAGGCCCTCTATCATCAGCATGAGGTATGGTATTAAGTCTCAATCTTGTTTTTCTTGTGTGCTGGAATATACACTACTTGCTGTGGTGGGTTCTGATGTTAACTGGTTGTCTTAGTTTCTGTAGCTCAGATTCTTGAGCTTGCCTCTTGCCATCTTCTTATCTTTGATGTAGTTGATCCTGTTGTCTCTAAATGGAGCTTGTCTCTCCTATGTGTCTTTGGGCTGTGGCTTCCATAGGGAGATCAGTCTTGGGTGTTTATCTCTCTATAGGCAGGCTGTGAGTGCTGATGGCAATGTGTTGTCTCTGGGTACAGATGGAGGCCCAAAGCATACATACACAAGTGTAGTGCGCTATTTGCATCCTGAGAGTTCCCAGAATTCTCTTCCCAGCTAGTAAGTGGAAATTGAGTGTGGGCTCACCCATGTGCTCAGGAGAGAGAACGTTTCTGTGACTCCTCTGAGTGCTCAACTCTCTGTGAGTCCTGATGGTTATGTGCTGGCTTTGCCTGTGGCTCTGGGCAAAGATGGAGGCTGGACCAGTCTGATTCCAGACTTCTCTGTGATCCCTGCATCCTGAGAGATGCTAGAGTTCTTTTCTCAGATAGTCAGAGGAGAGAGTGTGGGCTCCCCAGTGGGCTCATGAGGGAGAGTGTTTCTGAATCTCCTCTGGGTGCTCAGCTCTCTGTGGGCCGGCTATGAGTCCTGATGGCTGTGTGTCGGCTCTTCCAGTGGCCCTGGGCACAGATCAAGTGCGTTCTCTCTTTAAAAATTTTGCTTATTTATTTGTGTATATAATTATATCTTAATATTATAAGCACTCTGTTTTATTAAATCATTTATATTTTCATGTGTTAGATTCTCCATAATATTTACGTTCTTAATTTTCTTCTGTTTTTTTATATTTTTGCACATCCTCAAAATACTGAGAATGGAGATATACACATGTTACAATTTGGAGAAATATGTTTCTAATGATTACTGTGGATGATGATAAAGTCTATTTCACGAAAAGCTAAGTCTCAAGGGCACATGTCTTCATCTGCCTAATTTCTGTTCAGAATATAACAAATTTGGTAAAACAGTCCAGCATGAGCAAACTAAGTCTCCAGAGAAACCTTAATGTTGAAAAGGTATATGCTGCATGCAAAAAAATTGAACATGTCAGTCAGACACGTATATTATTATATTTTATTCTTCTATAACACACACTATTTTTATATAACCATTATTCTTATATAGTGTCTTTCCTTCCACCCTCACTAGTCCTGTTCTGTGCCTCAAAAGCTCTTCCTTATATATCTAGGATAGAACTTGTTCTGTTTTTTGGCCCTCCTTTGACCTCCTCCTATCTCCTCATAGTCATCTTCCTACTTCCACAAAACGATATAATACTTACCTACCTATCTATGTATCTATCTTGGTATCTATCTATGTATCTATGTATCTATCTATGTATCTATGTATCTATCTATTTATCTAGCCAACATTTATATACACATATGTATATACATATTAATTTATATATATATTCCTATATGAGAACATGTTTGTTTTTCTGAGTCTGTATTTTTTTTTGCTTAGCATATTTTTTCAATTTACATTCACATTCCTGCAAATGTTACTGCTTTATTTTTTTAAAGGTAAATAAAATTTTATTGTGCACATGTGCCACATTTAATCATTCATCTGTTGATGAATGATCTCTAGGTTGGTTACATATCTTGGCTATTAAAAATAATGAAACAATAATCATATATTGCTACAATCTCTGTAATATAGTAAATTAGTGTCCTTTGGGTAAATACCTAGAAAGGTATTTTTTGATCTTACGGTAAATATACTTTTAGTATTTTGAGGACTCTATACTGAGTTACCAAGGGGTTGCTTTAATTTAATTTCCAACCGACTGTATCCAAGGCTGCTTCTATTCCCATCTGCATTCTCCCAGAATTTTTTATCTTTTGTTTAAATGATGATAGCCATTCTGAATGAAATGACATAGTTTCTCAAAACCAATTTCTGTGTCTATGGTGGCTAAAGATGTTAGACACTTTTCCAGATATCTATGAAAT
This sequence comes from Micromys minutus, assembly GCF_963924665.1. Lineage (NCBI taxonomy): Eukaryota > Metazoa > Chordata > Mammalia > Rodentia > Muridae > Micromys > Micromys minutus. Next base: position 104,771,838 of record NC_137971.1, read on the forward strand.
TTATTAGTCTACTTATTGGTTAGATTATTCACCTTTTATTTTGGTGATTAGTTTTTAGGCTTCTCCTTGGGTTTTATAAGCTAATACTTCGTTGGAAATATAGCCAGAACATTTTCCTCCAGCCTGTAGGCTGTATTCTCAGTCTACTAACCATATCTTCTCTTTTATAGAAACTTTTTAATGTCATAAAATCCCATTTGTCACTTTCCTAGAATACTTGAGTCATTTATAAAAAGTTCTTTTCTTTAATTTGATGTGTCTTTTTGTGCTTTCTTCTTCTCAAAGTTTCAGGGTTCTGGGCCCTATAGAAACATCTTTGTTAAAATAATGTACATAGAAGAAAGGAAGGTAGATATAAAAATAGTACTTATATTGATGTTACGGCTCAGATGGTACATAGCTGGAAGAAAGACAGGAAGATGTTTGCTCTCAAAATTTAAATCACTTCAGCTAAAATTTTATTAGGATCTGATATTTTGGGGGCAGAAATCCAACACAAGACATATGACCTTGGAGGTGGCTCTTTTAGCTCAAAGCCTTCCTGACAGTAAACGAGAGTTGGTAGAAGGCTCACTGATGTGGTCATAGGAAAAACTCCTGGAATTACTGCTTACTCTTTGTCTCGATCCTTTCTGCCTTAAGGCTGCCAGCTTTTATCATTTTTGTCTTTGTAATACATAAAAAATAGGAAAACATGAAAAGCAAGATGAGCGATAACTAGGCCAGATTCAAGCACATAGAAGTGATGTGATTTAGGTGAGATTTCTCTAAAACATTAACTCAGAAACAGCATGAATTTAGTAAAATCCAGAAAACACTTAAGGGGCAGTTGGCCTATATCTACTCCTGGTATAGGGCACAGTTGCATAGATTAACAGAATGGCATCCTCATTAAAGATGGCAGTCTCATGGGGAGTCAAAGAACATAAACATTACAGTGTAGAGGGCATTGGTTGATCTATGAGCTGGCTCATGTGTGATTCAGAGTCTGTCCTGCTTTTCCTACATCCATTATAACCCATGGCTATTTGAAACTGACTCTCATACGCTGCCCTTTCATTGTTGGCTTTAGTTTCATGTGAAAATTTTAAATCAAAACTGAAATAGCAAAAGTCATTCTCTATTTTCATGCTTTCCAGTGTTCTGATATTTAAAGTAACTTTTGGAATAGCAATCTAGGCTTGGACATGTATTTTGCCCTTCCAGTTTAAATTTACATATTTGAAAAATGTACAATAACAAAAAATAATTATAAAAAATTTAGCTTTTAGAATTGTACTGTCATTGTGACTGAAGAGAGTATTCAACATCCCCACATTTGTACTTTATGAGCAAATAAAATAACATTTTGTTTGTTTGTTAGATTGTTTATGCTGAAGTACAAATGGGTGACTCAGGGCTTAGGTTGGCTTTGGGATCTCATTTGAGAAGCCATTAATTTATTCCACAAATGCTTTTTGACACTTTTGTGTGGTGATACAGACACAGTATTAAATGAGAGTGCCAAGTTGTCTAAGCTATTTAGAGTAATTTAATACTGCTTCTCCTACAACGTGCTTCAACTATATTGAGCATTTTTGTTCTAGGTATTACAAAAGAACATGTGCTCACCAACTTCAAATGCCTTAAAATATGTAAACTTCCCCAACCCAGACCATCCTCCTTGGCACCAGGGATGGAAATATCATGATCTCCATCACTGCTGTGGTTCATTGTGGCTTTGGATGCTCCATTTGTTCCCAGTCTGGGATGTACAGAGCCTTTGATGAAGTGGAGCCTAGGGCATCTATGAAAACTGGAGCTGAATTTCCCTTATTTGTCAACCAATAACTTTTTTTTCTATTTAATTGGGTCTCCTGGCAACCCCAGGTTTGGAATTAATGAGTAAAATGAAACCACATCTTTTAAATTAGAACTGCTTGAACAGGTTGGCATTTTAATTTTTTTTCTTGATGTGTAATGTTTCTGTTTGGAAGAAAACTCTTCATATAAAATTACTTTTGCCCCCAGATTCTGTGGGTTTGAGACATAGTCAGAATATCTTTACTTTCTGGTGTGACTCTCACGCACGATCATTTGGAAGTCCAGAGGAGCTGAGCAGTTTGGGTTTTGACATGACATTACTCACTGTGTTTATAAGCTATTCTCATTTACAATCAACGGTGCTCAGAAAGCAGGAAGAATGCATTGTGTGAGCGCAGCAAGTGAGAATGGAGTGGTTCAAGCAATCATGTCACCCCACAGATGCTTTAAGTACCCAGATCACTCTAAACTACACTACAGTTGTGATCACAGACCGCAGAAGGCTGTACACGCATTCCCTGAGTTCTCATGAAATCACTTGCAGATGACCGTCCCCTGTTTCTGTTTTGTTTGGCAATTTTTCTTATTCCCCCTTTACAACTAGCCCTTTTCCCAGTAAGGAGTTCACAGGGCTGTAGGACTGATCAAGAAAGTAGAGCTAGCCCAATTGTGCTACCTTTTGCTCATATAAAATTCATTTTGCAGCTACTGTGCTATTAGTGGCTACACATGGTGTCAAGAACACAGGTCTCTTTCCATGTGAAAATGCTGCTTTGCTATGTTGTAATCGGTATCAAGAATAAAAATGCTTAAGATCTCACTTGTATGTCCGGAATGTGTGCAAAACATATTAGCAGCTGTGGCTGGCACAAATGTCCTGACATAAATGAATTATGTGCCTTCTGAAAGGACTCGGCAGCTACTTGTGTCTTCAGCCCACAAGTTGAAAGCTGCAGCAATTCTCCAACACTGCTTCATAATTTTTTCTTTGCCTTTTCTTTCATTTTAGAGCTTTTAAATAGCTAACATGGACCATAATGTTTTAGTTGCAGATCTATGTTAAGTAAAGCATGCCTAACTGTTAGAGGCAATAAAAAAGCCAATGAAGGAAAGGATGTAACCAGGCTGCTTTGATTCAAGCTACACAATCACTATTTAAGGACCACTGAGTTTAACTGTAGAGATGACTTCTGTTTTGGAAGCAATAAATGTGATTACACTGTGGGTTGGTGTCTCTGTGACCAGCTGTGGAAAGCTATTTGCCACCTGCCTGGCAGTCTGGACACTTGCTCTGCTCTTGTCTGAGGCACTGCTAACCAGCTGAGAACTGAGCTCTCTCGATTGACTTCGTGAAGATCCTCAGGTCACTTCTCCATGGCAGCTTTTCTGAGAAGAGAGGCATATGATACTTACTTAAGCTGAGAAGGCTGATTCCACCACAGGCTTCACATTGGCCTAAATTTCTGTTTCCAAGAACTGGGCAATTCCAGGCAAGCACAGGCCTCATAAACTGCCTTGCCACAAGGCCTAAGGCAAGGACAATGTCTCAGCAAGTTTCCAGTCCCCAGACTCCTGTAATGGAATGTCTGTAGAGATGGACCCAACAGATTAACATAGAGGTCACTTACCCCGGAATTTCTTAATGTGCTTTAAATCAGGTCTGAAAGGTCTAACTCAAGATCCCAACATGCTAGTCTTTTGCAGAATAAACATGCTTTGTGTTTACATACTATTTGAGTCTGGGGTATCATTCTTTGTTGAATCTTGGACTCTTACAAAGCATGATGTACTTAATTAATCCAGTTTGGAACTCGATGTCTGGCTTAATTTAGTTTTGAATAAGACTCTAGCTTCTTTTGTGGTTCAGATATGCGTTGGCTCCAGGAACTGAGTTGGGTAAATGTCAGTCCCTATTCCCAGGCTGAAAATCCCAGAGCAAGGGTTTTCTTTTAGTGTACAGATTAATTGTTGTCACCCCATGAATATACTCATGCTGGGTTGAATTTTCAGAACAGTCATCTGCCTCTGTTTCCATCCGAAGGAATTCTGGGTTCTTTGCTGACAGCTGAGCAAAGCATCATTTAGGAAGGAGCCTGAGTAAAAGTGATAGTGACTCATGGAGAGAGATGATAACACAGGGGTGCAGTCTCCACAGGGCTCAGAACAGCAGCGACAGCAGGCCTGTGGGTACCTCCTCACTGCTGCCTGGATCACTTGGGTAGTAGAAATCATTCTCCATTGTTAGAGGAACCAAAAAAAATTTTTGATGACTACATCACATTTAAATACTGCCCCTGTCTTGTTATATCCAGTTGAGATCAACCTACGTTAAATAATGATACTATTTCACGAGGGCATGGTGCATAGAAATTGCTGTAATTGAGAATAATCTTTAATAGTTTCTAAGTATAATAAGATGGAATTTGATATCATTCTTATCTTACCTGACCTGGGTCAACAGGATAACAGAAGAAGCATATGTTAATGAAGCCAGTAAAGGTTGGATTGCTTTGTAAATACCCTCCTTCAGAACAGTGTAAGTGCTGAGCTTTTCTGGGCAGGAAGATAGTAGTTAAGGAGTTGGAGGTTTGTTTGTTTGTTTTGAATTGGATTGCATGGGCATGAACCTGTGTGTATCTCCATTTTATAGAAACTGAGGTCCAGAGAGAGAAGTAACTGACCGAAAGTCTCAAGTCTAGTAACTCTTGGTGAATGTATGCCACAGGCATGTTCTGTGATACGCTTGTGATATGTTCCCTCCACTGGCAAACCAAGATGATCCTTGCTAGAAGGTAGCTGCAGGGCTCCTCTCTTGTGGTACACCTCACTGAGCGTGCAGATTCAGCCTAGTTCGTTTCATTTTCCTGTGGTGCAGGGTTTCTAGAGCCCTATTGCTCTGATGTTCTACGCTATAATAAGACCTTTCATCTCAAAAAGCAGTCTTGCATCTTCTATTAGCAGCCAAGTTACTGTCAGAGACTAGTCGGCTGGCTTCTGAAGTTGCTTTGCTTCTAGTCCTGTTGTGCCCTATCATAACACTTAAAGAGTGTGAAATTCTAATAGGCGAGTGTCATGAGGGAGACTTGGTACTGCCTAAATTTTGTAAGATAGTGAGAAACTTTGAAGTACAGAATATAATTGTTCTCTTACCTTGCTTTTCCATTCCCTCTCACAGAAAAGCACATTTTGAGCCAATGCTTTTGTTGGATCTTAAATCCCAGTTGGCAATCGGAAGCAACATTGTTATCAGCCAGGTACTCACGAAAGCAAAGTCCTTGATAATAAAGAGCTAAACAATTGGGAAACAACAAGTGTGTCCTAAGTAGGTTCTCATAACAACAAAATGAAAGTAGGTTCTTCAAATTTGCATAAAGTTTAGGAATTTGTAGGAGGGGAAAGGCACTGACATTGTGTGTCACTTCAAGTAGAGGCCGTGTGTGACAGCTCCTTGAGTGTGGCCTCTTCTAGGCTCTGGGCGGAGTTTCATTGCCTATTCTCTGTGCTCCTGCAGAGGAAGGAAGCAAAACAGCAGTAATACATGGAGCATGGAACGTGGGTTATACATAGGATTAACTAAAGAGAGAGATAAAGTTCATGCCCTGGATTGCACAAGAGTTGGCCAGATTTTTACTTTAGCAATGCACAGGTGATTTACATTGGAACATTATATGTTAATGAGTGTTCTAGGAAGGCAGAACCAGAAATTGCTGTTAGTATTAAATTACAATTAGAAAATAAATTAAATGAATGCTATGTATTCTCTTTTATATTATTCTAAAAAATTAAAGTGGAAAAATTCTTTCAATTACATTCCATGAGACCAGTATTATTTCATTATCTAAATGAACATGAAAACATCAACACTAATATCCTTGAGGAACCTAACTAAAAATTCCCAACACACGATTAGATAACCAAATTCAATAGCACACTGATGTCATGATGCAGTTTGATTAGAGTTTATCCTGACATGCAAGGATGATTTAATAGATGTTAGTTAACAGCTGCAACAACAACTATTTTATCAATAGAATATAAAAAACCATTTAATATCATAATAGGTGCAAATTGGATATTTAACTAATTCCAAATTTCTCACAATAAAGCAAAACTTACCTAGATACAGAAGAGATATATCTGTACATGATAAAACCTCCTTATGACAGGGCAATAGCTCACATTATATTGACTTTGTAGCAAGCATGAAACAGTTTGGTTTTGAATTGAAGAGAATCATACCACAAGTCAGGCACACTAAGCCCACTGATTGTTTTTTGGAATTACCAAATCCAAATATACCTGAGAAGTGGTTCAATGGTCCTCTTCAGAGAATAAAATGACTGGTAGCAATTTTACCTACATATTAAGGCACGTAAGGAGTGCCAGACACTCATAGCAGATTGTCTCCATCACTAAGGGGCTGCAAGACACCCTCCAGTGCCTTCCTTACTCTGCAGATCAGACTGAAGTGAAATGAAGTGATGGAGCTAAGCCTATACTCATGGTCTGTGTTGATTCCAGACCAGAAACCAATGTTCCCCGGTAACAAGTAACACTCTTTACTCATACTTTCTGTTCCTATATTATTCATTTTCTTATATTGGCCCCACAACTTAAATCAACAAATAGTATTTCCTTTAATTGATTTTGTTCTATATCCCCAAGAAGCAGTGTCACAATGTTATGGTGTGGGACATAGGGATCATTTGTTAAATGCTGGCATAACAAAAACACTCAGCAGAAGAAAGTTAATCCTCAAGCACATCCAGGAACTAGGGAACACTCTGGCCCATTGTCAGGTTGTCACCATTTTTGGAGAAGATGAGACAGTGTGTAAGAGCACAGGCTCTGGACTTAAGGAAGTTTAGGTTTATTGTTCACTCAAGTCATGATCCCTGTTATCTAAATTATGTTATCCCTAAAGTTAAAACAAGTGTATGTGTTTCATATTTAAAACAATTTAATCAGGTGTTTTGTCTATCACATACATTAGATGAAAATGAGTTAACGTATTTGAAGTGCTTCGCACATTGACATGTGTTGTGGTACAAAGACCTAAGCCCACAGGCTCCTGGATTTATATACCTGAGCCTCAGTGGGTAGAGTTATATAAGAAGGTTCTGAATCTTAAAAAGTTGTATATTAATTGAAGAAATGTGTTGGCTGGTGTAGTGGCTATTCCTAGTTGTCAACTTAATTATAACTGTAATGAACTACAATCCAGAATTGGAAGGCTCTCCTGTGATCCTGATCTTGAGGCTGAGAGATAAAGGTTTCTGACCTGGATCTTGGCCTGGAGATCTTGAGGCATAGTGGCTATGAATCCCGGGAGATGTAGGCAAGGAGATCTCTTAAGTTAAGGTCATCTGGGACTGCTGGGATAGGGGCATCTCTGAGGTTTTATAGCCCAACCTATGTTCTCTATGGCCTCCCTGAATACAGGTGAAATGCTAACAGTCTGCTCTCTGACTAATATAGCAACCTCCTGCTCCCATCCCTCACAAACATGACCATATCTCCTATGTAAGTTTAGCCCAAACAGTTTCCTTCCTATCTTTTCTCAGGGTATTTTATCACAACAGCAGAAAGAAAGCAGTACAACATAAAACAGATTAAGGGTTCTGAATAGTTCTGCATAAAGAAACCCATCTAAATTTATTGTTTCTCATTTTGATGGTGACTATGCCTAGTAAGTTTATTTTTATTTTGGATTATTCCTCCATGATCCTATATATGCATTGTTCTGAAATATACATTTAATTAAAATTTACTGATCAAACAAAAGGTCTCAGTGTCATTTACAGGTTATAAGAGAAAGAATTAAATTCCACAGGAAGGAGCTAAGTTTCCTTCATTAATACCTTTGAATAAATATGCAATACAGCAAGAGCTTAGCTTTTGTGTTCTTCTTAAACTTCTGAGATGTCTTAATGCACCACTATTACTGATTTCACTGTGATCCACCAAAGAGTTGATTTTATTTAGTGACTGAAGGGGAAATGTTTCTGACAGCAGGCCCACTGAGTCTTTATTCAGAAGGTGTGTGGGTGAAGATCTGCACAGACGTCCTACTTCCTAATGCGGAATGCTTTTCAGAGACACAGATCAATGTAGGTGGAAAGCAGTGGTGAGGTATATTGGATGCCATTGCCAAGGCAGAACACCTCACTTGCAATTCATGCATTCTACTGGCTTTCGATTTCAGGGAGAATTTTTCTATTCACAAAATTTATAGTTGAGGACAGAGCACACATGGAAGCTTTTGTCAATACCTATGAAAAAAGACTAATTGAGGATAGTGAGTACTGATTTGTAATAGCTAATTGCACACAACTACCTAAGCTCACATTCAGTACGGTCTTGTTTATAAGTTGAACCCAGTCTTGATGTACTTTGTCAGTGCTCAGAATCAGAGTTAATTTCACTCTATCAGTTATTTATCATGCATCTCATATAAGAACCTCAACTATGTGCAGCTGCTTTGATGCTTGATAAAACTAGAATCAGCAATATTGTCTGTGTTGCTGACCAGACTTGGAGCATGATTTAATTTCATCTATCTTGTTGGTGGCATTCATTGCAGGGGTTTGTTTCAAAGATAAACTAATGGTATTGTGAGTAACTTGTGTATGATGCTTTTCTTCTATGAGAAATGGGAAAAAAATCATGCAGGCCCATGAGTTATGTTATCAAATATTGTGGTTTGCTCAGTTGAAATATTTAATTTCAGTTTGCTTTACAGTATTTAGAGCAACTCCAAGTATAATTAGTATGCTATGTATTTTATCTCTAGGGCAGATTTTAACTGATTTTTCTACCATCTCCTTAGTAGCTGCTGGGTGGAGAAGATCAGAGCTAAATCTAATTGCTTTTTGAGATTACTAATATGTCTCTTTCCCTCGGGGTGTGAAGTGAAATGATTTCCCTTAGTAAGAGACTGAAGTTTCACCTTTTAACAGGTCCCTGATTACTTATTTAAATAGAATATTTCTTGGCATAAAGTACTTTGGAATCAGTACCAAAGAGGATGATGTTAATATCACCATGACCAGGAACTGGTATGTTGATATTTATTATTGAATGTGCACATGTGAATGACATGCATGTGTAAGGATGCATGCCAGAGCATACATGTGACATCCAGAAGACAACTTGTAGAGGCCATATTCTCCACTTCACTCCGTGGGTCCAGGGAATTGGCCTTTGATACTAGACTCGCACATCATCACACACAATTCATCTTTGCTTCTAAAGAATGTCATGCTCCTGCTTAGCATTCAGTAACAGTGTAGAGAAATTAATGGGAAATTTATGTTTTCATTCCAGGATCGCTTTTGTTTCTTTTGCTATTGTTAAATTTCCTGAAAATCCATGTCATACTCATTTTGGAGAAGTATCAGTGAGAAAGTTGTGAGGTCACAGAAAACAAACCTGAGAGGTAGATGTGCCAGATCTTTATTTCTGTGAATGTACATTTGCTAAAAGACCACACGCTGTTTTCTATGCATTTAGCATGCCTATTGACAGGAGAGTTTCATGGTCTCAGACCCAAGTACAATCCCACCTCTGGTATCTAATTTTTGTATGAATTTTAAAACATAAGCAAGTCTCTATTTCAAGATTTCCTCATCCACAGCACAAAGGAAATCATGTTTTACTGGAAATCAATAGAATGACATCACAGAAGAGTCAAGGGCAAATCAGTAAGAACTCCTGACTTTTATTCCAAGTCTTGTAAATTGTTAGTGATGTTTTATTGTCTCCTTTATAAATTGATAGCAAACATTTATAGAATAAGGATATAATAAGTTCATGAATGTAAACTGACTGGTAAATAGTGGGTTATGAATTAGGCATTATTTTAACTAGCAAAGTTATCTGCTGATGGTACATGAGAAAAATGTGTTCTAGAGCATTTCACACAATGACAGGATAGAGTGCTGAGGGACCAGGAATAATGTTTTCTTCTCTCTATCAGTTGCCAAAGAGATAAAAGTTATTCTTTGCTCTTGCTTTTTTTTCTAGAATGAAAGTATTTACATAGTTTGTCCAATAATTTGACGTACTCTTTTAACCACTCCATTATTCTGTGATCAGTAGTATTTTCTATGAAAGAAATTGTGGAAAGCTCTCAGCTGAGTTTAGTTTAGACATGCCCAGGCCCAATAATCTCAGTATAAATATAATAAAAATTTATACTTCAACCTTCTCACAAGCTATTTTCAACATGTAATTATGAAGCACCTACCATGTTCCATGTACTAGAGATGTCACAAAGCAAAATCAACATTGGCTTAACTCCATGGGTTTTAAAATGTTCCCAACACACTTTTCTCGAGTATCACATTTTGGTCTGTTGCATATTTTAAGCTAAAAGAGTTGAAGAAAATTGAAGCAGAAAGGTCATCTCGATCTTACCTAAACTTGCCTTAAGCAGGCTGTATAATCCTCAAATGAAGAGGGAATGAGCAGATTTCCTTGTGAGGAGACAGCATGTCCAGAAGACCTCACTAAACAGGCCTTACCAGGTTTTCCAAGTTAATGTTAGACCATCTGTCATTGTCCTTCACTACTGTCCACTCTTCATAAAGCTTGCTATAAAAATACTGAGTCAACTGAGTTATTTGCTTTCATTTCTTAGTGAAGGACCCCATGATAGTTAAAACCTATGAAGTGAACTTGCATGATTTTTAACTGTCACTCTCTTTTGTCACAGAAGTGTAAGCTGTGGATGCAAAATAGGTAGAAGAAGAGATCTTGTTCTCATCTGAATAGGATATAGAACGGAGGAAGTAAAATACTGATTAAATATCTTCAAGATAATACATGATTACAACTTGGAATAAGAGCTTATAAGAAATACATGATAACAGACGAATATCATCTGAAGATAAAGGAGTAGCAGAAGGCTCTAACCTTAAACTTGAACTCTGAATGGAGCCTCGTCCTTTAGTTTTAGGTAGATGTGGCAGGTACTTCATCTGCTGGTTTGGGCTTTACTGCTAATAGAGACATGCTTACAAGGAACAGTACCTGAATGGGAGATGCATGTTTCATTGTATATTATTGTCTTGCTGTGGCAAAGTTCCTGACAACAGCAACTTAAGAAAGGGTTCAGGTTGGTTGACTGTTCATATGTGTAGTCTATTGAAGTAGAGATAACATGAGTCGATAGGATTATGAGAAAGATGGTCACATTGATGCAGAGGCTGATGAGAGAAAATATTTCACCTACTTTCTTTTTCATATTCATCCTGAAACATCAGACCATAGGGTGATGTCTTCCATATTCAGAGCATGTCTCCATGTCTCACTGAAGCACCTGAAACTTCAGAGATAAATTTAAGATATGTGTCCTTGATGATTCCAAATCTAGTCAAGTTGGTGAAGAAGATTAATCATTACAAGTGCCAGTTCTGTAAGTTTCTGGACAAGCGAGTACATCCCAGTGCAGGGTTTCTCTGACACAATGCACGAGAACAAATGCTTATGGACAGTATTTCTTTCTTTTTCTGATACATATGAATCAGGCTTTTTAAAAGGCTTTTTGCATTGGGTGCATGTGTGAACAGAGAGCTCTTAATATCATGATTAAGGCAGAAGTGTCTGGAAAGCAGCTATGCTCATGAGTGGTGATGTCATGTGACTTGGTGGGACACTAAGAAGTAGGAGAGGGTCTCCTATTCTTGGTACAACAGGTAAATGAAAAATAGAAGTTTTAGTCAAATGCAGGAAGTGAACTAGAATACAGCATGCTTATGTCACTGATGTCCCATTCTCCCACAGATATATATTGCTGTGCACTGAGGTTCTGATCAATATGAGTCAGTTTCTGGGGAGCAGACTACAAAAGAAATGAGTAGGAGGAGGATACATACTTCCTTCATTATTTAGATCTTCAGAAAATAATACAGGATTGCTGAGTACAAGAAGAACACATGTAAAAGTCTAACATGCTTGATGAATGCACATCCAGGAACTGGCAGGAAAACAGTGAATGTAAAAGGAAGAGGGTGACTGTGAACACAACAGTGGGTGTCAGAAGACCAAAGAATAGATAGGGTTAATTTGCAGGACCTTGAAGACTGTAATAAGGAGTCTGGGAGCATATCATCAATAGATACTTTAAGATGAAAATACCTCAGTTTACTTATAAAAGCAGAGAATAATTTATGCGGGTGAATTTTTCATTTAACTATCACCAAGAGAGTAAGATTAACCTGGACATACTTGGTTTGCTTGGGAACAGTCAGGCTTTCTGTTCATGTTCTTTATTCTGAAGTGTCATGGATCAAGTAATCATTGTATTCACCTTTGGGTATCATACTTCTGGAGCTAATACCATGAGTGTGGTAAAGTGACCCTTGGGGAAGCATCCTGCTGTTTAGTTCTTCCATTTTTTATATAGATTAAAATACTCAGTTTGCTATTATTATTGTGTAATGATTAAAATTTTAATGTACGACGAGGATACAAAATGGTATCTGGAACATCAAATAGGTTTAATAAACAATGTTTTTTTCATATCTCACTTTTGTTTTATTACTCCAGTGGTGTTAAGGTAAAAATCTAAAAATCTCCTATTCCATTCATAAGAGTTGATCTCCTGATTTTCTACTCATATTCCTGGCCCAAGAAGAACCTGCCCAGGGCCATCGGGACACAGGAACCAAGAAGAAGTCTGGGACAGGATCCTCCCTATTTCGGCCTGTTCCAAGAACTGACAATGTGCTACTGTACCGAGACACCTCAGGGAGAGAGCTGGTCTCCGGGAAGTGCTGACACACCGAGAGCACATGTAAGACAACATTTTCTGCTTAAATTCTTGGTCCAAGAGGAACCCACCTGGAGACTTCAGGGCACAGCAACTGAGAAGCAGTCTGGGACAGGATCCTTCTAGCTTCTGTCTGTGCCCCGAACTATTTCTGTGCCACCGCTGTCTGTACACATACCCCACTGTAAAAGAACTGGTGTTCCAGTAGTGCTGACACACAGACTTGAGGGTTAAGCTCCTGTCTGAGACAGCAAGACTAGCTAACACCTGACACAAGCAGATGGCAAGAGGCAAGTGCAAAAAACCAAGCAAGAGAAATGAAGGCTTGGCATGATTAGAAGACAGTTCCCACACCACAGCAAGCCTTGAATACTGCAACACACTAGAAAAGCAAGATTCTAAATCAAACACATACCTTATGATGATGTTAGAGGACTTTGGGAAGGACATAAATAACTCCCTTAAAGAAATACAGGACAGAACAGGTAAACAGGAAGAAGCCCTTAAAGAGCACACACAGAAATCTACCAAACAGGAGAAGGAATTGAAAAAAATCCATCCAGCATCTAAAAATTTATCTAGAAGCAATAAGGAAATCACAAAGGGAAACAACCCTTGAGATATAAAACATTGGAAAGAGATCAGGAGTCATAGACACAAGCATTACCAACAGATTGCAAGAGATAGAAGAAAGAATCTCAGGGGCAGAAGATACCATAGGAATTATTGACACAGTAGTAAAAGAAAATGAAAATACCAAAAATCTTCTAACCTAAAACATCCAGGAAATACAGGACAAGTGAAAAGATCAAAACTAATGATAATAGGTATAGAAGAGCGTGAACATTCCTAACTTAAAGGGCCAGTAAATATCTTCAATAAATTTATAGGAGAAAATTTCCCTAACATAAAGAAAGAGATACCCATAAACTATAAGAAGCCTACAGCCTCCAAATATATTGGACCAGAAAAGAAATGCCCACATAACAGTTAAAATACCAAATGCACAAAACAAAGAAATAATATTAAAAGTAGTAAGGGAAAAGTATCAAGTAACATATAAAGGCTGACCAATCAGAATGACACCAGTTTCTCAACAGAGACAATGAAAGCTAGAAGATCCTAGACAAACATACAGATGTTAAAAGAACACAAATGCCAGTCCAGGCTACTATATTCAGCAAGATTCTCAATTAACATAAATAGAGAAACCAAGGTATTTCAAGACAAAACCAAATTTACAAATATATATCTACAAATCCAGCCCTACAAAAGATAATGGAAAACTCCAAAACATGATGGAGGAACTACACACTAGAAAATGTAAGAAAGTAATCTTTCAACTAACCCAAAAGATGATAGCCACACAAACATAATTTCACTGCTAACAAGAAAAATAACAAGAAACAACCATCACTGGTTCTTAATAATTCTCAGCATCAATAAACTCAATTCCCCAATAAAGAGACACAGACTAACAGACTGAATATGTAAAGAAGACCCAGCTTTTTGCTGTATACAAGAAGCACACACCAGTGATAAAGACAGACACTATCTCAGAGTAGAAGACTGGAAAACAATTTTTTAAGCAAATGTTCTTAAGAAACAAGCTGGAGTAGCTATTCTAATATCCAATAAAATCAACTTTCAACCAAAAGTTATTAAAAGATAAGGAAGGACAGTTAATACTCATAAAAAATATCCACCAAGATGAGCTCTCAATTCTGAATATCTCTGTTCCAAATACAAGGGCACACGCATTCATAAAACAGTCACAAAGCAGGTCTCAACAGATACAAAATATTTAAATAATCTGTGCAGCCTATCAGATAATCCTGGACTAAGACTTGTTTTTAATAACAACAAAAAATGACTGAAAGCCCACATATACGTGGAAGCTGAACAATGCTCTACTCAATGTTAACTTGGTCAAAGAAGAAATAACGAAAAAAAATCAAAGATTTTTTAGAATTTAATGAAAATGAACACACAACATACCCAAACTTACATGATACAATGAAAGTAGTGCTAAGAGGAAAACTCATAGCTCTGAGTGTCTCCAAAAAGAAATTGAAGATAGGATACACTAGCAGCTTGACAGCACACATAAAAGCTGTAGAACAACAACAACAAAAACAAACAAAAAAAAAACCTAGTACACCCAAGGGGAATAGACATTAGGAAATAATAAAACTCAGGTCTGAAATCAATCAATTATAAACAAAAAGAATCAACAGAACCAGAAGTTGGTTTTTTGAGAAAATGAACAAGGTAGATAAACCTTTAGCCAGACTAAACATAAGGCTCAAAGAGACTATCAAAATTAATAAAATCAAAAATAAAAAGGGAGACATAACAAAGAAACTGAGGAAATTAAAAAATATCAGATTCTACTACAGAAGCCTATGCTCAACAAAACTGAAAAATCTGGATAAAATAGACAATTTTATAGACAGATACCTGGTACCAAAGTTAAATCATGATCAGATAAACCATCTAATCAGTCCCATAACACTTAAAGAAATAGAAGCAATAATCAAAAAACTCCCAACCAAAAAAAAAAAAAAAAAAAAAAAAAAAAACACAGGACCAGATGGGTTTGGTACAAAATTCTATGAGACCTTCATAGACCTAATAACAATAATCAAACCTTTAATTTTTTAATTTTTTTTCTCCAAAATAGAAACAAAAGAAACACTAACCAATTTGTTCTTTAAAAAACAAATTACTCTAATACCTAAATATACAAATACCCTACCAAGAAAGAGAACTTCAGACCAATTTCCTTTATGAATATTGATGCCAAAATATTCAATAAAATTCTCAAAAATTGAATCTAAGAAAACATCAAAATGATCATCCATCATGATCAAGTAGACTTCATCCCAGGGATTGAAGGATGGTTCAGTATGGAAATCCATCAACATAATCCACTACATAAACAAACTCAAAGGAATAAAACAACATGTGATCATCTCACTAGATGTTGAGAAAGCATTTGACAATATACAACACCCCTTCAGGTTAAAAAACTTGGAAACATCAGAAATTCAAGGACCATACCTAAACATAGTAAAAGCAACATACAACAATCCAGTAGCCAACATCACACTAAATGGAGAGAAACTTGAAGCAATCCCACTAAAATCAGAGACTAGACAAAACTGTTCACTCTCCCTACCCACTCATTATAGTACAGGAAGTTCTAGCCAGAATATTAGACAACAAAAAAAGGTCAAAGTTATAGGAATTGGAAAAGAAGAAGTCAAGATATTACTATTTGCAGATGATATGATAGTATACTTAAGTAAACCCAAAAATTCCACAAGAGAACTTCTAAACCAAATAAACAATTTCAGCAAAGTAATGAGATACAAAATTAAGTCAAACAAACTAACTGCCTTCCTCTACTCAAAAGATAAACAGCCTGAGAAAGAAATTAGGGAAATGATACATCGGTGTGACTCTAACCAAGCAAGTGAAATTTCCGAATGACAAGAACTTCAAGTCTCTGAGGAAAGAAATTGAAGAGAATTTCAGAAGATGGAAACCTGTACTCCTGGGTTGGCAGGGTTAATATAGTAAAAATCACTGTCTTGCAGAAAGCAGTCTACATGTTTAATACAATCACCATCAAAATTCCAACTCCATTCTTCATAAAGTTAGAAAGAAAAATTTGCAAATTTATTTGGAATAAAAAAAAATTCTAGTATTTCCAACAATAAAAGAACTTCTGGGCAAAACCATCATCCTTTACCTCAAACTGTATTACAGAACAACAGTAATAAAAACTTCATTTTATTGGTACAGAGACAGCCAGGTAGATCAATGGAATAGAGTTTAAAACCTGGAAATGAACCCACACACCTATGGTCACTTGATCTTTTACAAAGGAGCTAACACCATCCAGTGGAAAAAAGACAATATTTTCAACAAATGGTTCAACTGGCAGTCTGCATGTAGAAGAATGCAGATCAAACCATTCTTATCACCTTGTACAAAGTTCAAATCCAAGTGGATAAAGGACCTTCCCATAAAAATAGATAAATTCTATCTAATAGATGAGAAAGTGGGCAGAGCATCGAACACATTGACCCTAGGGAAATTTTCCTGAAGAGAGCATTGATGACTTATGCTCTGAGATCAAGAATCGACAAATGGGACCTCATTAAATTGCAAAGTTTCTGTAAGACACTGTTTTCAGACAAAATAGCAACCAACAGATTGGGAAATGATCTTTGCCGATCCTAGTTTTAATAGAAGGCTAATATTTAATATGTACAAAGAGTGCATAGAATTAAACTTCAGAGAATCAAAAAATTCTATTAAAATGGGGTACAAGGCTAAAAAAGGATTCTCAACTGAGGAATGTCGAATGACTGAGAAGCACCTAAAGAAATGTTCAACATCCTTAGTCATCAGGGAAATACAAAATAACCCTGAGATTCAAACTCACACCAGTCAGAATGGCTAACATCATAAACCCAAGTGTCAGCAGATGCTGGCAAAGATGTGGAGAAAGAGGAAAACTCTTCCATTCTTGGTGGGATTCCAAGCTAGTACAACCACTCCAGAAATCAGTCAGGTGATTCCTCAGAAAATTGGACATAGTGATACCCAAGGAACCAAGCTATACTACTCCTGAGCCTATACCTAACACATGCTCCAACATATAACAAGGACTCTTGTTCCTGTATTTCATAGTAGCCTTATGTATAATAAACAGAAGATGAAAGAAACGAAGATGTCTTTCAACAGTTGAATGAATAAAAAATATAGTATATTTACACAATGGATTGCTACTCAGCTATTAAAAACTATGACTTCATGGCTATTAAAATCTATGACTTCATAAAATTCTTATGCAAATGGATGGAACTAGAAAATATCATCCTAAGTGAGCTAAGCCAATCACACACACACACACACACACACACACACACACAACCCACATATTGTATGTCCTCACTGATGAGTGGATATTAGTCCAAAAGCTCAGATTACCCATGATAAAACTCATAGAAAACATGAAGCTCAAAAAAAAGAAAGACCAAAGTGCATATGATTCATCCTTCTTAGAAGAGGGAACAAAAATATTCACAGGAAGAAATACAGAAACAAAGTTTGGAGCAGAGAATGAAGGAAAGGCCTCCAGAGACTTCTCTACCTAGGAATCCAGGTCATATATAACCACCAAACCGAGACAAAATTGCTGATGCCAAGAAGTTCATGCTGATGGGAAGTTGATTGGTCTGTCGCCTGAGAAGCTCTGTCAGAGCATGACAAATACAAAGGCAGATGCTTGCAGACATCCATTGATTTGAGAATGGGGTCCTCAATGGAGGAATTAGAGAAAGGATTGAAGTTTGCAACTATATAACAAAAATACCAACCAACCAGAGCTCCCAGGCACCAAATTACCATACAAAGGGTACACATGAATAGAGCCATGGCTCCAGCTGCATTTGGAGCAGAGGATGGCCTTGTTGGGCATCAGTGGGAGGAGAAGCCCATGGTCCTGCCAAGGTCCAATGTCCCAGTGTAGCTGAATGTCAGGGTGGGGAGGCAGGAGAGGGAGGCTGGGTGGGTAGGGGGGTACCCTCATAAAACCAGGGGGAAGGAGGATGGGATAGGATTTTCTTCAGGGGAAACCTAGAACGAAGGTAAATTTGATATGTTGTCCCGCGCAACCGTCTCGCCAGCAAGAACGATGCAGCACACGAAATAGGATTCTTCTGCGGTAAACATTAATGCTCTCGAGAGGCAGAGCATAAGCTTGCAACAAGTGAAGACGAAGACCCTGAGCTATCTAGCCCATCCCCTTATAAAGGGATCAGTCCTTGCCTTGGATGTGGAGCCCCCTGATGGGTTGAAACTCATCAGGCCCTATGACGCCATGGGAGAGACAGAGCTCAAGGAGTGGAAAGTTACCCAGTGTATGCGCACATGACTTGTTTACTGTTAACTCCAGCTGGATGTCAGCGCCATCTTGTAATGAAGAATGTGCAGGCAACGCCCCACAATATGTAAATAAAATATATCCAATAAAAACTGAAAAATGAGAAATTACAAGTAAAATATCTCTCCAGTTGTTTATCTGTCATCTATCTATGTTTATATCTATACACACATATATGCTATGTTCTATATATTATATATTATTATATACTACACATAACATATATATTACATCTATCTTTATATATATTACATAAATCATATAATGTATTTATGATAGTACATTATCATATCAATTGATTATCATTTCAATCTCAGTTTACTGGTTTTCAGTACCTGGTTATTTCATTATTTTTGTTTTATCATTTTCTTTTTAAATTTTTTTATTGAATATTTTCTGTATTTACATTTCAAATGTTATCTCCTTCTCCCTTCCCTCCTTCCTCCCCCTCCACTTGTTTCCATGAAGGTCTAGCTGTTCCTAATCACCCTCTTCTACCTCAGCACCTTGGCATTCCCCTATGCTGGGAAAATGGGACATCATTGGACAAAAGGCTTCTTCTCCCATTGATACCAGACAATGGTTTCCTCTGATATACGATTGGAGCCATGTGTTTCTCCATATGTGTTCAATAATATGTGTTCATAGTGTTCTAGTCCATGGGGGCTTTGGAGGGTTTGGTTGGTTGATAATGTTTTCTCATGAGGTTGCAAACCCTTTCAGCTTCTTCAGTCCCTTCTATAGCTCCTTCATTAGGGTCCCTGTGTCCTATATGACTCTGGCTGAGCCTCTGATTCCTGCCAGTAAGCACTTCTGGGTATCAGCAATAGTGCTTGGGTTTGGGGGTCACATATGGTGTGGATCTCCAGGTGAGGCAGGCTCTGATTGATCTTTTCTTCAATCTCTGCTCCTCTATTTAACCTTATATTTCCTTCTGTGAGTGTTTTGTTCTCTCTTCTAAGAAGGACTGAGGCATCCACATACTGGTCTTTCTTCGTTTTGAGATTCATAAGGTTTGTGAATTGTTTCTTGGGTATTCAGAACTTTTGAGGGCTAGTATCCACTCATCAGTGAGTACTTACCATGTGTGTTCTTTTGTGACTGGTTTGCCTCACTCAGGATGATAGTGTCTAGTTCCACTCATTTGCCTTGGAATTTCACAAAGTCACTGTTTCTAATAGCTGAGTAGTATTCCACTGTGTAAATATACCACAATTTCTGTATCCATTCCTCTGTTGAGGGACATCTGGGTTCTTTTCAGCTTTTGGCTATTGTAAATAAGGCTGCTATGAACATAATGGAGCATGTGTCATTGTTATTATGTTAAAACAACTTTTGGCTATATGCCAAAGAGTGGTTTAGCTGGATCCTCAGGTACTACTATGGCCAATTTTCTGAGGAACCATCAGACTGATTTCCAGCTTGCAATTCCACCAAGAATGGGGGAGTGTTACTCTTTCTTCATATCTTTGCCAGAATCTGCTGTCACCTGAGTTTTTGATCTTAGCCATTCTGACTGGTATAAGATAGAATCTTAGGGTTCTTTTGATTTGCATTTCCCTGATGATTAGGGATGTTGAGCATTTATTTAGGTGTTTCTCAGTCATTCGATATTCCTCAGTTGAGAATTCCTTGTTTAGCTCTATACCTCATTATTTTAAAAGGATCATTTGATTCTGGCATCTAACTTCTTGAGTCTTTGTATATACTAGATATTAGCCCTTTATCAGATCTAGGATTGGTAAAGATACTTTCCAAATCAGTTGGCTGCTGTATTGTCTTCTTGACAGTTCTTGTAGCCATGTAGTAACTTTGCAATTTCATGAGGTCCCATTTATAGATTCATGACCTTAGAGCATAAGCCACTGATGTTCGGTTTAGGAAAATTTTCCCTATGCCTATGTGTTCTAAACTCTTCCACAATTTCTCTTTCAATAGTTCCAGTGTACCTGGTTCAATGTGGAGATCTTTGATCTACTTAGACATGAACTTTGTACAAGGAGAAAAGAAAAGATCGATTTTCGTTCTTCTGCATCTGACTGCCAGTTGAACCAGCACCATTTGTTCAAGGGACTGTCCTTTTTCTATTGAATGTTTTTAGCTCCTTTCCCAAAGACCAAGTGACCGTAGGTGTGTAGGTTAATTTCTGCGTCTTTAATTCTGTTCCATTGATCTACCTGATTATCTTGGTACCAATACCATGCAGTTTATATCACAATTGCTTTATAATATAGGTTAAGGTCAGAGATGGTGATTCCCACAAAAATTCTTTTATTGTTGAGAATAGATTTTGATATTTTAGATTTTTTGTTATTCCAGATGAATTTTCAAATTGATCTTTCCGACTCTATGAAGAATCGAGCTGGAATTTTGATGGGGATTGCATGGAATCTGTACATTGCTTTTGGTAAAATGGCCATTTTTACAATGTTGATCCTTCCAACCCATGAGCATGGGAGATCTTTCTATCATCTGAGATTTTCTTCAATTTCCTTCTTCAGAGATTTGAAGTTCTTGTCATACAAGTTCTTCGCTTGTTTATTTCTGGTCACACCAAGGTATTTTATATTGTTTATGACTCTTGTTAAGGGTATCTTTCCCCTAATTTCTTTCTTAGCATGTTTATCCTTTGAGTAGAGGAAGTCTACTGATTTGTTTGAATTAATTTTACAACCAATCCATTTGCTCAAGTTGTTTATCAGCTGAAAAAAGTTCTCTGGTAGAATTTTTGGAGTCACCTAAGTATACTATCATATCATCAGCAAATAGTGATATTTAGACTTCTTCCTTTCTGACTTGTATCCCATTGACTTCTATTTGTCGTCTAATTGCTCTTGCCAGGACTTCTAGTACTATATTAAATAGGTAGGGAGAGAGTGGGCAGTCTTGTCTAGTTCCTGATTTTAGTGGGATTGCTTAATGTTTCTCACCATGTAGTTTTAAGTTGTCTACTGGTTTGCTGTATATTGCTTTTACTATGTTTAGGTATGGGCCTTGGATACCTTATCTTCCCAAGACTTTTAACATAAAGGGGTGCTAAATTTTGTTAGATGCTTTCTCACCATCTAATGAGATGATCACGTGTTTTTTTTTATTTGAGTTTCTTTATATGGTGGATTATGTTGATTGATTTCCATATATTGAACCATACCTGCGTCCCTGAAATGAAGCTTACTTGATCATGGTGAATGATTGTTTTGATGTGTTTTTGGATTCAGTTTTTAAGAATTGTGTTGAGCATTTTTGCATCAATATTCATGAGGGAAATTGGTCTGAAGTTCTCTTTCTTTGTAGTGTCTTTCTGTGGTTTAGGTATGAGTGTAATTGTGGCTTCAAAAAACGAGTTAGGTAGTGTTCCTTCTGTTTCTATTTTGTAAAATAGTTTGGAGAGTATTGGAATTATGTTTTCTATAAAAATCTGATAGAATTCTGCATTGAACTCATCTGGTCCTGGGATTTTTTTTGCTTGGGAGGCTTTTGATGATTTCATCTATTTCTTTATATGTTATTGTATTGTATAGATGGTTTATCTGTCCCTGATTTAACTTTGGTACCTGGGAGGTATTTGTCTAGAAAATTGTCCATTTCCTCTAGATTTTGCAGTTTTGTTGAATATAGGCTTTTGTAGTAAGGTGTTATGATTTCTTGAATTTTCTCAGTTTCCATTGTTATGTCTCCTCATTCTGATTTTGTTAATTTGGGTACTCTCTCTGTGCTCTCTAGTTAGTCTAGCTAAGGGTTTATTGATCTTCTCAAAGAACAAGCTCCTGGTTTTGTTGATTCTTTATATAGTTCTTTTTTTCTACTTGCTTGATTTCTGCTCTAGTTTCATTATTTCTTACCATCTACTCCTCTTGGGTGTATCTGCTTCTTTTTTTGTAGAGCTTTCAACTGTGCTGTCAGGATGCTAGTGTATGCTCTCTCCACTTTCTCCTTTGCGGCACTCAGAACTCTGAGTTTTCCTCTTAGTTCTTCTTTCATTGCCTCTCATAATTTTGGGAATGTTGTGCCTTCATTTTCATTAACTTTTAAGAAGTTTTTAATTTTTTTCTTATTTCTTCCTTGACCATGTTGTCATTGAGTAGTACATTGTTCAGCTTCCATGTGTGTGTGTGTTTTGTTGGTTTTGTTGTTATTAAAGAACAGCCTTAGTTCGTGGTGATCTGGTAAGATGCATGTGAGTGTTTCAATCTTCTTTTTTGTGACATAAACATTTGTTCAACCTTTCCCTTGTTTGGATATATTTATATTTTCACTATTCTTCATTACCTGAGAAAAAAAATGCAATCATTAAATCTCTTATGTTAGTATACATTGAAAAGGGTTCAATTTAAATGGCCATCAACTCATTCCTCTTTCTTAAAGAGTTTTTTGTCTTTTGGGTCAGAAATATGAAAACTTGTGGTTATTTTGCATAAGCAATACTAGACATTATTGCATTGCAGATTTTGAGCATGATTTTAGCTGACCTTTCACTCTCTTTCTGAAGAACTATAACCTTTCCTTATGTCCTCAAACATCTGTCTCAGGTTTATTACCCAATTCCTAACTATATAGAATATTTAGATATGATTGTTTATAAAGTAGGTGCAAGACTGAATAGATGCCCTTTGCATACTGTACTTGAAAGGTTATGTGTATGAGACTGGTCAAAGCTTATATCTTACAGATTCAACTTGAGAAATCTTCTTTTTTTTTTTTTTTTTAACCAAATAAACATACTGTCCTCAGAGTCAAACCTATCTTCGGTGAAATCTTCCTCCTACTATTTCCTTAATGGAGATACTTTGACAAGTCCCTTTACTTACCAAGCCTGTGTTTTTCATCTGGACACCTACAAATGGGCCAGGGATGCTTTCTCTTTGTGAAATGTCATTAAAGCCACTTTAGAGACATCTTCTCATTGGAACATTTCCTCAACTTCTGTGGGGTAGTTTTTGAGCAGAGCCTCCATTTCTATGCTTAGAAGGCTGCTGATAAAAAGGACACAGGTTTATACTTTTAACTGGGATTTATACCTGTTGTTTAACATCTCAAGCTTTTCATAGCTGCTCTGAGTCTCAGTTACATAGAGTGACACAGCCATATAAATACATTGCTCTCCAGAATAATGATACCTACATGCTTATTGCTATAACCTCTCAAGATACCACTCTACATGACAAAAGGGTCTTCGAAGAGGTGATTAAGTCTAGGATCTCAAGATGGGAAAGTGTTCAATGTGATTCTGTTTAGCCTGCTATAATCACAAGGGTCTTTATGAAAAGAAGACCAGCTGGTTAGTGGCAGAAAAGATGGAGTACTGGAATTGGAGGCTGAAATAATGCAAGATAGAGATCATAAGCCAAAGTATGTAGGGACATCTAAAGGATTGGAAAAAAAATAAGCAAATTATCTGCTGCTGTCCCCAGGAGGAACACAGTTTTGCTGATAGTTTGATTTTAAGTCTTCTGACCTCCAGGACAATAAATAACCTAGTAATTAATTTTTTCCTCAGTTTTAAACTACTTTACAGTTTTGTACATGCATATAATGATTTTAGTGTCTTTTATTCCCATTTCTTTTTATGTTGCTCTCCCTCCTTATTCTCAAGTGGTCTTCTTGGTTCCATGTGTTTGTCTTGGTATATATGTGTGTAGCATATGGAGTGCATTTTAGGTAAATCATTATACCTTATGCATTTATACTTTATATTGTGTACATCTTATGTTTTATATTTATGAATTACAGCATTGTAAAATCAGAAACATTTTAGAGCTAGAGAAACCAAGTTAGGCTTAGGTAGGCAGAGTTAGAGTCAATAACAACCTCAAAGCCACATGCTGTCTAGCTAGGGATGGCCAATCTGGCTTTGTTTATCTGTTTCCTCAATTTAAGGACAGAGAGGGAGGCCAGGTACAGGACCTGTCTTCTATTCCTACCAGACTGCTCCGGTCTTGAGGTCTTTTCTGTGCATGAGACAACCTGGCAGGTCTACTACTCATACTGCGAAGCATCCTACTGGGGATGCACTAGGAGAATAGCCTCTTGTAAAACTGCATGACAAGCTTCCCTGCCTAGCTTCTGAGTTCTCTGCATTCCTGGCATTATGGGCCATGACCTTGGATGCTTAACAACGGTGGGACAGCTGGCCAGTATGGTGACATGGCAGGAGCTGTTGTGCCACCTGTGGTCTGTCTGTCAGTTGCCACCTACTGGGCCAGCCCCAGGCAAATCTTAAATGAATTCAAATAATCTAAGGATGGCAAAGAATGACAGGCAGGTGAGCAGGGCAGGATATGAGGGGCATTTAGAGCTCATTTTCTTATATTGAAAACCCATCATCTGAACAGGGGGAATTTATAAACCATCCACAGAGTCTGACCCAAACAGCCTTCTGCAGTCCATGGCATAGTTCCTCTTACTATTGCTATGTATAGCATCTTCTCAGCCTGTCCCTCTGTGACACGCAGTGACTGCTCTGCTAACGCTTGCCTCTCACACTGACAGAAACTTCAGAATGATGTGCCTTCCTGCTCCCAGGATCAGGAGACACCTCCTTTGCCCCTTGTCTGTGAGTTTCTACCCCGGGAACTGATGTGCCAGCTCTTGTGTTTGTCCCAACACTTTTCCTCCTTTGTAAGCCGCTAATCACCCAGCAGTGCCTGAACAACAGAATGATGGAGCTGGGCTGCTGTCTGTCCACAGCCGGGCTGCTGTCTGTCCACAGCCGGGCTGCTGTCTGTCCACAGCCGGGCTGCTGTCTGTCCACAGCTGGGCTTGCTCACCGAGACTGATAATTATCACTAAGCAGAATTTGAAGAATGAGTGGGAAAATGGCTGATATTGATTATTTCCTGCAGCCATTTGCCATAAAAGCATCTGAAAGGGATTTTCCCTCAGGACAGATCCCTTAGAGACAAACAGTAGCAGCAAAGCAGTTCATACTTATGTTAAACAGTGGCTCAATATGTACTGCCCAATTTTATTTCTAAAGATCAAACAAAAGCAAACAAACAAGCAAAACCCCTAATCAAACAAAAATAAACTTATAATGAGTCTCATTTCATAGATGGAATTAAATAAATTCAGATGGGTTAATTTCATTGACCCTGATCTCCTGATTTTATATTAGCTTTAGAAACTGAATAATTTTTGAATTGTTTAGTAAAGAGATATGTGTGTATGTGTATTTATGAGTGTTGAAATGTGAGTGTATGTATATGTGTATGTGTGTGTTTGTTTGCATATGAATGTGTATAGGTGTGTTTATGTGTCCATATGTGTATATGTGTGTATACATGTGTTCATGTGTATGTATATATGTGTGTGTGTGTTTGTATGTTTTGTGTGTGTATGTGTGCTTGTGTGTGTGGGGTGTGTGTGTGTGTGCATGTGTGTGTGTGTGTGTGTGTTTGAACCTAGGGCTTCTGTATGTTAGGTAAGTACTCTATCACTGAGCCATATTCACAGCCCACAACAGGCTTTTAATAGGTTTTCTCAGCATGTTTGATTTAAAAATAAGTGGCTGTCACCAGTATGTGGCTTTGGGTCCATTTCTGACAATTTTGGGTAAAAGCATAGTGGAGTCCATTGGGTATTGATCCCAATAACAGAAGTAAATACCAGCATCCAACTTTCTACCTGTAATCTATTTTCCACACTTAACTTAGTTTACCAGAGCTATTTCAGTCACTTCCCTACAGAGCAGTTAATAATCTCAGGCCCTTGTAGTTCAACCATATATGTTCCTCATTGTTTCCTAGTCAAGCAACTTCACAGACTATACATATGGCAGACTAGTTTTTGTTACTTTATTTTGTGTGCATGTGTGTGTCTGATTGTCAGTGTGCTTATGCAATGGCTAGTAGGTAGTCTGAGGACAACTTGAAGAGAGGGTTCTTTCCTTCTACTCTGTAGGTTCTAGGGATTGAACTCAGGACCTCAGATGTGCAGCAAAGCCCCTTACCAGCTCATCCATTCCCCTGGTCCTAAGGAAGCTTTGACTGACCAAATAGTTTGAAAAAAAATCCTGGAGACATCAGTTTTTCCATTTATGATCCTGTATAATATTTTTATGGTGAGATACTTTCAATTCACATTTTCAGTCTTGATTTGTAAGTTTTATTTATTTTATTGTAAGTTATGTAAGAAATGTGCATTATTTATCAGCCTTGCAACAAAGCCATAGTGTTCACTATTTCAAAATCATAGCCAGGAAGTTCTGGCTTCCAGGTAAGAACACAGCAGTTTGGAAAAAGGGAATTCAGGGTCATGCAATAAATTATTTGGGGAACCAGGATTCGAAGAGGTAACATTCATTTCCTGTACAAAAAGTCACATTACAGTTTATAGGCACACACATCATATTCTTTAATTTTTTTTTGATGGGTGCTCTAACTCTAATAACTTTATTCTTTCTTCTACCACTTATATATCTCACAAAATCTTTCCAGTAGTATGCAGTTCAATGTGATTACCTTTCAGTTTTCTTCTGATGAATGATTATGAAAAAGTGTGTTTTCCAATACCTTTACAAGAAACATTACATATTACAGGTAAGGAAAACCAATTATTCCCCAAAATCCACATACATTCTTAAATAAGCAACTTGTTGTAGATTAACAAAGTGTGAGCAAACAAGATAATTTTCTCAGCCAGTTTCTCTGACTGGCAGGCAGTAATTTGCAGTTACAAAGAAAGGAGCAATTATTTTATTATTTGTCTCTAAAAGTAATCATGTAAGTATCTTTTAATCACAAATCTAAACTTTTATATGAAAATAAGTCATATCTACCTTAAATACTTAAAATGTGTATCTACTCATCAGCAATTCTTAATAAACTGTATCAGGAAGCTGAGGGCAAACATGAGTATAAGAAATCAATCATCCCAGTCAGTCCCGCCCCAGTAAGACTCATGTCAGCCACTGCTGCCATTGTTCCCTGACCATATAGGGTCTCTAGCATAACTAATAAAACTGGCCTTTCTGAACTTGAGATTGTTCCCTAAGATTTTTTACATCAAAGCTACTAGCAAAAATATCTCAACCTAGTTTCACTAACGGCTTTATTTTTCCAAATGCTTTCTAAGAGTGGTTGGTCATTGCTGACAACCTACATCTGTAAATTCTTTCCTAGGGTGATTACTGTATCATTAATCTGCTCCATCAACAATGCCTGAAAGAGACTAAACATTAGTATTGTGAGTGACAGAGGTACTGCCCAGTGAGGGGCTAGAAGCCCCCTTAGAGTTTTCATACAATTCTTAGATTAAGAGGGATGTGAGGGCAGCAAGAAGAGCAGAGCTCTGTAACCACAGGAAGTCCTCAGGACACGTGGTCCTTGGAGCTGTGCCTTACCAAGGCTCACCCATGTGGCTGTGGTAACCTGTGGGCCAAATTTCATGAGTCCTAAAGCCATTTGTCATTCCTCCTGCATGGCCCTCAGCACCTAAGAAGCTATCTTCATCCAGACTTGGTGGACATTTCCAAGACAAGTTGACAAGCACCTTAGGCCATCCATTCAGAAGCATAGAATTCTTTAGAACCACGGAGTTGGAATTCCATTCTGGAAACCAGGGCACAGGATTCTCATTGCATACTGATAAACTAAAATGATGGGTAAACAGATTATGTTTTAAAAACTCTCCTGTACCTCAAAGACATAAGTTTATTGAATAACTTGGATTAGAGTTATCCTAGTGACCCACCAGTGACAAATAGGAATGATGGATGAGAGCTCAGTGCAAGGCAGCCCATGAGAAATATCAGGACTGTCAGAAACACTATATCATTAGTAAACACCCTAGTTGCTGAATCCTCCTAAGTGACTGGGGAGACCAAAGTGGGATCATGTACCTAAGCCCAATAGACCCCCACATTTTCTACTGTCAGGGCAGAGAATAATGCCAGAACTGCTGAGAATAGGCGAGTAGGAGAAACACGCTGCCCTTTGTCCTTGACCACTCGAATTCCTTCAGCAGTAAAGTGTTTAATCTGTTTCCAAGTCTGGAGCAGACATTTCTGGGTAGACTGGATAGGACGCTTTGGGCTCTGCTGTGCCTTGAAACTCATCATCTTCTGCATCCTCAACTTCTGGCGCTTGTGATGTAGCCATCGCTTTTATAACCTGGGAGTGTTTGGCAAGACTCTCGGGAACCCAAGGTGGACCATCAGCTTCTTCTGCCAAAGGACCATGGAGACCAGAATGTCCTAGAATGTATTGGAGAAGATAAGGTGCCTGCTAATTTTGGAACTGTTGGTGAACCCTTTTCTCCTTGCTCCGGGCCCTGTGCAGGTGCCAACTGGGATGGGCCAACGGATCGTTCTTCCACACAAGGCATACACACCATGGCCTCTGTGCTTCCCTCTGGCCTGTCTCCATGCACCTTGGACTCTATCTATTTTCTTTAATTCTTGACAGGCGTAGATGGGTTAGGATGGTTGAATAACATGCCTATAATAAATCCTTTTTGAAGAAACAAAACAAAACAACAAGGAAACAAAGTTTGATCAGGTCTTTTAGGCCTATAACCCTAGTCTGGATAATAACCTCTTTTGAATTTTCTTCATGAGTTATTTTATTATCGCACATATTATTCATGCAGAGGAACTGGGTTTTCATGACATTTAAATATGCACAGTATCTTCTGAATGTTTCTTCAACATCCTGTTCTCATATTACAACTTTCACTGTTTTTATTCAAATAACTAACTTTTAGTTTAAAAAAGGACAGGCATTTTTGTACATTAGATATTCAGCAACCTCAGATGAATTGCTGACATTTTGTAGGGCAATGAATGAAGCATATCTTATTCTTTGTTATCAGAGTCTTTAACTGTTTTTTCACCATGCATTATTGAAAACCTGTTCACATACCTGTTGAATGCTTTGGATAACCTGTAGTTATTTTTGTTGTCCATGTAATAGCACTGAAGTCTAAGGAGCTTCTCTGTCTAAGGGCACATAGCCTAAGGTCAGGACACTAGGAAACTTAGGGACTCAGAGCAGCAAGGTCATGTTTATCAGCTCCATCCTTGCCTATTCATCCTGTGTTCCTACACTGGCTTCTGAAACAGTGTGTGCAGAAGAGACGGTACATCCTCAGGACAGGATGGAAGAGGCAGGTATGCGTGCATATGGCAAGCAACTTGGTACCTGGATTCAGATGGATCTAGTGCATGATGTGAAGTACTCTGTTCAATACTTGTAGGAAACACTAGCACAGAACTCTTGACAAAACACTGGCCAGGTGGATGTATTGATCAGCGTAGGTACACTGCCAAAGACTGGGTACCTCAAACAACCTGTCTTAATTTTCTCACAGCTCCAGTCTAAAAGCCCAAGGTTAAGGTGTTTTAAGTTTAGTTTTATGCAAAGACCTCTCTCCTTGCTTTTCGGATAGCTACCCTCTCTCAAAATGTGTCCTGACATTTTCTCTGTGGCTGTGCACCCTTCATCCCTTGTGAACTTCTCTACCTAGGACTCCAACCATATTGAATTAGAGGCCTGCTTTTAGAAATTTTAGTTCCAAAAAATCCACACTGGAGGTTATAGTTCAACATAAAATGTAGAGGGGGCAGACATGGCTTCTTGGCCTTTTGGAAAAGATTAAGTGAGAAATTTGCGTGGGGGGCAAACTTAGTCCTTAGCAGGAGGCACCACGCAATTGAGACACATCATATCCTGCTCAGAGCCAACATGTCCTCTTTTGATGCCTATTTAAACATCTACAGCTGCCAAATGTATGAGTGTGGATGAGTTGTTTGGAAGCTTGTAAGTTGCATTTCCTTTCCTCCCTAAATATTGTGCTTACAAGCACACAATTTACAAATCGAAATGAGAAAGCAAGAAGGAAGGAAAAGCTGCCATAAACCTCTGAGCAAAATGAAAAATGTCTTCGGTGAAATGAAAATGAGGACGCTGGGAGTTCTCTTTGAGCTGGAAAAAATCAATTGTTACCTCGGCAGCCCTGACCGTGAGCTCGTTGTAATCAATCCTGTTAAAGTTAATTATACCTGCGTGAGTTCCACTCCTGTTCACTGTCGATCCTACAGCAGTGTGGGCTGAGTTATGGGTGCCAGCTTCTGAAATGAATATCAGTGATTGCTGGAATTAAAACCATTACAGGAGGGATTTTAAAAATACTTCTGGAGTTCTATAAACTGCCCAGGAAGCTAGTTAGCTTGTTGTATCAAATCACTCTCAAGAGACAGCTTATTAGAGGCCACACGGATGTGCTGCCTGCCCTGGAGGTTGAACAAAGCACAAAGAAAGCAGGCTTGGCATGTCTGACTTTGATGAATGAGGGCAGGATTGTTTCACTGTCACCTTGCTGTTTTACTGCTGTCCTCTGTCACAGACTTAACTTCAAGAGGGAGAACATCTGTTGAATATATTTTGCTGGATGTTTGAGTTTTGCTCTTGATTCTAAAGTTCAAGGGTCTAGGTTAGTCCAGTATGCAAGAATGGGAAAATAAGCTCTTTTCTACAG
Organism: Micromys minutus; assembly: GCF_963924665.1. NCBI lineage: Eukaryota > Metazoa > Chordata > Mammalia > Rodentia > Muridae > Micromys > Micromys minutus. Next base: position 104,802,848 of record NC_137971.1, read on the forward strand.
CAATTAAAACTAAACTGAACCAGCCAAACTAACAGTCCCCCCACCTCTGCACCCAGAAAACAGAATACTTAGGACTTAGTTGGAATGCTAAGTTTAAGGCACTTGATTGTGCTCTGATGGCCTGAGGACCAGGTTACTCTGGGTATGTTTGTCCTACCACCTTCAACACACAGATGTCTGGCCAGGTCCTGTTCTATGCAGCCACGTCTGGCCCCAGATGACAGGGAACCTTACTCTGGCCCGTTGAGCACTGCAATGACAGGCCTTATGCAGCTGTGTCCAATGACTTCTAACTTTTCCAATTGTTTGAGGGTATTTCAATATATACCAAACGCACGTAGCATCTTCTCTATAATTTCTTACAAAACCATTTTCTTGTCTTAGAAAATAATTGAACTGTAGTTCATAACTTATTTTTAACTGTCATATGAGCCTGAGTTTGAGTTTTAATCGTCAGAAGGTAGATCCAAGTTTCCTGTAGTGATATAGGTATCTGGTCAAATTTCCTAAATACATTATTATTTAGCAAAATATGTTTGTTTCAGATACTACATGTGACATACAAAAATAAATTTTTATTCACACATAATTCAAATTAAAATTTAAATGAGTATAGAATCCTTGTTCTGTACTTTTATTTGTTAAATGGGAGTGAGGATGGCAAGTTTCTCACGGCAGAGCTCAGAAGAACTATAAAGTGTTTCTGTGCCTTTCCCACTTGCGCTGTTTGCATGGAAAGATTATGCAAAATGATTTTGGAGTCATCATTTGAGGATTACAGAGCCATGATTTGTTTGGGTTGTTCTAGGAATTAATTCCTTCGTTCTGGTCACTGAGTTCTTTGTGGTCATCTACACACTTGTTCAACTTCCCTGGGTGCCTAAGTGAGCAAGAAAAAAATCTATCTGCTGCACCTGAAAAGCTGTAGGTCTTGTGTCTATTTTCTTCAGCCTTTCAGCTGCCCAGCTAGCACATGTAATGGATGGCAGGGCCACACTTAGGAAACGACAGTTAACCCTGGGCACAGCCTCTGTAAGCAAGTATCTCCCCTGCCTTCCTCATAGGGTCGATAAGACTCAGAACTTCCGAGTAACTCCCCAAACTTTTTACCATTGCTGTACTAAAATTTTCCAAATATAATATTTGTAAGGCTCATTACTTTTTGGAGAATTTTTATGATTATTGATGAATCTGAGTAATGAGTATTCTTCATAACATTGATAGTCATCTTTTGCTGAGTCTCAATTTTTGGATGAGATATAAATAAATACCTAGCAAGTATAATTTATCAAGACTGACATATGAAAATGGAATCATAAACACACCAATACCATGATAGTAAGCCAGATCAGCAATCAAAAAAAAATCTTCTAATAGTCTGACTGTGTAGCACTTAGAGGTGGGAACACCATGTCTGCCATATTCACCTCCTAGAACCATAGAGAGAAATTCAGTTTAGAAATACATCAAACCAAAAAGTGTTGAAATTGACCTCCTCATTTGAGTTGGTGAGGTGGCTTGGGTGCTGGTAGGGGCTGGTAGCTCCACATGTGCCCAGTGGCACCCTTCCCACCAAAATCCATAACTAAGAAAATGTGTTAACCCCAAACAAAGAAATCTCAAGATTTGATAGCTTCAGGAAAATCATATGAGGCATTGAAAAAAAATTATTAATGTCAATTCTTTTTAAACTAAAAACAAAACAAAACAACAACAACAAAAACCCAAAAACCAAAAATCCACTTCCAAAGAAAATTGCTACAGTATATATACAGAAGCAAAATGGAAGAGGACTGCTCTAATGGACCTTAAAATTAGTAGTGCTTTTCAAATGATGAATAACAGGAAGCTGTTTAACTGTATAAAGCACAAAGAGTCATGACGACATAAAGAAACCATGTATAACAAGGACAATTAACAAAATATCAGAGGTCAGGGGAGGCTTTTCTGGGTGCTTGTTTGGCTTCGCAGAGGAGGGTAGATGAAGGCAAGAGTTCTCATAGAGACACTGAATCAAGGAGGAACAGGTTTATTCTCCAGCCACTGAGAGGGCAGGGATGCTACAGCTGAGTGTAGCCAGAGAAGGCTTTGAGATACACGAAAGGAAGTCTCAGCTGGGATGAAATCCATAGGGAAGAAAACAGGAGGTGAAAGGGGGAAAGACAGTTTCTAAGAAATATCTATCATTGTCTGACTGGAGAGTTCTTGATGATCTGATTGTGTAGGAGCCTAAAATCCACCAATTTCTTTATGAGTCGGAGCAGCAATAGCTGTTAATTATCGTGTGACTACGTTGTTTCAGACATCTTTAAATGTGCTTTGTATGTCCAAATTAATTTAATTATCATTATCGAGTAACCTGGGGAACAGAGAGGTTGTGAAGGTTTTAAGAGGTTGCTCTGCCACTTCATGGTAGAGATGTCTGTCCCGGAATTTAACCCCATTTCTATGCTCAAGTGAGCATGGATTTTTAAAATGGCAGGGTAATGATGCAGAAGATAAATGACAATCAGATGGTACATTAGCTTGATTTAGTTACTCTACAAGTATTTGTTGAATTCTAGAGTCTATGTTAGGCATGGTTATTGCAAAGTCAGCTCTTAAGTGAACTTGAGAGAGAGTTTATTCCTGGAATGAAAGAGATGGCTAAGTCAGTAAAATTCTTGCTATACAACCATTTAGGATCTGACTTTAAATCCCTTAACAACCATTTTTTTTTTTTTTTAAAGCTGGTAATGGTGGCACAAGCCTGTAATCTTTTGGCAAGGGATTCAGAGATCACTCTAGATTCTTAGAGCTCACCTGCCAGCCAGCTCAGACAAATTGGAGAACTTTAGTCAGAAACCATGTCTCCAATGAGAAGAGAAAAAGACCTGTACTAACCACTTACCTCTGCAGGAGGAACGATGGACAAGCAATCATAGAAAGAGCAAATTGCTCCTTGAAGGGAACACTTGCTCAGATTACCTCCCCAGAACTCAAAAGAGATCAACATCTAGCATTGATAGAGGTCCTATTTCTTGTGGACTTTCTCTCCTTTGACGAGAAAGATTGACCTCCGTTAACTAACATTGGACATTCTTTTTGTCAGGACACTGCCCTCCCATTGGTTAGATGGAGGGACCCAATAACCTCTCAATGGCAACAGCCAACTCCACTTTTGACAAGGGAGCAAGGTTATGTTTGTGTCTTGTCTCAGGACACAGATGTGCCATATAGGTGCCCTCGAAAGATGTGTGACTGGCCACAGACCAGGAGTCAATGAAGGTGCCAGAAGAGCCAGGGCTGGGAGAGGTAGTTACATACTGTGTTCATAATTTTCTTCAGCCTGGGAGAGCCCATGAGCTTTGGTGTTCTGAGCCCCACTCTTTTGCTTATGACAGTTAACTCCCTGGCCTACCCTGTTTTTCTCTTCCGGTGTCAGTTTGGGTTTGCCCTTCATGGACTTAGTCATCATACTACATGATGATTAGAAGGTACCTGGCTCACGGAGGAAATTCTCTGCTTTACTAGCACCAGTGTGTCCTCCATCTGCCCTTGTACCAACTCCACAATATGACCACAGGGGACTTTCATGGTAATCAAACTTATGTCACCACGTTAGGCATGTACTTCACCTTCTCCTTACTGATTACAAATCCCTGAAGGATCCCCAAATATATCATGTCCACCCCTGCTTCAATGCCCATGAGTCCCTCAAATGCCCACTTTTGTGGGATTTCCTATCCCTTGGGAGCAGTACCAGTCTGCACTAAGTATAAGATTCTCCAGGGCCTGTTTGATGCTGTCATCTAAACTCACACTTGGCATGTGAAGATTACCTCCCTGTGTTAACAGAAATCCCATTCCATTTCAATATGACCCCATTATGAGTAATTTGGATTTGTGTGTCCCCTCTAATTATCTTTATTTATGCCCCCTGACTCTCCTATAAAAGGTGGTTGTCTCTTTAATGGATTGTATTTCCATATAAACTGTTTGGCAAACATATGGATTGGGGCAGGCATCATGAATGTGACCGTTGGCAGCCAAATTGGCTGAAAAGCCACCCCAGTCTGTATCTGATCCTTTCCTTCCGGTCACCAACACCTCCATTTTCAGAGACAGCCCCAACGGTTTTAATTAAAAATATCTCTTGACCACCCGCTGGATGGGGTATTCATCAACAGCTACCCTGATGAGGTAACCAGCTGCCATTTGAATACCTGTGGTGAATACCACTCACTTTCATGGTATCCCTCTGATGACCCAGATCCACTTCCAAACCCCACACTGGGGAAAGAAGGATTTTGGTATTATGGTGGCTATCATTTTAGGCATTTACAGGAAGACAACAGCTACTACATGTAGGAAATTTACAGTAGAATTCATGAAACTCTAATTATAGGTCTCAAAAGTCACCTAATGACCTAAGAGTATATGCTTAAAGATTCTTTCTTCCTTTTTTTTCTTTTTGTCATCACAGCTTTATAGTTGAGATGCATGGGGGTAACTGATGGATAGATTTTAAGAGAAAAATTGCTGAAAATAATTTCAGTTCAGTTGCAGCCTTCCAGTTCTCTGTAATGACAAGTTTTACATATTCTGTCTTGTAGAATATTTAACAAAGGTATGGGTGCTGGAGCCACTCTCCCCGATCCCTGGTCACACTGCTGCTTGCCCATTGCCACCGCGTCATGCACTGGCAGTCCCGAAAGATTCAAAGTCCAAGATGACAACCCTTAAGGACCGGCTGATTGTGAATCTACTTAAGGAAGAACAAGTCCCCTAGAACAAGATTACAGTTGTTGAGGTTGGTACTGTTGGCATGGCCTGTGCCATCAGTATCTTCATGAAGAACTTGGCAGATGGACTTTCCCTTGTTGATATCATGGTGGACAAGCTAAAAGGGAGATGATGGATCTCCAGCATGGCAGCCTTTTCTTCAAAACACCAAAAATTGTCTCCAGCAAACTCCAAGCTGGTCATTGTCACAGCAGGGGCCCTTCAGCAATAGGGAGAGAGCTGACTCAATTTGGTCCAGCAAAACAGGAACATCCTCAAGTTCATCATTCACAACATTGTGATGTACAGTCCACAGTGCAAGCTGCTTGTTGTCTCAAATCCAGTGGATATCTTGACCTGATTGGCTTGGAAAATCAGTGGCTTTCCCAAAAGGCGAGTTATTAGAAGTGGTTGCAGTCTGGATTCAGCTTGTTTCCATTACCTGATTGGAGAAAGTGCACCCCCTGAGCTGCCACGGGTGGGTCCTGGTCCTGGGAGAGCATGCCAACTCCAGTCTACCTCTGTGGAGTGGGGTGAAGTCTCTGAATGGGCACTGATGTGGATAAGGAGCGGTGGAAGGAGGCTCACAAGCAGGGATTTGACAGTGCATATGAGGTGATCATGCTGAAAGATTCCACATCCTGGGCCATTGACCTCTCTGTGGCAAACTTGAATAGCATAACAATTCTTTAGAGACATCTCAAAAAGCTAGTCTAGTTTTGCCACTTACTTCCTCCTATTTTCCTGATTACATGGCCTAGAATTCTTTAAGAGTAAAAAGCAAAAGCCTGTCTTGTCAAGGGTGCTATAGAGCCATATTTTAGAATCATTAGATAGTTGCCAAGCATAAGACTAAAAGAGGTGGTGTGCTGAGCTGTATTTATGAACCAAGTCACACTGGTCCCAGAAAAAGGGTAGACTTTAGCCATGTGATAAGGAATAGTAGAATTATCCATGATATCTGAACATAATGTTATTAGTGTATTGTCTTAAACATATTCTTCCATGACCTTTTGATAGGATGTGGTCTGAGATCAATACATCCTTAATGGACATACTGGAAAGACTTCTTGGGGCTTGTCCTTAATTTTAAACATCTCCAGGTAACTACCCTTTATTTACATCAATGTTTAACAACCATTGCCACCACCCACATGGCCAATGAACTGTAATATTATTGAAGGCATTGAGTAGGACTTATTAGGTTTATTGACATAATTTAAATAGCTAGTTTTATTGTTGTTTTAAGGCAAGATTTCATTCTTAGTTCAAGCTGGTCTTAAATTCTTTTAATTAATTCATTTTATTTGTGTGTATGAGTGTTTTACTTATATGTAAGCTTGCATACTATAAATGTGCATTACGCACAGAGGGCAAAAGAGGACATAGGATCCTCTCAAACTGAGTTATAGATAGTTGTCAACCTCTGTGTTGGTGTTAGGAATTCAACTTAGGTCTTCTGAAAAACACCCAATGTTCTTAACTATAGAACCATGGTTCCTGTCCTTACCCTTGATTTCCTGTTGATCTTCTCAGCCTTACGGTTGCAGGAATTACAAGCATGATTTGCCATGCTGAGTTCAGCAACTTTATATTACACCCATGTGCCGAATGGAACTCAGGACTTCAGGAGCTTTAATACTCCTTTGTATTCAGATTTAGTGATCTTTTAAAGACGGCAGCTTATTTTACTGCCCACTATCTTCTTCAAATATCCAATAGTATGACAAGCATAAGAATGGGTTCAGAAAATTTTTACAAGGCAAAGATTCTTGTAACAAACTAGAAACATCTTTATGTCGGAACATGTTTCAAAATAAATGCACTCTGAACTAGAGAGGTCACAGTGCTAGATCATGAGTGACAGGGTGAGACTGGTGCCCATGACTCCTGGCTCTTCACCCTAAGTCCACAGTGTTACCCTTTATTACTGCTAATGCTGTATGTTGCCTGTTAGAAGGATAGTTTCTTAGAGTTCTCTGATTTCCAAACCCATTTTGAAACAGAGTCAAATAAGCACATTGGGTAACAACAAAACAAAACAAAACAAAACAAAACAAAAGACCTTTAAAATGTACCTGGGTAGAAACTTACCATCAATAGATTATATTTAGAGTTACCATATGACTTCTAGTTATTTCCCTAATGCAAGAGAGCAGGGGATTCCTATTCTGAGTCCCTGATCAGCCTACCTAGTTTTCAGGTCAGACATCTCGGTAACTTCTGCTCTTTTCAGGTCCATAAAATATTTCCCAGCTTTGAAAACATGATTAGTTTTTGGCCCTTTATAACATATAGAAAATTGTAGAATTAAAAAAATCTGTAACAGGCAATAACGTCAGTTTTGTCTGACAAGTCATTAATATTAAATTTGTATTAAATGAGATAAATTTTTGATACAGCAAAGGCTACCTCAGTTGGCTGTTCCAGGTAAAGTGAGTGGTAAATGAAATATATATACATACACACAATATACATCCATACATATACACACAAGGTTTTGTTCTCAAATTCTGAACATCATTTTCAGTTTGTAAAAAATTTTTCTTTTCAAACTTTGTTTTTCCATTTTGTTTTCTTGTTTTTTATAAAAGCAAGCAATCAAGTTGAAATGTCTAAAACAAGATATTTAATGAGACCTGGAACCTCACTGCTCTCTCATTTTACTTGTGTGTTTTGAAATTCCCCAAATAAACATGGCATTTGCTTTGATTTTGCTCCATGACCAGCAAAACTCTGGTATGTAATTGAGAGTTTGAATCTCCATTGTTTCCTTTAACCCAAGTTGATAATAATTACTATTAGTCTTGATGAATGTATGTAATGGAAGATCTTGCTAGCAAGCAGGGAACCAGATCATTGTCATGGTCTTTAGGCTTGTAGTCTGTTGACTGTGCCACAAACTTTAAAACAAGTTCTTTGGCTTTTTCTTTTGATATAAATTCTCATGCACACCAGACTGACCTCAAACTATAGTTAATTAGGCTAATTTTATACTTCTGATCAATCTGCTTCTACCACCCAAGTGCTGAGATTTTAAGTGCATACCATTTTTGGGTATATAGTTATGTGATATCGGGCATCAAACCCAGGCCTCATTGTGTTAGGAAGATACCAATTGATACACATCCTAGTCCTGAAAACAACCTGTGGATATCCTCAGTCCTTGTAGAGTAAAGCCTATTTATGCAAAGAAATTGGCCCTTTTTTTCCCCTTGGATCTAGGCATTTATGTCCTTGAAAGCCTACAGAAGTAAACACCAAAGCTGTCAAGTCTTAAAGATATAGGTCCATTATTTTGGTGTTTGTTACTCAAAGAAAAAAAGGAAAAGTTAATATATTGGCCAGTCCACTAAGGGCAGATAGATTTTTTCCAAATAAAAAACATGAAGGAAAAAAGGGAAAGAAAGAAAGAAGCAGTACAGTAAACAGAGCTGAAGTCAGGTGGGAGGTGGTGGGGCCTAGTATTCAGGAATCATAGGAAGTGACTTTTCTCTTGCTTAGAGAAACCCTCTGGGGCTCACATGCAACATGCCAATCAGACTTCACACTAAGTACAAAAAGCTTTGTTATCTATTTAGTTTCTCAGTCGCCAGGAAACTCAAAGCAACAATACAGAAATACCACTGAGGCTTTTAGAGACTGGAACATTGACAGCAGCCAGGAAGGAGACCAACACCTCAAAGCCAGAGTAGAAATCTGTGAAGTGAAATGCAGGCTAAGAAATTTGAAAAGCAGGGAAAGTGAGAGCCAGGAGCAGGAGAAAGGACAACAGCCAAAATAGTAACTGGGATTCTCAGTATTAACCTGGAGTCTTCAGTCTTTCTATCTTATTTCAAAAAAAAAATAAATAAAAACAAAACAGAACACCATGATATGTTAAGAAATGTCTGAGATGAAGTGTTTGGATGCTCAGGGGGAACCTTTTATTCATCTGGATAAGTGTCTGTCATGCCCTGCCCTCAGCAGTTTGCTTCCATATCTGATAAATAGTTGGGTTCATTCTTCATGTTAGGCACTGAGATATGAACTGAAAATACACCAATTAGCAGAACATGATGTACTGCCTATTTTTGTGTTTCTGAAAGTTTAATGTTTTAAAAAATTTATGCATAATGATTAGTTTAATGACATTGTGATATCTTATATTATTCCATTAGAATATAGACAAAGCTAAAATTGTACTGTGAAAGGGACTCCATATTTTATGAGCACAGCTTGGTACTTGCAGGAAAACTAAAGCAAAAAAATAGACACAAGAGAGGGAGCAAGAGTTTTGTCAATAAAGGAAACTGAGTGTGTACTATGGTCCTATATTGGGAGAGGCCATGAATACTTAGTTGAGTCTAAAGGAAGTTGATATTAGAGCAAAAGAGAAAGTACCATATGGGAACATGGGCTAGGTTGTCCTGAGTCAGGAACAGAAAGATGGCAAACAACTACTCCACGACAGTAAGCCTTGGTGACTCATGTCTTAATTTGAAGCCAAAGGAAAGTCTTTGGAGGACAGCTTAAACCATCTTAAGGAGGCTACTTTGGTGATGTAGGGAAGGGAAGGGTGATGAGTGGTGTAGGGAAATAGTAATTCAAGTAAATGATGACTGTAGTTTGCATTACTATCTTGTTGAAAGAAAATAAAAAAGTTGGTTACACTTTAGAAATATTTTAGGAAATAGCTATGAAATGTGATTCACTATAAATGAGAGAGAGACAGACTTAAGGGTCACAGTTTCAATAAGTAAGAGTGATATGAAAAGGGCTACACTGGGGACTTGGACATATTGAAATGAAGAGGCCCTTCAGACAGCTTATCAGCCCCTAGGTCTCCTGTGAGAAAGCACTGCTATTAAATACTCTAACTAAGCAAGTGAAGGACCTGTATGACAAGAACTTCAAACCTCTAAAGAAGGAAATCGAGGAAGATCTCAGAAAATGGAAAGAACACCCATGCTCATACATTAGAAGGATCAACATTGTAAAAATGGCCATCTAACCAAAAGCAATCTACAGATTCAATGCAATCCCCATCAAAATTCCAACCCAATTCTTCATAGAGTTGGAAAGAGCAATGTGCAATTTTTTTTCCTCTACTTTCTATAGGATGTTTGACATATGTAATTGTTGTCTAGGAGAATTACTGCTGAATAAACTTACTCTTTCTAGTTCTTTCTGAACTCTGGCTAGCTAGTTCAACCCAGCTGTTCCGGCTCAGAACTCCTCTTGAATTTTGACTGATTGAAACTGGCTTCTCTTAGTTCCTCATTGAATTGTTCTACATGGGAATGCTGCCTCTGAGATCCATGGACTAAACTGTACTAACTGCACAGACTGCATTGACTGAATGGAACTGAGTAGAACTGCAAGAACTCAAAACTCAACTAAATTCAACTGAACTGCACCAAACTGCACTGAACTGAACTCATCTGAACTCTACTACATTATCCGAACTCAACTAAATTGCACAAACTGAAATGCTCTCCATCCCTAACTTACTCTGTGAGAGTCTTAAGAAGCCTCTCTCTTTCCTTTCTGTTCTTGTGAGAGTTGAGTGCACCCTCCTATCTCTGACTCATTCTGTCAAATCTTTCTCTAATCTGTCACTTTTAAACATGGCTTCTTCCTTCAACAAACTAATTTTACTTTCATCTTTTGACATTAAAAGTGTATGCTACCTTGTAGGGCTGATGAAAGAACCAATCCCAGAAAATATATGTGAAAATTTCTATGTTTTAAAGCACAGTGTGTAGTAAAGTAGAGGTGAACAGAGAATAGTACTTACTAAGTGATTGTGAAAATTATTTTGGCCTCAGTTTAATTAAAATCAAAATTAGATGATAAAACATTTAGTATGAACTTGTGTTTGAGGACTAAATGAGCTAACATAGAAAATACTATAATATAAAACACCTAAGAAGTAATAATTATTTTATCTATTTCTTTTTTGTCCAGTTATGCTTCTACAAGGTTTTATGATTTACTCATTTCTGTATTTTCAGTAGTATGTGTAGTCAAATTATTTATTTCAATACAATGTCATGTAGTACACTTGAAATTTGGTTTGTTGGATATTTGGACTGTACTTTTATTTCCCCTAATTATTATAGAAATTTATTGTGTCATGAAATATTGTATATTACAATTGATTATAGGAAACTTCTAAAGCTTTATTCTGTACAAGTAAGTAATAAAAGATCATTAATGTTTGTGATGGTTCTATGAATATGGCAATGTTTTTAATCTAGAACTATATAGTGAAAAGCCCTTTATGGATCAAATAGCAAAAAGTTAGGGGTGGGGTCTTGTGTTTCTTACTGAGAATGAAAATACCAAATAATAAAAAAGGAGAAATAGAAACAAAGTCTGATTTATGATGAGATGATATAATATACATTTTAACATGCCTAAACTCCTCAGTATTTAATATTAATAATATTGTAATACAGTATTTTAAAATGGAAATAAAGGATTAATAAAAAAGGGCATAAATTTGAAAGGCAGTAAGGACTGGCTTATGGGGTTCTAAAGAAAGAAAGGAAAGAGGGTTATATTATAATCTCAAAACATAAGATAAATAATTAAAATTAAAAAATACAACACAAATGTGAAAAACTAAACAGCCAAGTGAACAAGAACAACAGCAAGCTACTGAAAATCATTATATCCTCAAGGACTTTTCCTTGGCTTGTGATAAAATTCTACTAAACCAGGACTGCAGTTAGAAAAGGAAAGAAGTCAAGGCTGTAAACAAGGGGCACCTTCTCTTTTTCTTGGCACTGTTTAGCAATTCCTGAGAGTCCCCCTCCATGCAGTGCTTGGAGCTGTCAACACTGCACTGTTTATAGATGGGTCCATCATTTATAAAGCAAAGACATAATTGGAAGCAAAACAATTTGCATCTACTTATGGGCAATTTTCCCAGGATCTTCCCGAGTCTGGGATGAAGTGTGTGAGAAAGGTCTCAGTGATGGAGAGGCTACATGTGGGCTTATTAATGCATTGAGCACTAGCCATCTGGTCAAGGGCAGGTGATTGTTGTCATTAGCAGAATCATTAATTTCAGAAAGCAGACTTTACTTTGTCACATTCAATCTGACTCTCATGGCTAAGGACAACAGAATTATTTGCCATTCTTCAGTACTACTATTCTGTTCCTGCCTGAATGTGTTGGTGGCAGTCTGGGATTGCTTATCATGATTTTTTGTCATGCAGCCAACTGTACAAGCACTACAAAGTTTATCAGCCCACAGTGCACCTGCTACTAAGGTCACTTTATAAACTGCGTATAGTATTTGAGTACACTGGTGTATTTCATGTTACCCACATTGGGAACCTGGGTTTATACCAGTGACACTTTGGCTAATGAAAGTTGAACATTTCGTTGCATGCGTACGTATTTTGTGAGTTACAAATGGTTGTGCAGTTTTAACTTTTTAAAAATTAGATACTATCTGTATTTACATTTGAAATGTTATCCCCTTCGCCAATTCCCCCTCCCCCTATACTTGTCTTCACTAGCTCCCAATCACCCTCTCCACCTCAGTGCCTTGGCATTCCCCTACATTGGAAAAAAGTGCCAGACACTGCTATCTTCAGCTACATATGCAATGAGAAGCCATGGGCCTCTCAATGCATACTCAATGGTTGGTAAACATTCACATATGAAAATCTTTGTAATCCCAACTAAATTGGTGATTTTCATGTCCCTGAATCATAGCTTGAATATTTGTATTACTTCTTAATATGACTGCTGTGTTTTGTAGTGTATAAAAATGTCCACTTCATTAAAAACAACAACAAAACAAAGAATGATTACATAAGAAAGAAAAAGGAATGAAGAGATGGGTATAAGACAGATGTAGTCGGTGAGTGTGGAAGATGAGAAGCAGTAATGGCAAGATGAAAGTTAATGGGCAAAAGCCTGTGGAAGGTTCCCTTGGTGTTCTAAGAATGTTTAAAATTCTGAGGTTACGAAGTTCAGAGAGTCTTACAGAAGAGTTAGGATGAAGACTGAGGGACAAGGATTCCTGCCATACCCCCCAAATGGCCTCAAGAGGTCTTCGATTGTGGGCTCCACAATGCCTTAAATTTCCTGCCATACCTTCCAAATGGGTGTGACATCTGTACCAGATAGGAGGATCACTCCTCCTGGGGTCTCCAGTTGTGGGAAAGGTCAACACTGACCGCAATAGCGAAGTAGCAAACTCTTGCTGTGTTAATTCTACCTCAGTAACCAACTCATGCTGTGTTAATCCTACTTCACAAAAATGTATAAAAGGTGTGTGCTTTGGAGGGTCATCACTGCCCTGATTAGAGGACATCCGTACATGTATCTCTGTTGTTTTTTTTTAAATAAAGTTGTAAGAAAAAATGGCTCTAAAAATAGGATACTGGAATTATATTTCTTGCCTATGGCATCTTTCTCATCTCTGTGTCTCTCTGTGTGCGGATGTCTCGGACGTTGAGCCCCCCTTGGGCACAACAGTGTCACACTGTCCTTAACTCCTCTGGCTCCTACAATTCTTCCTCCATCCTGCCTAATGTGTGGCAGTGGGTCTCTGCCTCTGTTTCCTTCATTTGCTGGGGGAAGTCTGTTCCACGGCCGTATGTTAAGCTCCTGTCTGCAATTGCAGCAAAATATCATTAACTGTGTCAGGGGTGGGTTACCTCTCCTGGAATGATCCTCAAGCTAAACTTGATTGAATTAAGTGGTGAATCCCAAACAAATCACACCATGCAGCAGGTCTCACATGCGAGGTTTATTGGGAAGAAAAATGAAGGGCAGCGGTTCGGAGAGGGAGGAAAGAAGAGAGGTTGTGGGTGGGGTACAGGGTGATGGGGGCTTTTATTGGGCCATGACACATGTGTAAAGGGACATGCATAAGGGTACATGTAAAAGGAACAGATACAGGAATTATGCTGTTACCTCTTGAGCCGCTAGAGATGACATGTCTTGTCACCGGGTCCATGAGAGTTGGCTGTACAGATGCCTGATTTTCATGAGGTCACTTGTAGCTGTTCATGGATATGCCTGAGATTGCCAAAAAAACCAGTCACTCCATGGTCACTCCCTCAATTTCTGCTGCGTTTTTACCCTGCATATCTTGTAGAGAAGGAAAATGTAGGTCGTAGGTTTTATGGTTAGGTTGGTGTTCCAATCTTCCCGTTGGAAATCTTGATACAGGAGATGGTTGGTTCAGGTTGCATATTCTCCATTGCTAGGAGTCATACATAACTAAGGTCACCAACATAGATTCCTGGGAGTTTTCATGGCATAGGTTCCTTGATTTTTAATCATAACTAGTAAATAACAATCTCCAGAGAGAAAATTTTGCCATGAGTTTTGTGATCGTTTTGATATTGTGAACAGAGCCAGTGGTTGTGCTTATAGCGAGCTGTCATTTCCAAGAAGGCTGTTCTGGATACAGCTCTAGAAGATAAGAGCATAATTTGGGCATGCTTGATCTTTGCAAAGTAAGTACAAGGAGATAGATGCTCCTTGGACCAAGGGATGGGCATGTTTGCTATCTACGGTAAACATTCTGGGCTCTTAAGCTCAGAGTTCTTTTATAGCAACGCTATTGTGAGTGCACGTGTCCATGTTATCAGCTCATGAAATTAGAGCCCATAGAGCTGACCAAACTGCTGCTGCTGCTGCTGATACTCTGCCCACCGCTATTGCTTTGATAACCAAACAAGGATCCAGTACATGTAGGAACTATGGCACAGGAATTTCTTACAAGAATGTCTTACTTAGCTTTCAGACAGTTGCAGAACTTGGCCTTTCATGGCCCTTGACCTAGATTCAAATCTAAATCACTATGAATTCACAGGCCATATACTTTACTTTTGTAGTTTGGGATTGGAGCTTGTTTCTCATCATGTAGTCAAAAATATACTCATGTTGCCTCATCATTTGTTGCTCTGATGGACATATTTTAATTAAAAATATCTACGGTGGAAAAATGACAGTTTGTAATTTTATCTCAAACCTTTATTTCTGGTTTCTTTTTCTGCCATTTTAGAATATAGTGGAAACTTTAACAGTGACACCCCTACTCCCTCATTAATTCAGTAGGGCTATAGAAGTATGTGGGTTGGGGTAGGTTAAAAGAGCCGCTGTCTGGTTTTACCTTTATCTCTTGTCATAACAAAGATTGTATGATATATATATATATATGTACAAGCTTGACACAAATCACTTGATTACTTGGGATTAAGTTTCTAGGAGAGTTATATTGATTAGGTTGGTGTGTGTGTGTGTGTGTGTGAGAGAGAGAGAGAGAGAGAGAGAGAGAGAGGAAGAGAGAGAGAGAGAGAGAGAGTTTCTTGATTAAGTTAATTCAAGTGGGAAGACACATTCTTCATGGGGGCAGCAACCTTATCTGAACAGGATATCCTGGACTGTAAGAGAGATCAGAGTACTACCACACCATCATTAATCCATTGCTCTCTGGGCTTGACTATGAGTGTGATAAAACTAACCTTTTCAAATTCCTGCCACCTTGATATCCCTTTAGGAGGGGATGTAAGCTGGGGTCCTGAGCTGAATAAACCCTTCTTCTTTCTCTTTCTTTTATCAGGATTTTTCTTAAATCAAGAAATAAGAAATGAAATCTAGTATGTCTCAATTAGCTCTTTATGACCAATTATCTAATGTTATACAGCTGTTAATGTAAAAATTTGCCCTGTTAGTTCAAGATGTCGGTGATATCTTTCATATGTTCAGTTCTTTACTACCTCTAAACAAGAAAGTGGTTATCTATTTAATCATAGCAATAATCTGATAGAGAAGCAAGGCTTTAAGATCAGCAGAATCTTTCAGGTGTGCAGTTCCAGAAACTGCCAATCAAGATATATTGTCTTTCTGTCTACTTATTGTGGGTCTGTATCTCTACAATAACCATCTTTCTCGTTGGCTATCTAGAACTATTGCTTGTACTCTTCTTAAGGAAAGTCATGTGTGCAGCAGCAATCAGTATATAGGAAACTAAACTGAGACTCAGTCCTGACAGTCCACTGGAAAGCCATCCAGTCACTGCTTCTCAATGATTTGGGCTTGGTTCACTCACCTGGTACTGATAGCTCTCTTTACTTTTAAAATCTTTGTGACCCTTTCTCTCCTGCTGATCTCTATCCAGTGAGCATGAGAGTTAAGTATTTTATAAAGAAAATCAGTAAAAACAGGGACAGTGAGAAAGGATTTCTTTTTTTTAAACTCAGTTAAACTTTAAGGACACAATGAATCATCATTTCTAAGCTAAGCTGAGTGATGTACAAGTTCAGAAATAAAGGTGAAACTACTTTATAGGAAGACCTAAGCACTGCTTAAAGCTGTCCCCATCCCTGCAAGTTTCTCCTTTTGTCATTTCCCTAGGCTTCCATGAGTAGAGCTCTCAAAACACAGTGCTTAAAGTCTCCCAAATTCCAGACTATGTTTGTTTTGTCATGAAATTACAAACATTGAGTATCTACTTTTCTGGTTTTTATTTTTTAAAAAAATCTTATTTTCCTAAGTTTATTTAGTTGCCTTTTGTTAGTTGTCATAGGAACTGAATGAGCTTGGAGGGCAAGCCCAAGAAGTAGATGGTTGATAGACTTAGTTTCTATAGTCCTCTAGAATGCATGCTGTAACTAGGCAGATCATGTGATCACCTCAACAATATTTTAAGAGACAAATATTAAAACACCCTGGGAGTCAGAGAGTAAAAGTGACTTTTTATTGAGAATACAAGTCTATGACTACCTGAAGCACAGGATTCCCCTGCCTGTGTTCTTTGTAAAGCAGTGATTTGTAGAAGAGAAAGAACTGTCAGCCATAAACCCTCACGATACTTAAGTAGTAAGTAGTTTTCATTTATTTCTCCTTGAGCTTCACAAAGCACAATACTCCATAAATAAGTAGTTTCTCCATTTGACTTGTAAAGACACTAAGTTTCAGAGAAGATAGTTAAACCCTTCAAGCCACTCTATTAATAAGTAATATAGCTAATCTAAAAGTGTAAGGCTATCTACTGAAAATGTAGGCTCTTTTCATTTAGTAAAAAGTAACATTTCTTTCTGTTTCTTTCTTTTTTTTGTTTTTAGAGCCATTTTTTCTTACAACTTTATTTAAAAAAACAACAGAGATACATGTACAAATTATTAAAAAGCATTTTAGCATAAATATATATGAATATATTTTGTCAGTATTTAATTTATTTAAAGGTTTGATTTAATTTATTTAAAGGTTGATGCATTGAAATCTTACTATTTGTTAAGATTCTGTAAACCCCACCCCTCAATTACCTGGCAGTACCCAGGTATGCTCCGCCCCAGTGACCTGACACTATAAAAGAGGCTGCTTGACTCCTCCTCTCTCTTTCTTGCTCTTAGCTCTCTTGCCTCTCTTGTTCTCCCCTTCTCTTTCCCGTCCCTTCCCCTTCTCCATGTGCTCATGGCTGGCCTCTACTCCTCTACTTTTCAACCCTCCCCCTGCCTCTAATACACTCATAACTCTTCCATGACTTGAATAAACTCTATTCTGTACTATACCTTCATGTGGCTGGTCCCTCAGAGGGAAAGGATTCCCAAAATGGGCCCCTCAGAGGCATCTCCCTTGCCCCCAGCCTTGCTGGACCTCTATGGGCCATATGCCCCCCACTCTCTTCATTTTTTCCCTAACATTGGTGCTGGAACCCGGGTTAACAATATTAGTGCAGAAACCTGGGACGTCATATTTTAATAACAGTATTTACAAAGATCATAAAGTATATTAAAACAAAACATAACATGGGATTAGTCAAAGTTTTTTTGTTGTGTAAAGATTAAGCATATTGATTTTTAACTACTGAAAACTGCCACAAAGCTATCTTCTTGGCTGTTGAGTTATTAATGCTTTAAGGTCTAGGGGTGCCTTACTCTGAGAGGGTGCTATACACTTATTTTTTTTTTCTAAGAAGAACTGAGGCTTCCACTTTTTGGCCTTTCTTTCTTTCTTTCTCTCTTTCTTTCTTTCTTTCTTTCTTTCTTTCTTTCTTTCTTTCTTTCTTTCTTTCTTTCTTTCTTTCTTTGAGCTTCAATGGTCTGCGAGTTGTTTCTGGATTATTCAGAGATTTCTGAGGCTAGTATTCAATTATCAGTGATTGCATATTATGTCTGTTATTTGGTAACTGGGTTAACTGACTCAGGATAATATTCTCTAGTAAAATCCATTTTCTTGGGAATTTCATAAAGTCATTGTTTCTAATAGCCGAGTAGTACTCCATTGGGTAAATATACCACAATTTCTGTATCCATTCATCTATTGAACAACATCTGGGTTATTTCCAGCTTCTGGATATTATAAATAAGGCTGCTATGAATGTGGTAGAGCATGTGTCCTTATTGTAAACTGGAGCATCTTTGGGGTATATGCCCAGAAGTGGAATAACTGGATCTTCAGGTAGGACTATGTCCAATTTTCTGAGGAACTACCTGACTGATTTCCAGAGTGGTTGTACCAGCTTACAACCCCACCAACAGTGGAGGAGTGTTCATCATTTTCTGCATCTTCACCAGCATGTGCTATCATCTGAGTTTTAATCTTAGCCATTATGACTGATATGTGGTGGAATCTTGGAATTTTTTTGATTTGCATTTCCCTGATGACTAGGGATGTCCAGCATTTCCTCAGGTGCTTTTCAGCCATTCAATATTCCTCAATTCAGAATTCTTTGTTTAGCTCTGTATACCATTTTTTAATACAATTGTTTGAGTCTCTGGAGTATAACTTCTTGAGTTCTTCATATATGTTGGATATTATACCTCTATCTGATGAGGGATTTGGAAAGATCTTTTCCCAATCTGTTGTTTGCCATTTTAGTTTCTTGACAGTGTCCTTAGCCTTACAAAAACTTTGCAATCTCATTAAGACCCACTTATTGACTCTTGATTTTACAGCATGAGCCATTGGTGTTCTGTTCAGGAAAATTTCCCCTGTGCCTATGTGTTCTAAAGTTTTCCCCACTTTCTCTTCTAATAATTTTATTGTACCTGGTTTTATGTGGAGATTGTTGATCTACTTGCACTTAAGCTTTGTACAAGGAGATAGAAAGAATCAATTTTCATTCTTCTGCATGCTGACTAGCAGTTGAGCCAACACCATTTGTTGAAGAGGCTGTTTTTTCCATTGAATGTTTTCAGCTCCTTTGTCAAAAATCAAGTGACCATATGTGTTAGAGTTAATTTCTGGATCAACTATTCTGTTCCATTGATCTATCTGCCTATCTCTGTACCAGCACCATGTGGTTTTTAACACAATTGTTTTGTAATATAACTTGAGGTCAGGGAAGGTGATTCCCGAAGAAGATTTCTTGTTATTGAGAATAGATTTTGCTATTCTAGGTTTTTTTGTTATTCCAGATGAATTTGCAAATTGTTCTTTCCAACTCTATGAAAAATTGAGTTGGAATTTTGATGGGGATTGCATTGAATCTATAGAATGCTTGTGTTAAGATGGCCATTTCTACAATGTTGATCCTTTCAATCCATGAGCATGGGAGATCTTTCCATCATTTGAAATCTTCAATTTTCTTCTTTAGAGATTTGAAGTTCTTGTCGTACAGGTCCTTCATTTGCTTAATTAGGGTTACACCAAGGTATTTCATGTTGTTTGTGACTATTGTGAAAAGTATCTGTTCCATGATTTCTTTCTCAGTATGTTTGTCCTTTGAATAGAGGAAAGCTACTGATTTGTTTGAATTAATTTTATATACAGTCACTTTGCTGGAGCTGTTTATCAGCTGTAAAAGTTCTCTGGTGAAATTTTTGGGGTCACTTAAGTATATGACCAGGTCATCTGCAAATAGTGATATTTTGACTTCTTCCTTTCTGACTTGTATCCCTTTGATTTCCTTTTGCTGTTCAATTACTCTGGCCAGGACTTCCAGTACTATGTAGAATAGGTAGGCGGAGAGTGGGCAGCCTTGTTTAGTCCCTGATTTTAGTGGGATTGCTTTAAGTTTCCCACCTTTAAATTTGATGTTGGATGTTGGTTTTCTATATATTGCTTTTATTATGTTAAGTTTTAAACCTTGGAATCCTGCTCTTTCCAAGACTTTTAACATGAAGGGGTGTTGAATTGTGTCAAATGCTTTCTCAGCATCTAGTGAGATGATCATGTGATTTTTTTCTTTGAGTTTGTTTATATGATAGATTACACTGATGGATTTCTGTATATTAAAGAGTCTCTGCCTCCCAGGATGAAGCCTACTTGATCATGGTGAATGATTGCTTTGATATGTTCTTGGATTCTATTTGTAAAAATTTTATTGAGTATTTTTGCATCAATGTTCATAAGTGAGATTGGTCTGCAATTCTCTTTCCTTGTAGGGTCTTTGTGTGGTTTAGCTATTAGAGTTATTGTGGCTTCAAAGAATGAGTTGTCTATTGTTCCATCTGACTCTTTTTTTCTGAAATAGTCTGTAGAGTATTGGTATTAGGTCGTCAATAAATGTCTGATAGAATTCTGCACTGAATCCATCTGGTCCTGGGTTTTTTTTTGATTGGGAGGCTTTTGATGGCTGCTTCTATTTTTTAGGTGTTATGGGATTTTTTTTTAGATGGGTTATCTGGTTCTGATTTAACTTTGGTATCTGGTATCTGTCTAGAATTTTATCCATTTTCTTCAGATTTTCAAGTTTTGTTGAGTATACCCTTTTGTAGTAAGATTTGATGATTTCTTCAATTTCTTTGATTTCTGTTGTTATGTTTCCCCTTTCATTTCTGATTTTGTTAATTTGGATACTCTATCTTTGCCCTCTAGTTAGTCTGCCTAAGGGTTTATTGATCTTGTTAATTTTCTTAAAGAAGCAGCTCCTAGTTTTGTTGATTCTTTTTATGGTTCTTTTTGTTTCTCATTGATTAATTTCTGCTCTGAGTTTGATTATTTTCTGCCATTGACTCCTCTTGGGTATATCTGCTTCTTTTTGTTCTAGAGCTTTCATCTGTGCTGTTAAGTTACTAATATATGCTCTCTCCAATTTTTCTTTGGAGGCACTCAGAGCTGTAAGTTTTCCTCATTGCATCCCATAGGTTTGGGTATGTGTACTTTCATTTTCAATAAAATCTCAAAATCCTTAATTTCTTCTTTGACCATGTTATCATTGAGTAGAGCATTGTTCAGCTTCCATGTGTATTTATGCTTTTTGTTTTCTTTTTGTTATTAAAGAACAACTTTAGTTCATGGTTATCTGATAGATGCATGGGAATATTTCAATCTTCTTGTATCTATTGAGGCTTCTTTTTTGACTGACTATATGGTCAATTTTGAAAACAGTGCTATGAGATGCTGAGAAGAAGGTGTATTCTTTAATTTTAGGATGAAATGTTCTATAGATGTCTGTTAATTCCAGTTAGTTTATAACCTCTGATAGTTTCACTGTGTCTCTGTTAAGTTTCTGCTTCCATGATCTGTCCATGATGAGAGTGGGGTATTGAAGTCTCCCACTATTATTGTGTGTTGTGCAATGTATATTTTGAGTTATAGTAGGGTTTCTTTAATAGATATGGGTGCTCTTGAATTTGGATCATATATGTTTAGCATTGTGAATTCATCCTGATAAATTTTTCCTGTAATGAGTAAAAAGTGTCCTTCCTTATTTTTTTGATAACTTTTGGTTGAAAGTCTAATTCATTCAATATTAGAATGGCTACTTCAGGTTGTTTTTGGGACCATTTGCTTGAAATTTTTCCCCTAGCCTTTAACTCTGAGGTAGTATCTGTCTTTGTCTCTGAGATGAATTTCCTGTGTTCAGCAAAATGCTGGATTCTGTTTACTAATCCAATCTGACAATTCTATGTCTCTTTATTGGGAAATTGAGTCAATTTATATTAACAGATATTAAGAAGTAGTGATTGTTGTTTCCTGCTATTTTTGCTGTTAAGGCTAGAATTATGTCTGTCTTTCTTCTTTTGGTTTTCTTGCTTAGTTATTTTCTTGCTTTTTCTAGGATGTAGTTTCCATCCTTGTGTTGGTTTTTACATCTATTATTCTTTGTAGGGCTGGATTAGTATTCTGATATTGTGTAAATTTAGTTTTTTTTTTTCCTGGAATATCTTGGTCTCTTCATCTATGGTGATTGAGAGAGTTTTGCTGGATATAGTGACCTGGGCTTACATTTGTGTTCTCTCAGAGTTTGTAGGATGCCAGTCCAGGATCTTCTAGCTTTCATAGTCTCTGTTGAGAAGTTAGGTATAATTCTGATTGGTCTGCCTTTTTATGTTACATGTCCCTTTTCCCTTACTGCTTTTAGTATTCTTTCTTTGTTTTGAACACTTGTTGTTTTAACTATTATGTGTCAGGAAGAATTTTTTTTCTAGTAGAATTTATTTGGAGTTCTGAAGGCTTCTTTTATGCTCATGGTTATCTCATTCTTAAGGGTAGGGAAGTTTTCTTCTACAATTTTGTTGAAGATATTTATTGTGCCTCTTAGTTGATATTCTTCACCCTCTTCTATTCCTATTACCATTAGGTTTGTTTTTCTCGTTGTGTTCTGGATCTCCTGTAACATTTCTTTCTAATAAGTTATTTTTCCCACAACATTAAAAGACACAGATCTTACTTGGATCGTCTAAAACTACATGTTCTCTCTTAGCTGTAGTTTCTCACTTCAACTCTTCTGGTGTACAAATATAACCTGGAGTAACTGAATAAATCAATACAGCAAAAAGTTATTATGATGATCAGGAGAGCTTTAGAGAGGGTATTGGTAGGATATAAACGCTATAGTGTAAGGAATCAGAAAAATAGAAAAGAGGCTTTAACTGTAGAGTAAGAAGGGCGCAGAGTAATAGAAAATAATTCAAGAAACTCCTTAGTATCTAGCATGAGAAGTACATGTGGCTTTGTGTTGTTGGTCAGGGGAGTCCATATGACCTATAATACAAGGTAGGTTTTTGATGTTGCTCTTAGATGCCTCCCAATGCCCCAAGGTGAATCCTTAATGCTAAAGATACCATGTAGTTCAAATTGAGCTGAATCTGGATTAAATGTCTTTCTTCCTCCCAAGGATTATCTGTTATTATATGAGAACATGTTCAAAAATATGTTAATAGAGGAAAGAAATAAGTAGTTCTCCTCAGGTGTAATGCCTATGAACAATATCAATGACCAAGAAGTCCAGATATTCACAAAGGTGCAGTGGCTCTTATATTCTAGTGGTCACCAAAACCTTTGAAACAGAAATCCACAAGTAGTCAATAAGACTATGCATTACTCAGTCTTACTGGCTATATCCCAACACAACTCCTATACCTAGGGCTCAAGAACCATTGAGGAAGAAAGGGGAGAGATTTTAAATATCAGATGACTAAGATACTTGAAAAACTGTGGCTTTTATATATGAAAGGTAAGCTGCATCCATCAACTCTTAACAATATGGTTGCATAAACAAGACCCAAATAATAGCAATAGCAGTTGACATGCCATTGTGGATGAGAGGTATCTCATAAAACTATACTTTTATATAAAGGGCTATAGGCAATTAATGACTGCTGAGAGAGAGAGAGAGAGAGAGAGAGAGAGAGAGAGAGAGAGAGAGAGAGAGAGAGAGAGAGACTCAGTCTTCCTTACGGATAAACCTGTTGATTGATTATCTAATATCACGTAGTCAGAACTAGGCATATTTAAGAAGAAAATGCTTAAGGTAGTTGGGAGGCATGGAAATATATTGATAGAGGAATAAATAATACTGTTATTATACCATAGACAACATGTAGGGGTGGTTCTGATGCTAAGGTCTAATTGCTTCTAGATTATTGGAATGGCTTCTGGTCTAAAATATCAAATTGAGTCAAAACATCAAATATTAAAGAACAGCATTTATGTGAATATTAAGCTTTTAAAGAATTTAGTGGAGAAATTTCATAGGCAAAGATATCTGTGTATTTTGCTTATATTTATCTTTTTTTTAATAGGGGAAAGGCTGGTCTTTCTCAAGTCAACAGAACACTGTGAGGCCTTGTGAAGAAACAGTCCTGGAGATGGGAAAGGTAGGTGTTAGGAGCTAAGCAATAAATTAAGTATGTCTCATGGTGCTGGTAAAATTGCTACCAGATCTTCTATTCAAGTCCCTACAGAAGCCATGCTTTAAGAACAGAACTCTTCTCCTCCCTTTCTCCTCCTTTTCTAAGAAAGTCTAAAGCAAGCCTTGCGAGAATGTAACCATCAGTAATGTATGTAATTTCCAGTGTAAGACTCATTATGCTGAAGGAAGGCAACCAAATGTGGACTCAGCAACCCACAGGAAAAGTGTACTTTGTATGATGAAAATAAGGAAATGTGCCTGAAAATTGAGAGGGAAAGTCAGGAGACTCATTCGATCCTGATTTTCAAAAGAGCAGAGTTCAAGGCAGATATGCATAGACTCAAGGATTTAAAAACTGAAAATGTGAGTGAACTATATAGAAAGAAAGTAAGTCAGACTCATAAAACAAGATTATTCCTTTGTACAATATGCAATATTTAAAATTTAAAAGAAAGATCGTTGAATGCATGTATAGCAGACTGAACATTGCCAAAGGGGAAAACTGTAGTTGAATGTGAATGGAAAATTAAGCATAACATGTGTGCAGAAAAGAAATGCCAAAGATAAAAGCGGAAAGTGGTGAAGATGAAAAGAAAGGAGATAAGCAGAAAACAGTAATATATACAATTATCAGCTGATTAAATAGATCAATTATTGGCTGGTCATCATGGTACATGATTTTAATCTCAACAATCAGGCAGAGGCAAAGGGGCAAAGGGACAGAGGGTCAGTGACAGAGAGGCAGAGAGGCAGAGGCAGAGGCAGAGGCAGAGGCAGAGGCAGAGGCAGAGGCAGAGGCAGAGGCAGAGGCAGAGGCAGAGGCAGAGGCAGAGAGGCAGAGGCAGAGGCAGAGAGGCAGAGGCAGAGGTAGAGAGGCAGAGGCAGAGAGGCAGAGGCAGAGGCAGAGGCAGAGGCAGAG
Organism: Micromys minutus; assembly: GCF_963924665.1. NCBI lineage: Eukaryota > Metazoa > Chordata > Mammalia > Rodentia > Muridae > Micromys > Micromys minutus. Next base: position 104,827,574 of record NC_137971.1, read on the forward strand.
GCAGAGAGGCAGAGAGGCAGAGGCAGAGGCAGAGGCAGAGGCAGAGGCAGAGGCAGAGAGGCAGAGGCAGAGGCAGAGGCAGAGGCAGAGGCAGAGGCAGAGGTAGAGGCAGAGGCAGAGGCAGAGGCAGAGGCAGAGGCAGAGGCAGAGGCAGAGGCAGATGGACATTAGTGAGTTCAAAGTCAACTAAGTCTATTGCTACAGGACAGGAACATGCGTGCACGTGTGTATTTGTGTGGACAGCCACAGACACACAGAGACAAAGCAATAAAATTGATTAATCAAGGGAAACATAGAACAAACACATATCACCACATGAAAAATGGAAACATGGGAATCACTTATAACAATTCTGTAAAAGTATCAGACAACCAGGAGCCTGTACGTGAGATTAATTTGATGAAACTGGCAAAGTATATAAAGCAAATTATAAAAAACTGGCAGAATAAGAGTTCTGAAAGTTGTCCTCTATTCATTAAGTAACATAGTCTTATAGTTTCTACACTTGGTAACACAAATAATGTGGGTATGGAATGTGGTCTTTGGTGAATTCTATTAAAGGTGCGAGCGATGTATCAAATAGAAACACATTAGGAAGAAACCATAATTATCCTGTTAATTCAGGTTTTGTTTAACCTTTAAAATAAGTTTTCTAATTTAGTATTTAGACAGAATATAAGACCAAAACTTACGAGCTTTTCTATGTAGGTAAAAAATGTACTAAAATACTTTAGTACTTCATTATATTCAAAACTCTCAACAAAACAGGAACTGAAGGGGGAGCCTACTTGACCAGAAGAAGGCCATGCACATGAAATCTACAGCTAACACAACAATTAATGATAAAATATCTAAAATTAGAAAATGTAATTATGATACAATTCTATCATGGTAATTCAACATTTTGCTGATAGTTCTAGTTGAAACAATTCAGGAAAGGAAAATAAACTTATAAGTAAAGGTAAACACATTGTTAGGCAATGTGCTTGTATTTATTAAAATATTTGACGGAATTAAAAAATAAGCACAGGCAATAACAAATGCTTTTAGTAAAGATGTAATTCCTAAGATCAGTAAGGTAATTTTTACAAAATAGCAAAAGAAAATGGAATTTAGGTAAAGCAACTTACTTGTATGGCATCAAACACATGAAGTATCTTGTAGAAGATATACAAAGAGTCCATAATAAAAAGCAAAAAACACTTAAAAAACTATTTAGAAAGTCTCTAGAAAATGGAGCGATGTGCTTTATGCAAGAATCAGGGGTCTTAGGACTGTGAGAATGACAAGTCCTCCTTAGTAGACTCTCAGACAGGCAACAGCTTCACCAGAAACTTCATGTAAGTTTCTGAATAATAATTGCCAACCAGAAATCACAAATTTTATAAAGAAACAAATGATCTAGGATAGGCAATCTAATTTTTGAAAAAGATAAATGATGTTGGATAACTGAATCGACTAAAGACTTACCACTATGCAATTATTGTAATCAGAGGTCATCTATATATCACCCGTATTTATATGGTTAGACTCCAACAAAGTTGCCAAGGTAATCTAATGTGGGCAGAATTGATCATTTCAGCAAATAATGCTAGAACAACTGGATGCTGAAATGAAATAATTAATACAAAATAAAACCTAAAGAGAGCCTGACTGCCTATCAATAAAGCAAAGATGGGCAAATACAGCATAGTCTTGCAATGAGTCATAACTCAGAAATAATGTGGGGTAGCAACTGATAAACAGGATATTCAAAAGAGGCAGACAAGAGAGACCACTTCTAATTCTAATTAGATAAAATTTATAAGTAGGCAAAACAATTATATTTCCAGATATAAAATCCATGGATTTTTCTGTGAGGGCAGAGCCATTTACTTAAAAGGCACAAAAAGGATCATTCTAGAATAGTGAAAATGTTCTGTGTCTTGATGATACAAGTATCTATTGCTACTACAATTCTCCTATCCACTTGTTCTCAGAAACTCTGTGTTTCTCCTATGTGTAATTTAAAGATCATGTTACTGTCAGTTAAAATATATTATTAGCTAGACAGTAGATACTGAATGAGTTTAAAAGTCTTTTTATTTGCTAAATGGATAAAATACAAAATAGACTTTATAATTTACCAGATAGTGAGACTACTAATTTCAGCTTTGTTGAGACATGTAGATGAAGAATGATTTGAGGACTCAATATGAATAGAGGAAGACAAGAAGAGGGATCAGTCTAATAAAATAAAGATAAATGTACAGTGGGAGGAATTCAGCCTTCTTATTTCTGTGTTTAATTTCTTCCAGTTATGGCCCCTCTGCCTTTTTAATAACAACTATGACAAGCAGATAAGAACATAGCTTGGTTTTTAGAACACTTATTTAGTGTGCATGAAATTTCTTCCATGGCAAGTTCTAAAATGAGTGGGGGGAAAGGAAAATGGGAAATAACCCCAGTTATCATGAGATAGAGGCAATAGGGTCAGATCATCATCAGCTGCTTAGTGAGATTGAATATGGTCTGGGTGACGTGAGGCTGTCTTACACAGAAGCAGCAGAAGGAAGAGCAGCAGCAGCAACAACAATAATAAAAATCACAGCAAACACAGTACAAGCACAGACAAATGCTTCTTTCCCATCTGTCACATGTTAAAAACAGAATTATTTGTAGAATGTTTTCTAATCTATAAACTGCAGAAATCCTTTCCCCAGATCCTTTTTTTTTTCAACAATTAAGCCTACAGAGGAGGAAATTAAATTTCACATCTAGTATTAAGGTAACAGGGATAGAGCACAAACAAATTGATCTGTATTTAAATTGGGGTTAGGATCTACTCTAACACCAACAAGTCATTTGACTCCAAAGAGTTCAATTTCTAAAGTGATCCTTTCTCTTGGTTTAAAGTCTTACAAGAAAAATGTCTTTGTATGGGGGCTTGAGAACCTTGGTTAGCCCAGAATTCGGAGAAGGGACAAACAAGCCTCAGAACACTTGCCTTCTTACACTATTCTTCTTCCAAATAACCTGCATTTCTACTTTAAACTTTGTAAACCTCACACCACTCAATTAAAAAAAAAAAAAAAAAACTCTTCTTTAAAAAATTATATAAGCTTAGATTATTATAGTTCATCCTACCTGAAAGAATATGTCTAATGAACATGGGTTTTCACACATGTATGTATGAGAGAGTGTCTTCAAATAATCTACAGGAGATTGATTCTTTCTCTGGAATATCTTCTATGACCAGAACCTGAGAAAGTCGTTGGCATTGAAATGCAAAATTAAAAATTAAGCAGTGTGAACATAGAGAGACACTAACAGATTGACTTTATTTATTATTGCTTTGTTAAATCTTCTTTGGTCTTTCTTGATACAGTTTTGAAAACTGAGGACATTTGTTGGTCAGACCACACTTTCAATTACAAAGAAATCTGTTGAATTCTAAATTAAAAAAATACTGTCTCGTGCTCAACGCACATCACTCTTCTATTTAAATCCTTTTCCATTGATTTGCTTTTTCTCTACATCAAGACTGATCTACAGCTCACCTGATGCATTGCTGTGAAGAGAAGGAGTCTCAGTACAAGTCAGTTAACTATTTATAACTCAGAGAGTAGCTTTGTCTCCTTGGTACCTGAAAATCAACCATGATGGCACTGTTCATACTACAGGAAATTGGCAGCCATTGTGAATCAGGGTTATATTCTCAAGAGCAGGCTCTAGTCTATGACTACAAGCTGGAGGCAAGTAATGAGGAAAGACAAGGGTTTGGTGTTGTATCTTTTTCTTTTCCTTTTTCCTGCTTCTTTTCCTTGGCAGAAGAAAGGATACAGATGCAGAATATAAAGACAGAATTATCACTTTACTGGTCCCATTGCATTCTGGTCTTTGAGGCTGTCAAAGTGGCTGCCACCTGTTGATGGCTTTCCTTTGTAGAACTATGAGAGAGTCTTAATGTTTGTTTATGGATCTCCACTGTACTCAGCTCTCTGGTATTGATGCTAGGTCTTCTGGCTGAACTTTTGAGTCTCTTTTCATCATTTGACCCTTGCAGTCATAGCCATGGCTTCTTCCTAACAAGGCTTCTTTGTAGATAGTCTTTGCTGGTTTGCTTTTCATGGGGACTGTTCAATCTCCACTTCTTTTCCCAGCACTGACTGATGAGTACTCATGCATTTTGTCTACAGCAGAGAGGAGAGTTTTATTTATTTTATTTTATTTATTTTATTTATGTTCCTTTTCTTTTTATGTGGGACTACTTCAGACACTCTAGAATTGCTCTAGATATATTTCTATGTTTAAAACGCTCTAGGCTAGTGGTTTTCAACCTTCCTAATGTTGTGACCCTTTTTTTTTTTTCATGTTGTGGCAATCCTAACCATAAAATTATTCAGTTGCTACTTCATAACTATAATGTTGCTACTGTTAGGAATCATAATGTAAATATCTAATATGCAGAATATTTGATATGGATATCCCTAAAGGAGTTGAGACCCACATGTTAAGAATTGCTGTCTAGGCCACTAACAGGAAATATGTCTGTCATCTATTACTGGATGTGAGAAGGCTCTGCAATGATCCTAAAGGGTTTCTCACTATGAAACTGCTGGTCTGCCTGCAGCCCTATGACGAGTGCACTGATCTGGCATCACACTTGCTAGATGGAGAATTTGTTTTGCTTATAGTATACAAATTGTAACTTTCTGTGTTCCATTGATGGGGAAATTGAGATACAAAATGTTAAGCAACTTGTACAAAGTCAAGCAGAAGCTAAGTGGCACTGTTGAGATTTAGCCAAATGTGATTCAGCTCCACTATTTATACTTCTGCCCACAAAGCTCTGTTTCCCCTTTGAATTAGTGAAGCAATTATGCATTTATATGTTGTTTGTCAAGTATGCATTTGTTAATACTCATTGACCACCTATAAGGCTCCAGGATCTGCACCAAGTACTTTATATATAATCTCATTAACAATTATATTTTTCCTAGGACCGTAGCCCCAGCCTTTTTCAAATTTGTAGATGACAAATTTGCAGTGAATACATTTTCTTCATCTGTGTCCAACTCTAAGGTCTAGGTGTTTTTAATTCTACTATGATTTAAATTGAGATTGGTTAGGGCATCCATTTTATAGTACTTTAATGAGAGAGAGAGAGAGAGAGAGAGAGAGAGAGAGAGAGAGAGAGAGAGAGAGAGAGAGAGAGAGAGAGAGAGCCAAGTGGAAGGAGTGTCTAATAGGCAAGAGCACTGATAGGCAAAAATCCAAGAAATTGGTTTTATTCAGAATAGAAAACATGAGTATAATATATATAGTGAGAGCTCAAGTCTTTGACAAATGCTGTTAAAAGACTTCTGCAGAAGTTAGGGGAAGGTGAATTTTCAAGGTGTCCATGTCTCTGCCAAATCAGCAGCTTTCAGAGCCCAGCAAGGGAAAGCAGATGCATCAAGGAGGTCAGACTTCCTAAGATTCCTGAGCTTTCAGGCAGTGCTCTAAACTGGCAGGGCCCCATGAATGCTGGAGGAGGGCAGCATGCAGAGGAACTGGCCTTCTTTTCCCACAGTGTGACTGCAGAATGAGATGGACTGATTATCCATGACAGAGATCTTATCCAACATCCAGACTGTGAACTTGATCACAAGTTAGAGGGTCCCATGTGTCCTGAAGATGGTTCTGAGAGTCACAGCAGTTGGCAAACCTTAGCACAGAACAACTGACCTGAATGAGGCTGTACCCTTAGTTAGAGTGCTACCAGACAAACAGGTCTTCTGCCCTTTTCTTATTTTCAATTAGTTCCCCTCTTTTGTCAAACTGTGTGTCCAAATGAGACTTTCTTAGCACACTTTTTTTTTTTTTTTGTAATTTTTAATTGTGCCCCGAGTAGCCATTAGAATTCCTCAAATTTATGTTCCTAGCTACAAAGGGTCAAGGAAAGTTCAGCCAGGAAACCCCAACCGATATCACCTATTACACAACAAAAGGCCTGTAAAAAGAGATATTTGTGTAAAAGAAAATTATCTAAAAGCCCCAGTTAAACAGATTCTTCTTGTTCATGGCTTCAGTCCAATAGAACATCTCCCCTTCTGTTCTATTTTCTTGATAAAAGTCAATAGCAAGAACAGAATATTTCCTCTTTATCCATCTACTCTTTTTAATGACCAATGTTTTATTATCCATCTCTGTATAATATTTATTAAAAGCTCAGAGAGCTATTATAGAAGACAGAGGTTATAACTAGCAAAAATTATATAATAGTAGATATTTGAAAACAGGTATATTGACAAACAGATCAGGCACCCTGACATTAGGACTGGCCACTGCCTGCCCACAAAGAACTGAGCGCGCCGAGGAGAGACACAGGAGCGCTCTTCCCACTGAACCCATGGGTAAGTCAAAGTTCTCTCTCCACTGATTATCTGGAGAGAACCTCCGGGAACTCCAGGGCACAGGGATCTCAGTGAAGTCTGGGATCAGACTGGTCCAGCATCCATCTCAGCCCAAATTCACAGACAAATCAGACAGCACTGACATCAGGACTGGCAGGCAACCTGTCCACAGAGAACTGAGCATCCAGGGAAGATGCAAGGGGAGTGAGGCTAATTTCCCTCCCCACAGTCTATCCAGGGAGAGGTCACCCAGAACTCACAGGGTGCAGGTGGAGGTATTGCCTGGGAGCACACATTTTCAGCCCATGGACAGACCCAACCGAGTTTCATCCGGACTGGTGACCTGACCTAAGTTTGCTGGGCACCCAGAAGAGCCTCATGAGGGCTCTCACTCCTGAACTCAGGGGATAGTCCACTTTCCTTCTCCACTGTCCTTCCAGAGAGAGGCCTCCTGAAACTCTCAGCGTGCAGGGGGACAGTACTGCCTGAAAACAGACACTTCCAATCAAGGGCAGACCAGCATAGTTGCATCGGGACTCGGCACTGCCTTCGGAACTAACAGCCTATCCAGAGAGCCGAACACATGGAATAATCTCCCTCTAGAGACCCACAGAAGAGACAAGCTCCAGTTATAGACAACAGGATCACCCAGCACCACCAATAACAAGATGGCAAGAGGAAAGCAGAAGAATCTAAGAAACAGAAGCCAAGACAATGTGGCAACATCAGAATCCAGTTCTCCCAACAGGGCAAACAGTGGATGTCTCAACTTACCAGAAAAACAAGACTTAGACTTCATAGATGCAAGCATCACCAACAGAATACAAGAGATGGAAGAGAGAATCTCAGGTGCAAAAGATACCATAGAAATCAATGGCACAACAGTCAGAGAAAATGCAAAAATAAAAAAGATTCTTACCTAAAACATTCAGGAAATTCAGGACACAATGAGAAGACCAACCTAAGAATAATAGGTGCGGAAGAGAGAGAAACACTCCCAACTAAAAAGGCTCAGTGAATATCTTCACAAAAATTATAGAAGAAAACTTTCCTAACCTGAAGAACGAGAACACAATGAACATACAAGAAGCCTACAGAACCCCAAATAGATTTGACCAGAAATAAAATTCTTCCTGACACATAATAGTCAAAACAACAAATGCTCAAAACAAAGAAAGAATAGTAATAGCAGTAAGGGAAAAGGACAGGTAACCAATCAGAGACCAATCAGGATTACACCAGATTTTCAACAGAGACTCTGAAAGATAGAAGATGCTGGAGTGATGTCATGCAGACCCTAAGATAACACAAATGCCAGCCCAGGTTACAATATCCAGCAAAACCATAGATGATAAAACCAAGATATTCCAGGACAAAACCAAATTTACACAATATCTGTCTATAAATCTGGCACTACAAAGATTAACGATGGAAAACTCCATTACAAAGAGTGAAATTTTAACCTAAAAAGATCAAGAAACTAATCTTCTTGCAATAAACACCAACGAAGAAAACACACAAACATAATTCTACCTCTAACAACAAAAATAGCAAGAAACAACAATCACTATTCCTTAATATCTCTTAAAATCAGTGAACTCAATTCCCCAATAAAAAGACATAGACTATCAGACTGGATACATAAACGGGATCCAGCATTTTGTTGGATACAGGAAACTAATGTCAACAACAAAGACAGCCATTATGTCAAAATAAAAGGTTGATAAATACTTTCCAAGCACATGGTCCAAGAAACAAGCTGGAATAGCCATTCTAATATTGAATAAAGTAGATTTTCAACCAAAAGTCATCAAAAAAGACAGGGAAGGACACTTTTTACTCATCAAACATAAAATTTACCAAGATGAGCTCTCAATCAGGACATCTATGCTCCAAATACAAGGACACACACATTCACAAAAGAAACTCTACTAAAGTTTAAAGCATATATTTTAACACACACAATAATAGCGGGAGACTTCAACACCCCACTCTCATCAATGGACAGATCATAGAAGCAGAAATTGAACAGAGACACAGTGAATCTAAAAGAAGTTATAAAACAAATGGATTTAAGAAAAATCTATAAAATATTTCATCATAAAATTAAAAAAATACCATCTTACCAACACCTTACAGCATATTCTCCAAAATTAACCATATAGTCAACCACAAAACAGGTTTCAACAGATACCAGAACATCAAAATTATTCCATACATCCTATCAGATCACCATGGACTAAGGCTGGTCTTTAATAACAACAAAAACAACAATAAGCCCACATATACATGGAATCTGAACAATGCTCTACAGAACAATAGCTTGGTCAAGGAAGAAATAAAGAAAGAAATCGATAGAGAAGTAGACAGTGGGAATAATCAACTCAGAGCAGAAATCAACCAAGTAGAAACAAAAAGAAGTATACAAAGAATCAAAAAAAAAAAAAAAAAAAAAAAAAAAAAAGCAAAACAAAACAAAAACAAAAAACATAACAAAACAGGAGCTGGTTCTTTGAGAAAATCAACAAGATCGATAAACCCTTAGCCAGACTAACTAGAGGGCATAAAGAGAGTATCCAAATTAGCAAAATCAGAAATGAGAGGGAAGAAATAACAATAAAAACTGAAGAAATTCAAGAAATTAACAGATCTTACTACAAAAGGCTATATTCAACAAAACTAGAAAATCTAGAGAAAATGAACAATTTTCTTGACAGATAGCAGGTATTTCAGTTAAATCAGGATCAGATAGACTATTTAAACAGCACCCATAACCCCTAAAGAAATAGAAGCAGTCATCAAAAGCCTCCCAAACAAAAAATCCTAGGAACTGATGGGTTTAGTGCAGAATTCTATCATACATTCATAAAAGACCTAATACTAACACTCTCCAAACTATTCTACAAAATAGAAACAGAGGGAATACTAGCCAACTCATTCTTAAAAACCACAATCATGTTCATTCCTAAACCTCACATAGACCCTACAAAGAAAGAGAACTTTAGACAAATTACCCTCATGAACATTGATGCAATAATACTCAATAAAATTTTTGCAAACCAAATTAAAGATCACATAAAAATGATCATTTACAATAATCTAGTAGGCTTCATCCAAGGAATGAATGGTTCAATATATGAAATACATTGATGTCATCTACTGCATAAACAAACTAAAAAAAAAAAAAAAAAAAAAAGAAAGAAAAAGAACTATAGGATCATCTTTCTAGATGCTGAGAAAGCATTTGACAAAACTCAACACCCCTTCATGTAAAGTCCTGGAAAGGTCAGGAATTCAAGGCTCATACTTAAACATAGTAAAAGCAATATACAGCAAACCAGTAGCCAATATCAAACAAAATGATGAGAAGCTTGAGGCAATCCCACTAAAATCAGGGACTACAGAGTGCTGCCCGCTCTCTTTTTACCTATTCAATATAGTACCGGAAGTGCTAGTCAGAGCCATCAAAGAGCAAAAAGAAGTCAAAGGGATACAAATTGAAAAAAAGAAGTAAACAAATCACTATTTGTGTATGATATGATAGTATACTTAAGTGACCCAAAGAATTCCACCAGAGAAATTTTAAAGCTGATAAATGCCTTCAGCAAAGGGGCTGGATATAAAATTAGCTCAAAGAAATTAGTAGCCTTTCTCTACTTGCAGGACAAACAGGCTGAGAAAAAAAATTAGAGAATCAACACTTTTCACAATAGTCACAAAGAATATACAATACCTTGGTGTGACCCTAGCCAAGCAAGTGAAGAATCTGTATTACAAGAACTTCAAGTCTCTGAAGAAGGAAATTGAAGAAGATTTCAGAATATGGGAAGAACTCTCATGCTCATGGATTGGAAGGATCAACATATTAAAAATGGCCGTCTTGCCTATGGCAATCTACAGATCCAATGCAATCCCCATCAGAATTTCAACTCAATTCTTCATAGAGTTAGAAAAAGCAATAGCAAATTTATTTGGAATAATGAATACCTAGGATAGGAAAATCCATTCTCAATAATAGAAAAAATTCTGGGGTAATTGCTATCCCTGATCTCAAGCTGTATTATAGATCAATCATGATAAAAACTGCATGGTATTGGTACAGAGACAGGCAGGAAGATCACTGGAATAGAATCAAAGACCCAGAAATTAACCCACAGACCTATGGTCATTTGATCTATGACAAAGAAGCTACAAACATTCAATGGAAAAAGAATAGCCTCTTCAACAAATGGTCCTGGTTAAACTTAGAGTCAGCATATAGAAGAATGCAAATAGATCCTTTCTTATCTCCTTGCACAAAGCTCAAATCCAAGTGGATCAAAGACCTCCACATAAAATCAGGCACACTGAAACTAATAGAACAGATAGTGGGGAAGGTTTAGGAGTATGTAGGCATTGGGGAAAATTTCTTGAACATACCAATGGCTTATGCTCTAAGATCAAGAATCAACAAATGGGGCCTCATAGAATTGCAAAGCTTGTAAGGCTAAGGACACTGTGAAAATGACAACAGCAACCAACAGATTGGATAAAGATCTTTACCAATTCTATATCTAATAGAGGGCTAGTATCTAATATATACAAGAACTAAAATGTTAGACTCTAGAGAATCAAATAAATCAATTAAAAATTGGAGTACAGAGCTAAACAAAGAATTCTCAACTGAGGAATATTGAATGGCTGAGAAGCACCTAAAGAAATGTTCAACATCCCTAGTCATCAGAAAAATGCAAATCAAAACAACTCTGAGATTTCTCTTCACACCAGTCAGAATAACTAAGTTCAAAAACTCAGGTGACAGCAGATGCTGGCAAGGATGTGGAGAAAGAGGAACACTCCTCCACTGATGGTAGGACTATAAACTGGCACACCCACTCTGGAAATCAGTCTGGTGCTTTCTCAGAATATTGGATATAGTACAATCTGAGGACCAAGCTATACCACTCTTTTGCATATACCCAAATGAAGCTCCAGTATCTAACAAGGACACATGCTCCACCATGTTCATAGCAGTTGTTTTTATAATAGCCAGAAGCTGGAAAGAACCCAGATGTCCTTCAACATAGAAATTGATACAGAAATTGTGATACATTTACACAATGGAGTACTACTCAGCTATCAGAAACAATGACTTCATCAAATACCTACGCAAATGGGTAGAACTTGAAGCTTTCATCCTGAGTGAGGTAACTCAGTCACAAGAGAACATTCACAGTATGTGAAAAGGAAAAATAGATCCAGTCTTGAGGAAAACTAATCTTCTCACACGGGGCACCAATGTTGTTGAAAGTCACGGGGCACCAATTTTGTTCAAAGATGACATCCCAGGTTTCAGCACCAATGTTAGAGAAAGGATGAAGAGAGTGGGGGGCATATGGCCCCTGGAGGTGCAGCGAGGTCTGGGGGCAAGGGAGGTGCCTCTGGGAGGCCCATGTTGGGAATTCCTTCCCCCTGAGGGACCAGTCACATGGCAGTATAGTTCAGAATAGAGTTTATTCAGGTCATGGGAGAGTTAAGAGGGTAGTAGAGGCAGAGAGAGAGAGAGAAGAGAGTAAGAGGAGTAGAGGAGTAGAGGCTGGTAATAATTATGTGGAGAGAGGGGGGAAAGAAAGGTGAAGAGGAGGATTAAAAGGGGGGAGAGCAAGGCTGCAAGAGAGCAAGAGCAAGAGAGAGAGGAGGGGACAAGCAGCTCCTTATATAGTGTCAGGTCACTGAGGCAGAGCATACCTGGTATTGCAGGTAAAGTAGGAGTGGGTTTAGAGAATCCCAACATTCCTCCATTTTTGTTTAATTAAAAAAGAAAAATTAGAGGCAATGGTGGATAAGGAATAGAGTCGTTGTGATCTCTGACTTCTTCATGCTTGTTTTGGGGCAATGTTTCTAGAGAGTCTAGAGAAGTAGGGTTAGGGATGTCTGTCCAGTCTTAGAGTTGGCTGTTCCCTTGCATATGTACCTGGGGCCATGGGTCTCTTCATGCGAACTCATTGGTTAGTGTTCTAGTCCCTGGGAGCTGTAGTGAGTTTGGTTAGTTGATAATTTTGTTCTTTCCATGGGGTTGCAGACCCTTTCAGCTTCTTCATTCCTTTCTCAAGTGTCACGCGCCCACGCTTCCCGCTGCTAGGAACAGGCGTGCAACAAAACGAACAGCTTCTTCTGCGGATAACCTTTATTGAACAGCATTTTGAGCAGGGGCTTCATGAGCAGGAAACTTGTCTCTGAGTCGGGGACTCCCTACCGAGTTCTACTGTCTAGACGGCCTCTCACGCACAGTCCCCCAAGAACGATCTCTCTGTCCAGTCTCTGTCCACGCGGGACCTCCCGCAATCACTATTACCGAGTCTCTCTCCACGTGGGATCTCCCGCAACCTCTCCTATCGGGCTTCTCTCCACGTGGTATCTCTCCACCATCCCTCCACGTGGTTCTTCTCTCTCTGTCTTCCTCTTCTCCTGTCTTCCTCTCCTCTTGGGGGAAGAAATGCACTGCTATATATGCCTAGGAGACTTGTGTCGCTACCTGATTGGTGCGCCCTCCAGTAACTCAATAGTATGCCCCGAGAGCGGGCTATGACGTATGTGGCGCATGCGCATTAAGTCTCTTGGCTGGGCAGCAGCTCTGTTTGCTGAGCTCTCGGCGGGAAGCTGGCGCCATGTTTGGGTGCCGCACAAACGGCTCCCTACACTCAAGCTCCTTCATTGGAGTCCTCATGTTCAGTCTGATGGTTAGCTGCAAGCATCCTCTTCTGTATCAGTATGGCTCTGGCATAGCATCTGAGGAGGCATGTTCAGGAACATTTTAACTAGCTAATATGTTGTTATCAGGTTGGGAAGGAGTAGAAGAAAAACAGTGGGAGACAGTTTTTAAAATGTTTTTTTCTTCTCATACTTCATTTTATAAGATAATTTAAAAGTATTGGCTTGGCTTGCCTGATGAGGAGGGTGGCTCCTTTAGGAGGCTGTGACACTTGCAGTGGTCTGAGAACAAAAGAGAGGTTTCCTCATGAGGTTTGTCACCTATAAACCTTCCCTAGTCATTCATAGATCCTAAGACCTGTTTGCCAGTTTCCTTCTAAGCTCTAGGTAAGTCAGTGTACATTGGCTTGAAATGCTTATAGAAACATGAGTTCTGGCAAGGAGCCCATGCTCTCATGGAAGTCTCAGAACTTTAAAACAATAGATGAACATTTGTATAACTTTCCATGAACAAGAGAGTATCCAGAGGCAATTTCTAACTTATTTCTTTCCTAGATTGAGGTCTTGGTGAGATGGACAATGAGGGTTTGGTAAAACCATTTAATAGTGTGCTAAAGTTTCTGAGAGTGAAAAGAAAATAAACATCTAAGAGCATTTTTGTATACGTGGGTGTTGGATGAATCCTATAGAAATATAAGATTTGCTTATATAATAACATTTCTGGCTTTAAAAAATCTGTTTTTTAGCACCATGAACAGCTACTCTGAATCAGTGGGGGGTTTTGTGGGGGGAGGCCTAAGGGTTTGAAAGAAAGACATAACTCAATTATTCCTGTTACCAGAAGTGTTTTATTCCATCTCCAACTCCAACTGCACTGGCTCCAACTTCAGATATATATTTACAAAAGTAGTTACAAAGGCATTATGCAAATTCCCTAGCTGAAGGGTGAGGGCGTCACCCCCTGGGGTGAAGGCTATATCCTGAGGTAGGAATAGGAACAGATGTGGAGTAGGCTTGTGACTGGGCATTAGTATTACAAAGGAAGGTGTGTTTTCCCAAAGTCAAGGCCTGCAAGCAGACAGTTCAGCTAACCCTAGCAGTGGGGGTTGGGCATAACTTCCAACATTTGTTTAGTGTTGAGGATAGATGGATAGCACTAAATTATGTGGGCATACTTCTAGGATTGTGATTTACAGAGTTGGAAAGAACACTACTGTATTGCCATTCTGAAACTCCTCCAAAAGAAGACTATGGCATGACATGCTACCTGTGCAGAGACATTGTGGATGGGTCCAGTGCCAATGCTCAGCTTCCTGACCTGGATTTTTGTCCTTTCAATATTATCTCTGCTGCTCCCAAATTATGGGCTCCAATACATGTGCTAAGTATGTTTGTGTTTATTTTTTATTTTATTTTTATAAGTTTTGCTTCTCAGCCACTTGTCTTCTCATAGGCTAAAGGATATTTTCCATCAGAAGAGAAGACACTTTACACAATTAAAAGGCTTATTATTTACATTTTCTGTTGGAACAGGTATTAGTATTTCAGTTGAATAAATATGGTATCAGATTTCTTAATTCATCATACCCCTTTCAACTTTAAAACTTTATTCTGCTAAGGTTTTTGATGTTTGCACATAAATTGTACTAAGTTGTGATATTCACTTGTTGTTGATGAAAATAGAGCCCACAGACAGACAGAAAGACAGACAAAAATTCAGAAACACACACACACACACATAGAAAGAGAGAGAGACAGAGACAGAGAAATAGAGAGAGGCAGAGAGAGAAAGAGAGAGAGAGAGAGAGAGAGACAGAGACAGAGACAGAGACAGAGACAGAGAGAAAAACTAATTTGTAGGACAAACATAAAATAAAATGCTCTACAAGTTTTGTAGTATGAGTTAGCCTGAATCCATTCAACTGTTGTCTTTGACTTTCTTTCTCAGGCTGAAAGACCACCCAGAGCGAGGAGACCCTCACTCAAGTCTTGGATGACAGCCCCCCCCCCCCAAAGAACTCGAGAGAGACCGTCCTTGCTGCAATTACATGAGGTTTATTAATGAACCAGTGCACTGGGGTCGAGACTTGTATCCCATGCAGCGATAGAGGAGTTCGACCCTGAGTGGCTGGGAGAAGGGGTTTTTAAAGGAAAAAACCACAACCCAAGGGGGGAAGGACTATGTCATTGGAGAATACCAAAAATACCAGTGAAGAATCATAAGGGAAACACCCGGTTTCTCAAGATTGTTTATAAGGTGAAAATTACCAGTGAAGAATTGCAAGGGGAACACCTAGTTTCTGAAGATTGTTTATAAGGTGTTATTTAACTTTTATGTTTTTCTGGTCAGTCAGTTTCTAAAACGGAGTCACCCTGACCTTAAGGCCATAAATTCTTTATGGTCAGCCAGTTCCTGGAGTAGAAGAATAGTATTGCAGGACTGGATAGCCTACATTTTTGGTTCTACTCTACCTGCTAGGGGTCTTCCACTTTACCTGTTAGGGGGTCAGGATTTATCCTGGTCTTTCAAGGCAAATGAGTCAGTAAAGTTAGTCAAAGTGGCAACACTGATCCTTTTGGAAAGGACACATTTAAATACTAGTTTGTATTCAGAAAATGCTGTTGCCCTGTTGAGTCTGAAAACGCAAGAGGCTCTGCAGAAGTTATAAGGAAGCATTAGGTAGTGGCTTCCAGCACAGAGTATAGATGTTTAGAGAGCAGAGGGTTAGTGAGGGTCCATAATGATCCAAAGACTTGCAGCAACAGTTAGCACACTACTGTGCACTGCGCTTGCAGCAACAGTTAGCACACTACTGTGTACTGCGCTTGCAGCAACAGTTAGCACACTACTGTGTACTGCGCTTGCAGCAACAGTTAGCACACTACTGTGCACTGCGCTTGCAGCAACAGTTAGCACACTACTGTGTACTGTGCTTGCAGCTTTCCCTTACCACAGATTTGTCATGGGAGGATTCTTGTATTCCTGGCATCTGATGTCTTTGGGTTTTGAGGTGCTGTGTATGAACATGGAAGCTATTGTTTAGAAAGCAGCTAATTAAAAGGAAAATATATGGAGTCCAGGGAACAAAGATAAAGAACAGAAATAGCACCTGAGAATGACATGGAAGCAAGCTCAGGGAAGTTTAGACTTTAGCTGTATGTAGGAATTTAGACACAAGGGCAGGAGGTCTCCAGAAGACTTGCTATGTTTTCAGTGGCTCTCCAGGTCCCTACTCTCATGGGGACTTCAGGTAACTGGCATTACTATTTGGTAGATACAATACTTATATTTTGAATCTGGCATTGTTTTTGGATGATCTACTAACTCCAAAGGTCATAAAATATAAACTACCTTTAAAAATTTAAGATTTCAGTAGTTTTACATCATTGTACAAATGATAAATCAGCTTCCTATTACAAAGTAGACTCAATGAAGTTTTATTGTTTGCTAAGGATGTAGATGTTTAAAAAGGGTTAAAAGTAACTGATAATAATTGTGAAAATGGTCTAGGTCTACATATTCTTACAAAGTACAAAAGCTCCGTATCAGCCTTGAGAGCAGACAGTTTGTCTGCAGTCAGTTCAAGCAACAGGATCCTGTTTGAGTCATCCTAGTCATTCTAACTGAAGTGTGTATAGATTCTGGGAGAAAGAAGACCTTATGTATGTCAGACAGAGCTGCTTGCAGAAGAGAGATGAGAGTGGAACTTGTACTTAAGCATGTGGTGAACTGGTTAGAAGCAATTAAGAAAAAAAGGCATGAGTGCAGGTGAAAAATGTATGTATTTGAGTGTGTCTTTATATGTGTATAATCACATGTATGATGTACCCATAGAAGCCAGAAAGGGTTGGTAGATTCTCAGGAGCTGAAGGTACAGGTTATAGTGAGACACTCAATGTCGTCCCCGGTCCCAGTGACACCACTTTTACCATCCAGAATGTTGGACCTGGATAACGACCAAATTTCATCACAGATGTAATTAACATGCAAGCAATGCAACTGTCACGACTGTAAATGGCAGCTTTCAAAAGAGCAGCATGGGACTGAAGATGTACTGTGGGGGATTTGGAAGTCAGCCTTGTGAAGGAAAAATGTGGAATGGAGAGCAATGTGCCACAGTCTCCTGTGACTCTTCAGAAGAGTCCTAATCTGCTGAACACAGATTTAAGTCTAAATTGGCTCCTGGCATACCTGTGGGAAAGCAAAAAGAAACTAAGATCAGGCCAGTGGCCAATTCTCCTGTTTTCAGGGAAATCCTTACAGGTGATAATTCTCTCCCAATTCCTTCTGATTTGCCTCATGAGGCAGGACGTTGACTAGAGCACAGTGTGGTAAGGTATGATTGGCCAAGGATTTAGGGGCTTGTGATTGTCTCAAATACGGTATATAAGCTTATTGGCTGGGCAGTAAGCTCAGACGGCCCTGGAGTTCATTTGTCTCAGGATTTCTCAGGTGACTCAGTCCTGTCTCACCCTTCCCTTATCCTCAGTCTTTTTCCCACAAAGCACTTCAGCAAACAGTTGCCCAGCACAAGAAGGCAGCCTGTCCCTCCCTTCCTCCCTCTCCCTTCATCCATCCCTTCCTCCCTTTACCCCTTGCTTTCTCTAAAATTATAAAGAAATCAAATAGATGATAATATAAATCAGTTTTTATTTTACTTTTCTTCACATTTCTGATTCTGTTAATCAGTGAAGACTACAACCAAATCCTTTTTATGAAAATTATGTAAGATTATGTAATTTTAAGGATATTTTACATTTTTAGACATTATTTTCCTTTTTAGTGTGGCTGAAATTGAGATTCTCTTCCATTATACATACCCATTTCATATATTTTAATTAGCCTGGTAGTTTGTTTTACATGAACATTTAATAATATACTTTATGGTAACTATAAAAATATTTTTATGCCTGAGTGCACATGTATTCTTTTGTGGAATACAATTATTTCTTCTATCTGCAGCTACTCCCAAAAGTATGTCTGCAGTTACTATTCTCTATGTAATTATTGGTAATTTTCTCTAGTTTTCTCATCAGATTTTCACAGTGCTAGGCCCTACATTTCTCATTGTTCTGACAACATAAGTAGCTTTTAGTTTTCCTGGTGTTACTTCTATGGCCAACCTGTGTCTTCTTACTCCAAAGCAATCGATGCCTCTACCGCCCCAACAGTCCTTCTCTTACAGGACCTATGCTTAGACATCTTTTGTATAAAGTTTGATGTTATTGGATTTTATACTTTTTTTTCTTCTGGGTAAACACTTTGTTTCTACACTCCTGATTTGGTGACACAAATTTTGAGAAAGAATATTTTGGAAGTAAATATATTGAGAACTAAGTCATTTGAGGAGTTAGCTAGTGGGTGAATCCTGAGTACAGTACTCAAGAATCTTAATTTTTCATGACCTTTCTGAATTGTAATATCTGATTTGTATCTTAATTGATTCTTTATCACAGTTGAAAAAAAACCTTAGGATTCTTTCGTTACTTGTGGTGTTTAAACATTCCTAATAATGTGACTGTGTATGGGTTCTACTTGTCTACGTCCTGGATACTTAGGCTGCTCTCCTCACTACAGTTGAGGTTAGTACATAAATACTAATTATTTTGGTAACTTATTCTCTTATGATTTTTACTTTTTTACTTCCTATAACACATACTAACTATAAATTGAATATCTCGAATCAGTGCTGTGACTGTTAGATTATGGCTTTCTTTTTTCTTCTGTTATGTTTTAATTTGTCTTTCTAGAGATTTTCAGTATTTGCCTCGTAATGCTTGTTTGCCTTTTATTTCTGATATTAGCATTTTCCTTTTTATTTGTTCTTCTTTCATGTATTACATCCGGACTGCAGTTTCCCCTTCTCCTCTCCTCAGGCTCCCCTCTTCTTGTTCCCAGATCAACCCCCCAAACCCCACTTAGAAAAGAACAGGGTTTCCCAGCAGTCAATCAACTATAGTGTAGAAAGCTATAATAGTGTACACAACTATTACCTATGGGCAGAGGATTCAGCTCAGACCCAAACAGGCTCCCTGATCTCTGTTAACCCACTGGAGTTTCAGTCAGTTGATACTGTAGGCCATGTTCTTGTGTTGTCATTGATCTTGCTTCTTCTTACAACCCTTCCTGCTCTCCCCCTGATCCCCAACAGAACTGTCAGGGTCCTCCTAATATATGGCTGTGGGACTATGCATCTGCTTCCATTAGTTTCTGCATGTAGAGTGACTAATTTCTCTGATGACAATTGTGCCAGGCTCTAGTCACAACACATACTGCAGGTATGAAAAACGGTGTAGGTCAGAGGTTTTGTGGCTGGATTGATATCCCAATCCCTCCACTTGAAGCCTTACCTGGGTACAGATAATGGCTGGTTCAGGTTCTGTGTCCCATATTACTTGGGATCTTTGCAAGCGTTACCCTTGTAGGTTCCATGGAGTTTCTGCCTTGCTCCTTAAATGCCATCCAATTCCAGTTGTCTCTCTCAATACCTATTCCTCCATTCCCCACCCCATCTTTCCTGCCCCACCCCTCCAGCCTTTAGCCCACCCATGAAATCTATTCTATTTCCCCTTGCCAGGAAGATCTTTGCACCCTTCCCCTCCTCTTTGTGTTTGTGGATTGTAGTATGATTATCCACTACTTTACAGCTAACTCTATTAGCATTTTATTTTGCAAGAGCAATCCTTTCTCTGTGTTAATCATTGTGGTGTCTTTTACTTGTGTCATGGACCTTATTTTTCTTCTTTTCCCACATTATCTTCATTTCCCATAATTTTAGTGCATTTGAAATCAAAAGTCCAAGGGAATAGAGTATATAGCAGGGTTTAGAGGAAGGAAAGAGAATGGGGGAAATGATGTAATTATATTATAATATCAAAGATTAAAATAATTATTTTTAGAAGGCATATAATATAATTGAATTAAGCTGTTAGTTGATGTTAATGTTCACACAGACACATGAATGCCTATAAGGGTTATAAAGGCTTTTGCCTTTACCTGCTTTCTAAACTTATAAATGTCAGTAATTTATGTTGCCTTTCTGAATAAGTAATCAATTTTATTCTTAAAAAAAAATGAATTCAGCTGGGGTTTTCGAAATGACTCATGAGTGAGATTCTTGTCAGAGAAGTGTGCTGATTAGAGTTTAAGTCTCTGGCTTTCACATGAATATGAAGTAGATTTGTGTGACGGCCCACCTGTAATCTCAGCTCTTGGAGGAGACAAGAAACAACCAGAGCAGGCTGTCTCGCCACAGTACCTAAGTGAGCCAGCTCTGGGTTTGTGGGAGAAGTCTGCCTCAATATATAACATTGAGAACTGGGGGGAAATCAAGACAGTGTTCTCAGTCGTGAGGTTTCTTGAGGGAAATGTCTCAGGGCAGCCCACAGAAAACACTGCTTCTGACAGCACACCATGCTCTACTTACAGGGAGCAGGGAACTCAGGCTCAGTCATGGACAGGGTCCCAGTATCCTAGGGTCTGGGGCAGCTTCGACTCTGTGAACTGTTCTCACTGTCCTGTGTGTGTCTCTTCTCTCTTGGGGGAAATGCTCACTGGTATTAAATTTGACTTGTGCATACAAATATGCACACAGTACACACAAATACAATGATAGCTACACATATGCAAGAATGCATGTGTGCATATGCAGAATACATATACATCAACCAACCCCCTCAAAAAATAGAAAAGGAAGAATGAGGCTCTTTGAGGTTTTATGTGGAGAGGTTTTGCTAACTGGCAAGCTTCACACTGATGGTGAATTGAATAACAAACACACCTTTTCATTTGAGGCTCCAAGTTTTTATGACTAGAGAGATTTTCTTTGGGCTGCTGTGTCTAGTGCCATGCCTAGAGGACACATTAATCTTGGGTAGAATTCAGAGTGCTTGTAATCCTACCTTGGCTCTGTTTCATACTTATGTGTGTATATTGAGTTGCTCTTTCAGATGAGCATGAAAGACAAGCTTTTGTTGTGTATCACTGAGAAGAGGAAGAGGGAGTACTGGGATCCAGATGTCAGGTTTTTAAGGTTTCTTTCCAAAACCTGCCAACTTCATTTCCTCTGTGTGTGCTTGTTATATGCTGTTATGCCAGGATTCTTTTGGGGGGTAACAGGAGCCAAGATTCCCCCCCCATCATCGGTCTTTTCCTTTGCTCATTTTTGTCTTTAGAAGTTCATAGCATTTTGCTCTATGGTATTCATTTTAGTGGGGGTTTTTAGAAGGAGAGGAGATAAGTTGGATATTTAATAAGGAATATGAGTAGGGTTAAGTGGCCCTTCCTTTTAGCTTCCTCATCTACAGAGTGACGTGACAATTGAACAAGTCTTATAAAAGTGTGTAAATAAAACAAAAGTGCTTAAAGCGAAAGAGAACAGTATTAGCACCTAAATAATCAATAAATGTTTGACAGTGATGATTACTATTATTATTGTCCAATAAAATAAAACCTCTCAGTTCTGTGTACCTCTGGAATTAAACACATGTATATATATTCTCTCTGTATGTGTGTCTTTTTCTTACACACAGAGAAGGACAAATACACACCAAAAATACACACTAATATTTTTTTCAAGTGGAACATTTAACAAGAAATCAATAATAGGACATTAAGACCTTGTCTTAAGGTTTCTATAGCTGATAAGAAAGACCAAGACTGAAAAGCACGCTGGAGAGTAAAAGGCTTATTTGGCTCAGACTTCTACATTGTAGTCCATTACTGAAGAAAGTCTGGACAGGAATTCTAATAGCACAGGAATCTGGAGGCAGAAGCTGATGCAGAAAATATGAAGGAGTGCCATTTACTGACATTCTCAACCTGATTTTGTATGAAACTAAGGACACCAGTCGAGAGATAACACCACTAAAGTAGCCTGGACACTTCCATATCAATTGCTAATTAAAAAATACTATGCATCTTTCCACCTGGACCAGCAAAGTACCTGGGGCACAGGCCTGGTGAGGTTGCACCATGAGTACCCAAAGAGCAGAGAGTACTTGGAGGTGCTTGTGAAATAGGTTTCTTTTTGGTCCACAGTAAAGGCCAGTCTCTGTCAGGGGGAACCAGGATCTGCCCAGGAAAGGTGGTGCTCGAAGATCAGCTCCACAGGCCCTTTTAAACCTGGACCAGAGGTGAGCCTGACACATAGGTCAAGGGAGGGCACACCAGGAGTTCTTAGAGAGTGGAGAATGCTGTGTTCTATGGAAAAAGGTTCTTTTTGGCCTAGAGAAAGAGCCAGGTCCCTGCCAGTACTACTCAGGATCTGTGGACAGAGGACTGAGCTGCCAGAACAGCCTCACAAGAGCTCCTACACCTTAACCCACAAAAACAGAGCTGAATCACTGCCACCAGAACTCACTGCTTGCCCACAAAAAAGCAAGCACTCAGAAGCAATTTTCTACCTGAGCCCACAGGTCCTCAGATACATGGGAGAGAAAGACACCAGTCACTGAAAACAAGACCACATATAATCACAGAAAACAAAATGGCAAGAGGAAAACAAAAGAACTTAAGCAATGGAAACCAAGACAACCTGGCAATATCAGGATGCAGCTCTCCCAACACAGCAAGTTGTGGATTGCCAAACACACTAGAAAAACAAGACTGAGATTTGATATCGTACTTCATGATGATGATGGAGATCTTGAAGAAGCATATGAATAACTCCATACTTAAACAATTACAGGAGAGCACACATAAACAAATAGAACTCTTAATGAGGAAACACAAAAATCACTCAAAGAACTACAGGAAAACACAACCAAATAGGTGAAGGAATTGAAAATGAAAATAGAAACAATAAAGAAAACACACAAAAAAGACAACCCTGAAGATAGAAAACCTAAAAAAGATATTAGGAGTCACAGATACAAGCATCACCAACAGACTACAAGAGATGGAAGAGAGAGTATCAGGTGCCAAAGACAACATAGAAAACATAAACAAAACAGTCAGAGAAGATGCAAAAACCAAAAAGCTACTAACCCAAAATGTTCAGGAGATTCAGGACACAATACAAAGAAAAAACCTAAGGACAATAGGAATGGAAGAGGGCTAAGAAAATCAACTAAAAGGCACAGTAAATATCTTGAACAAAATCGTAGAAGAAAATTTCCTACCCTTAAGAACGAGATGACCTTGAGCATAAAAGAAGCCTACAGAACTCCAAATAGATTGGACCAGAAAAGAAATATTCCAGACATAAAATAGTCAAAACATCATGTTTCAAAACAAAGAAAGAATACTAAAAGCAGTACAGGATAAAGGACATGTAACATGTAAAGGAAGACCAATCAGAATTACACCCAACTTCTCAACAGAGACTATGAATGATAGAAGACCCTGGAAGACATCATACAAACTCTAAGAAAACAGAAATTTTAGCTTAGGTTACTATATCCAGCAAAACTATCAATTACTATAGATGGAGAAACCAAGATATTTCAGGACAAAGCTAAATTTACACAATATCTGAATAAAAATATATCCCTAGAAATAATAAGAGATGGAAAACCTAACACAAGGAAGGAAACTACACCCTAGAAAAAGGAAGAAAATAACAAAACAAGAAAGCCAAAGGAGAAAGGCACACAATCATAATTCTACCTCTAAAAGCAAAAAAATAGCAGAAAATAACAGGAAATAGCAGTCACTATTCCTTAATATCTGTTAACATAAATGGACTCAATTCCACAATAAAGAGACATAGGCTATCAGACTGAATACATAAACAGAATCCAGCATTTTGCTGCATATAGGAAACTCATCTCAGAGACAAAGAAGACACTATCTCAGAGTAAAATACTGGGAAAAAAAAATCTTCCAAGCAAATGGCCCCAAGAAACAAGCCATTCTAAAATCGAATAAAGTAGATTTTTAAGTCAAAAGTTATAAAAAAAGATAAGAAAGGATACTTTTTAATCACTAAATGGAAAATTTATCAGGATAAATTCTCAATCCTAAACATATATGCTCCAAATACAAGGGCAACCATCTTCATAAAAGAAACCCTACTAAAGCTCAAAACATACATTGCACCACACAATAATAGTGGGAGACTTCAACACCTCACTCTCATCAATGGACAGATCATGGAAACAGGAACTGAACAGAGACACAGTAAAATTAGCAGAGGTTATGAAGCAACTGGTATTAGCAGACATCTACAGAACATTTCATCCTAAAACAAAAGAATACACCTTCTTCTCAGCACTTCATGACACCTTTTCCAAAATCGACCATATAGTTGGTCACAACAAAAGCCTCAATATATATAAGAAGATTGAAATACTCCCATGCATCTTATCAGATCACCATGGACTAAGGCTGGTCTTTACTAATAACAAAGACAACAAAAGACCCACATACACATGGAAGCTGAACAACGCTCTTCTCAACGATAGCACTGTCAAAGATGAAATAAAGAAAGAAATCAAGAATTTTCTACAACTTAATGAAAATCAAAACACAACATATCTAATCCTATGGGATGCAATGAAAGCAGTACTAAGAGGAAAATTCATTGCTCTTAGAGCCCCCAAAAAGAAACTTGAGAGAGCATACTTTAGCAACTTGACAGCACAGATGAGAGCTCTAGAACAAAAAGAAGCAGATACACCCACGAGGAGTAGAAGGCAGGAAATAATCAAACTCAGAGCAGAAATCAACCAAGTAGAAACAAAAAGCATACAAAGAATCAACAAAACCACTAGATGCTTCTTTGAGAAAATTAACAGGATTGATTAAACCCTTAGACAGGCTAACTAGAGGGCAAAGAGAGAGTATCCAAATTAACAAAATCAGAAATGAAAGGGGAGACATAACAACAGAAACCGAGGAAGTTGAAGAAATCATCATATACAAAAGCCTATACTCAACAAAATTCAAAACTTTGGAGTAAATGGAGAAATATATAGACAGATACCAGATACCAAAGTTAAATCAGAACCAGATAAACCATCTAAACAATCCCCTAACACCTAAAGAAACAGAAGGAGCCATCAAAAGCCTCCCAAGGGGGGGGGGGAGTGGAAACCAAGGACCAGATTGGTTCAGTGCACAATTCTATCAGACATTTATTGACGACCTATTACCAATACTCTCCAAACTATTTCACAAAATAGAGTCACATGGAACATGACCCAATTCATTCTTCGAGGCCACAATAACTCTAATACCTAAACGACACAAGGACCCTACAAGAACAGAATACTTCAGACAAATCTCCCTTATAAACATTGATGTAAAAATATTCAATAAAATTCTTGAAAGAGAATTCAAGAACACATGAAAATGATCATTCACCATGGCTGGGATGCAGTGATGGTTTAATATATGGAAATCTATCAATGTAATCCACCATGTAAAGAAACCCAAAGAAAATAAGCATATGGTCATATCACTAGATGCTGTGAAAGCATTTGACCAAATTCAGAACTCCTTCATGTCAAAAGTCTTGGAAAGAGCAGTAATCCAAGGTCCATATCTAAATATAAAAAAAGCAATATACAGCAAACCAACAGCCAACATCGAACTAAATGGTAAGAAACTTGAAGCAATCCCACTAAAATCAGGAACTAGACAAAGCTGCCAACTCTCCCCCTACCTATTCAACATAGTACTGGAAGTCCTGGCTGGAGCAATTAGACAGCAAAAGGAAATCAAAGGGATACAAATCAGAAAGGAAGATCTCAAAATATCATTATTTGCAGATGACATGATAATATATGTAAGTGACCCCAAAAATTCTACCAGAGAACTTTTACATCTGATAAACCACTTCATCAATGAATAAATAAATAAATAAAATTTATTCAAACATATCAATACCTTTCCTCTACTCAAAGGACAAACACGCTGAGAAAGACACCCTTCACTATAGTCACAAACAATATGAAATACCTTGGTGTGACTCTAACTAAGCAAGTGAATGACCTGTATAAAAATAACCTCAAATCTCTGAAGAAGGAAATTT
Organism: Micromys minutus; assembly: GCF_963924665.1. Lineage (NCBI taxonomy): Eukaryota > Metazoa > Chordata > Mammalia > Rodentia > Muridae > Micromys > Micromys minutus. Next base: position 104,853,618 of record NC_137971.1, read on the forward strand.
AGAAGATCTCAGACGATGGAAAGATATCAACCTTGGTTACCACAAGCAATCTACAGATTCAATGGACTCCCAATCAAAATTCCAACTCAGTTTTTCATATATGTTACATGTCCTTTTTTCCTTGCTGTTTTTAGTATTCTTTCTTTGCTGTTGAACATTTGGTGTTTTGACCTTTATATGTCAGGAAGAATTTCTTTTCTGGTCCAATCTATTTGGAGTTCTGTAGGCTTCTTTTATGTTCTTGGTTATCTACTTTTTAAGGGTAGGGGAGTTTTCATCTATAATTTTGTTGAAGTTATTTAATGTGCCTTTTAGTTGTTATTCTTCACCTTCTTCTATGCCTATCATCCTTAGGTTTGGTCTTCTCATGGTATGCTGGATCTTTTGGATATTTTGGGTTAGGAGCTTCTTGGGTTTGGCATCTTCTCTGGCTGTTTTGTTTATGTTTTCAATGTTGTCCTCAGCCCCTGAGATCCTCTCTTCCATCTCTTGTAGTCTGTTGCTGATGCTTTTGTCTATGACTCCTGATTTCTTTCTTAGGCTTTCTATTCCCATTGTTGTCTCCTATTTTGATTTCTTTATTGTTTCTATTTCTATTTTCAATTCTTTCACCTATTTGGTTGTGTTTTCCTATATTTCTTTGAGTGATTTCTCCTGGTTCTATAATTGTTTAAAGGAGTTTTTCATGTGCTTCTAGAAGATCTCCATCATCATCATAAAGTATGATTTTAAGTCTAAATCTTGTTTTTCTAGAGTGTTGTGTAATCTACTACTTATTGTGGTGGGAGTATTGGGTTCTGATATTGCCAGGTTGCCTTGGTTTCCATTGCTTGGGTTTTTGCCATTTTGTTGTTAGTGATTGTGGGGGATCATTTTGTTTCTGACCGGTGCTTATTTCTCCTGTGGGTCTGAAGTCCCGTGGACTCAGGAAGTAGATTGTTCCTGAGTGTTCCGCTCTTTGTTGGCAAGCAATGGTTTCTGATGGTAGTGACTCATGTCTGTCTTCGTGGGCTCAGGTGTGAGAGCTCCTTTAAGGCTGTTCTGGGAACTCAGGCCTCTGCACACAGGTCCTGAGTCCTAATGTCAAAGATCCAGCTCTTTTTCTAGGCCAAATAAAAACCCTTTCCAGAGACCACCATACTCCCTGTGCTCAGAGAACTCCCTGTGTTCTCTCACAGGACAGCCAGCAGTTCTGTGAGTCAGGCTCACCCTGGTCCAGGTGGAAAAGCACCTGTGCAGCTGATCTAGGAGCTCAGCCTCCTGCGGGCAGACCCTGAGTCCTGGTGGTGGAGACCAGGCCCCCTTTGTGGGATGGAGAGGACCCTTTTCCGAGATCACCACTCTCCTTCTGCTCTAAGAATTCTCAGTGTGACCTTCCCAGAAATGCGCCCCAGGATCACCCCCAGTATGAATAATTCAATGTCCAGTATCTGTGATTCACTCAAAATATTCTGGGTTCCTCCACTGCACTTGGATCCCTTCTCTAGATCTGTCCTTTACAGCACACACAGATTGTACTCTAGGCTCCAGATGGCTTCGCTGTATAGCTAGGATTGTGGAGAATAGCTGGAATTTTGGACATAAAAAGACCCCGGGAGAGACTATTAGAAAAACTACAGCCCAGATTTAATAGAAGACCCAACCTTTTGGAGATACCAGTGCTATGGGAAGACTACCACGATCCTTTCAATCCTAGAACTTCAATTGCTACTCTTTAATTCGATGGTCGCTTTTTGTCTTTTACAGTGGCAAGCTTCCTGGTTCTTTCTGTGACTTTTCCATGGTTTTAAAACCAGTTCCAACTTGTAGACTCTTACACATAATAAAGTTTGGCTGGCAGCACAGGTGTAAACTTGGCAGCCTCTAAATACAGCTTGCATGTGCTGACTCTGTGGAAAGAGTTCTCAGAGGATTTTACTCAATCTCCTCTAAACCATAGCCGATACTTCAGCCCAAGCCATAAAGCATAAATTGTTGCAGCAAAACACATATTTAAGATAATTCTTCTGGTCTCTTCTTAATCATTCTGTTCTTAAGTCATCAATTCTTCAGCTCCTGCTAACCAGGCATCACAGATTCTTCACACAAATGTCCCAATAGAGCCTTTGCTCCCCTCGGAAGCTTCTCAGGCCAGGCCGCCACCATATGCCTTATTCTCAATGTTCTTACCTTTCAGGCTCCCATATAACAGTCCACTTATCCTTTAACACTCAATGGTCTTTCTAGTTCAAAGTTCTAAAGTTCTTTCACTACCCCCTCAGAAGCAACATGGTCAGGTCTGTTACAGCAAAATATCACCACTCTGGCAGTGTATTTATTGTCTTAGGGGTTTTCTTACTGCTGGAAAACACCATTACCAAAAAGCAAGTTGGGGAGAAAAAATTTTATGGGGCCTCACATTTCCGTAGCCCTTGCTCATCACTGAAAGAAGTCTCTACAGGAATTCAAACAACACAGAAGCCTGGAGGCAGGAGCTGATGCAGGGGCTATGAAGGAGTGTTGCTTACAGGCAACCCTCCCAGGGCTTGCTCAGACTGCTTTTATGTAGAACCCAGGACCACCAGTTCAGGCATGGCACAACTTATAATAGGCTTTACCCTCCAACATCAAAAACTAAATAGAAAAATATCCTACAGCCAGATCTTATAAAGACATTCTCTAATTGAGGTCCCTACTTTCAAATTGTGTCTAGTTGACATAAAACTATCCAGCGTCCTGCTTAATAATTGCTCGGTAATATTTGATAACTTCGAATCTATGGCTGTACTTTTTTCTCTAGTTAAACTCCAAGCCTGGGACTAGAGAAATGGTTCAGTGTTTGGGAGTGCTTGCTGCTTTTATAAATTACTAGAATTCAAGTCCCAGCACATAAGTCAATCCAGTCACAATAGCCTGTTTCTCCATCTTTAAGGGATCTGATGCACCTTCTGGACACTGTGAATACCCATATATGCATGCACACGTGGGCGCGCGCACACACACAATACACAAATAATGACAAATATCTTAAGTGAAGAAAATTTCGGTTAACACAGTATAACTATGATATTGAGGTTTGAAGTGTTCTAACTTAAAATTTGACACTTTGATACTTTGTCTGCATTAACAAAACAACTGAAAACAATGAAAGCAACAAAAAAAAATCAGAAAATAGTGAGTTGAGTTTTTCTTTGAAGTCTCCTCATAGACTTCTCTCCAAAGATATACCCTCTAAAGTAAAGTAGGGTCATCATCAGTCTGCTGGAGGTTTATCCCAAGCAAAGATCAACACTGATTACAACAGAAGAGAATGGGAGGTTGGACTCTGCACTTTTAACCATTTGCTGTTTTGAAAAGGACCTGGGTTTGGTTCCCAGCACCATAAGTTGGATTAGAGCCATTCCTAAGTTTATTTCTGTGGAATATGACACACACTTCTGACCAGGCATATGAGCAGCACGCTTATTTCAGGAAATAAAGCCTTATACATACATAACATAAACAAATATAAAAAATCTTTTAAAAAGGAAAAGTGATTTGATGTCAATATTGTATATAGATATAGATAAAGCCTGTCAAAACTATCATATTTTTTCTATATTGTTCAGGGGGCCATATTTTTCTGTAAAATTTGTTATAGTTTTATTACATTCTGTGAAGATGCTATATAAATTTCTAATCTTTATGTTTGTATTCACTCTTTTCTATATACCCTTGTATAGACAATGAATGAAATTCCTTTTCTTTGATCAAGACACCAGTTGTATGCTTATTAATAATATTTAGTATTAGTACGTAATTAATATCAGCTATGTAGCCTCAAACAGTAGAGGGAAAACATTGCTGTCCTATGGTTCATATATGGCTGTTCCATAATTTAATTATAATGTCATTGCAGCCTAAAAATGCTTGAGGTATTATAATTTCCAAAATATTGACTTTATATGATTATTTCCACTATCTTATAATTTTAGTAGATTTTAGAAATATAATATTTTACCTTAGAGCATAAGAAGAACATAATTATATTCACATTTATTTCTAGATTATGTTAAAAAATTTGTTCAAATTTTCTTGCAACGTGTTTTCAAAAATGCAGTAAAAACTATATTAAAAACAAATTGTCATAATATGCCATGTGTTTGAGAAAAATACAAGTCTTAATTTAGATATCAATATATTGATCAAGGAATTTTAAATTTTTATCAAATATTAGCAATACTGTTTGAAAATAAATTTAAAAGGAACATTTTAGTTAATTTACCTTCATTCTCTGAATATTATAAAATAATGCAGTCATAAAACATTGCATTGAGTATGAATCATTTCTTTGTTTAAATTTCATACATGGGAAGGGCTGGATTTTTTCTGTGCTATTTGCTCATCCTAATGCTGAATTTTTCATTTTTATTTAATTTCCCTAGGACTTTCAAGTCCAAATGTTCTCTTTAAATCTTTTCTGGTGTATTGTTAAGATTCCTACTTTAACTTAAACCCCACCTAAGTAGACAGGAGGGATATTATTTTGAGATAAGTGTGCTGCAGAGAAAGCCATGTATCTCTAAACTTGTAATTTAGGATGAACAGTTTGATGCTTCTGCAACGCAAGGTCGATTTTGCTTTCAAGTTTCCCAAGGACTCAGTGCCATGGGATCAGGCACTCTGGATTTCTGCTCTCCTGTCTCATTAAACCACAAAGAACAAACACAAGGCTGTGCAGCGCTCACTGGCATCTCTAGAATGGACTCAAGTAAAGTTCATGAATGAGTCTCTGTTGTATTGACACCTTCTGCTGCCCATCTCCATCATGCAAAAAACAAAATTTAACTAAAATCATAATCCATTTAAATATCCGGAAGTACTTTAAATGTGTTTTCCTGTTTGATTGCATCTGAAAGCTTCCTTGAATTGCTTTAGAATATAATCCTCTTGTCTCGAGTGAGTTTCTTGACAAGGGAGGCTCATTTGTAGCTCAGCTGAAGCTGTCCAGATAGGATTAAGAAAGATTCAGGGATCTAAATGCAGAAACTCTTTAAAGCCATTCATATCCGCCTTTCTCCAATATGTGAAAATCTGATCAAATCATGGGTCCTCCTTGCACAGTGAATTACTTTGTCTCTGATACTAAATTAGCATGAATAAAAAGCCTCCCTGAAATGGAAAGACAAGCTATCTAGGTAACATCCAGAATAGAAATACCTTGATGCCAAATTTCCTTTTGGATTGGAGGAAATAAATGGCCAAATTATGTATTTGGAACACTAGAGATCAGATTCTTTCATCTAGCCAAATCCATTCTTAACCTAATCAAACAATTCTGTCTGGTATTTATAATTAATTTTTATGGGAGAGTGCTACTTTCCATGAGCTCCCAGTTGCTACCTTCCCTAAATAGTTGGAAACTCGAAATATCTATAAGTTCTTGAGTTTCATAACACAATCCTGACTTTATGATACTGTGTTGACATGATGTAGTCTTTAAAAGGACGGAACATGCTGGTGATTTCTTGAATCTCCTTCTGTGCTTGGTTGGCAACTTGAGCCTTAAAATCTGTAAGGATTGTTATGGTTTGCATATGCTTTTCCCAGGGAGTGGCACTAGTAGAAAGTGTGGCCTTGTTGGAGGAAGTTTGTCACTCTGGGGGTAGGCTTGGAGACACTCCTCTGAGCTGCCTGAGAATACTAAGTCTGTTCCTGACTTTCATTGGATGAAGATGTAGAACTCTCTGCTCCTCCTGCACCATGTCTGCCTGGATACTGCCATGCTCTTGTCTTGATGATAATAGACTGAACCTCTGAAACCTGTAAGCCAACCTCAATTAAATGTCATTTATAAGACTTGTCTTGGTCATGGTGTCTGTTCACAGCAATAAAACCCTAAGTAAGACAGATACACTCACAAAATTATAAACATCCAGTCAGGGGCATGGACAGTTGTGGAAATATGTGGTACTTATACTTTCCCTGGAATGAACATCAGAGGTAAATCACAGTTCTCAAACATGGTTTCTATCACTTCCCATAGGATCAAGATGGCACACAAAACTATGTGCCCATGAGGGGTCAGCTGATCACAAATAGCAGAATGCATGTGCTCAAGAAGTTTGTCTTGCTTTATTTGCTGAATGTACAAAAACTGCTTTACTAAATAGATGCTCAGAGAGTGGACAGTTTTACCTTGAATCCATGATTTTAGTGGAATTGCTTGAAGTTTATCTTTATTGAATTTGATGTTGGCTATTAGCTTCTATGTATTGCCTTTATTGTGTTCAGTCCTGCCCCTTGTCTCCCTGATATCTCCAAGGCTGTTGTTATGAAGAAATGTGTTGTCAATGCATTTTTCAGCATCTAATAAGGTAATCATATTTTTTTATTTTTTTTCAATTTGTTTTTATGGTAGATTACATTGATGGCTTTTTAATTACTGTATTTCATTTGCTATTTTATTTATTTACATTTCAAATGTTATCCCCTTTCCATGTTAATTTTCCTATTCACTCATCCA